>NW_023276647.1:600000-1069908 GCF_013357705.1 Chelonus insularis
TTGTAATATATTTGACCAAGATCCTGGATGCTCAATGCATTCTAGAATTAAAAAAATATAATCGTTAAAATAAATTCAAAATAAAAGTATTTGAACATATTATTTGTAAAAAAATTTAAATAATTAAAATCATCAATACAATCATGGATATAATTATCTTTATACAAATAATAATGGAAATAATATCTCGAATATTTACCTGCATTTGGATAATTGCTTGAAGTAATTTTAATCTAAAGTGATTTGTTGAACAGCCTTGACTCTTTTCCATGTTGTTTCGCAGAGTTTTGACATTGTCCCATGTACATGCAATTTTCATAAGCCAATGAAAATCATTATAAATACAACTAGGATAAATCTCATCGATTTCAATTACTGGTAAAAAATCTTCATTCGTAACTAGTATTTTATCATCATGATATAAAAGACAAGATAAATAAATGCCTCGTTTTAAATGTTTTTGAAATTTGCTCGTCGTTGTAAAAAGTTGTTTAATAGTCGTTTTTTTTTTATAATTTCGACGTTGTAATGCTGGAGTATCTTGAGTATATTCTGGACGTTGAATGTCAGCAAATAACGAGTCTAATTGTTTTAATCGACCATCAAACCTGTGTGGTCGTCCATCGATGTCACGCCAACCTTAATAATAAAAAACAAGTAAAATTTCATTATAATAATTACTTCTCAGAAATATAAAAGTTTCGTTTATTAGTATTTATTAATGATATTTTAGAAGACTTACTACTTGGTGTTAAGTAAGAAGGAACTGAAGAAATAAACCTATTATATCCTTTGGAATTTCCTAAACATACTCTAAAAAAGTATTTTTGACCCTGCATAAGTCCATCAATACAATATTCTTTTTGTTTTATATCACTTATTTCTTTTTCACCACTCATTAGTGAAAAATCTTCTTTCGTACTCCATTGTACTTTCAGTTTAGTACATATAGGTTCTGATTTTTCATTTATTTGAAACCTGATGTTAACAGAGTTTACTCCAATTACATCAGCATTTACTACACACAGTGCAGTCAAAGGGCCTGTACGAAAAACCACAAAATATATGTTTATAAATTTAAAATAAACTACTGTCAAGGATGAGTTTTGATGTAAGTCAGTTGACATTAACCAGTAGTTTAAACAATGAATACGTGATAATGAAAAAGACCAGAGAACAGAAAGTTGAAAAGAAAACCAATTAAAACTTACAATGCGTTTTTTCTTGGGCACCGTATGAAAGTAGCATGTTCACAAGTGTTTTATTATTATTGAGCATAGCTATGTCTAGCGGCGAAAACCCATTGCTATTCAAACTGTAAGAAGTAAAACAACTTCAATAAGTATAATCTTTCGTGGAATGATCATACTTTCAATCTGCATAATAATACGATCATTCCCATCCAAATTAGAAAAAAAGTAGAAAATTCTACCTTTTAGTAAAATAACAAGAAAATAAAATCTTATTGGAATTTTAATTTCTTACCTATTGACATTCACATCCGTAGTTTCTAATATAATTTTTACTTCATCTAAACGACCATTTTCAATTGCTGTAAATAAAGCTGAAAATAAAAAAAATTTTATTATATACCAAAGTAATTAAATAATAAAATTAGAATCTATACATATACAAAGTTGTCTATTAGCTTTTTTAAAATCTAGAGATTTTTTTTTGATATGAAAACATCACCTATGTTCTAAATAAAGCATTACACTACGATTTTACTTGTTATTATTCATGGGGAAATCAGTTATACTTAATTTTTTTCCCCAACTATTTTTAGCTATAAAATTCTACAATATTTAAATAATAAATTATGTGTACGAAAATACTGCTAACGAAGATCGCTTAAAGCCCCATTCTTTTGCAATATATCTTATTTTTAAACTACAATAAATAAAAGATAACATATTTAAATATAGAATTAACATAAAAAAGGTAATAACATCAGTAAAATAACATTTATTTAATACATAAAAAAATAAAACTCAAAAAATACCCTGCGTTTGAGAATTTAAAGATGTTTGATTAATCAATGGATTAATAGCTCTAATCAACACGTGGTTATTTTCTTGATTTTGTTGTTGAAAATAATTTCTTCTTTTCCCAAAGCCATCCATTTTATATGTTTTTGAATCTGTCGAAAAAATAATCAAATAAAATTAGACTAAAAAGCTTAAAAGAAATAAAATATCTGTAAAAAATAAAATTAAATGCCGAAATCTAATATGAATAATTTGCTTTACCAATATATTATGTGAAAATATAGAAAAAAAAATCGTATAAACGAAAAAATTATAATGGAATTTAATGTGATTTAAGCTTAAGATTAATCCAAATAAAATTAAAGTTAAATGCCAATAAAAATTCTGAAGGAAAAACATACTAGTCGAGACATCAACGTCTTGATGATCATCAACAAGGGGTCGAGTCTTAGATGTATTAGCTTTATTTTTCTTTTGTAAAGTTACTTTCTTATTTCGAAACCATGAAACACTGAATTTATCATCTTCATTGTGTTTTTTCTTCGAATTCATATTTTGATATGCATAGCTATTGGGCACTTCTAATTTCTCATAAAGTATACTTTTTTTATCATAATCGCACACTGTTTTATTGTAATTAATTGTTACTTTGTCATGATTAATGCTACACTCTTTGTTTTCAACTTCACATTCCTCATCAAGAGTCTCATCAAACAAATAATCTGCAAGAGTTGATTCCAATGATAAATTAAGTACAAAGCTTGGATTTTCATATCCATTTTGATTTTGGTAGCTTTCGTTAATAAAATCATCAGCATATTTTGTCATTTTTTTATTTTTGTCAATTTTTTCTGATGTATTAATATTATGACTACTTGTTGTTGCACTAGTAGCACCAGAGACAGAAAGTTTAGTTGTAAAGTTGTCGATTACACTATGAATATCAGTTGTTGAGTCTGTACATTTGTCTTCTATCAGACAGCTCTTTGATGATTTTAAGGATGTTTTATTTTCAGATCCTGAATTAAATATATCTGTTTGATTTCTCATTTTTGAAATTAAAGAAGCTGGTATTCGAAAAGATTTTGTTCTTTTCAAATTAGAGGATTTTAAAGAATTAGCGATATTTCGACGACTAATCGATTGAATCTTCGAACTTTTTAACTTGGTAGATCGAATCTTCATATTTTCAAAGTATCAATCATTTCCAGTTCATGGTTAATAAAAAATAATCTCCAGCCATTACAATAAGATACACAACAACTCCAATTCACTTGAGTAATACTACGGAAGTATATAATTGTATCCACTTTGTAAATAACGAAGTATACAAATTATTCAATTATCTGAATAAACACGTCTTAATAGTGCACTGATTGCTAACAATTTTAGAAAATTTTTATAAAATATTATTATAATAATGCTAGTCACTAAATATTCTTTCTAACTATGTACATCATAACTATTTGGGCAGTCCTACGGACCACAAACTATTGGGCCGTAACTCTCTTTCCATGTGTCCTCGACCCAAACTATCAACAGCTGCGTCAAGTTCCCCCTCCCATTCTTTTTCCGTTACTACTTCTTTCCTCAACCATATTACCGGTACATTGTATGTATACAACTATACATGAAAATTATTTCATAGAAAAAATTATCATATTTAAAATTATACATTTTTTAGTAACATATTATTATCATGGGAATTTCCAGTAAATGTAGTAGATTTACTGTTAATAGTTTCCCATTATGTTCTTAATAAAAAAAAGTGAGCTACTAATCCGATTGAAAGTTGCTCGTAATTAAATTTTGTTAATAACATTATTGACACATACTTGATTAAAAAATTGTAAAATTTATAAAATTATAAAGTGTACATAATTGTAATGCAGGCATTGATCGAATTATTTTCAAAATATGTCGAGAAATATTGTTTGATTTATTTTAAATATTTTTATAAATAATTTTTATTATAAATATCCAAGTAAAAGAAACTTGTTGCTATAAATGTAAATTTTAATAGTGCTTTTTTGTTAAATAGAATAGAATTAGAACAAAGGATTTTTGGTTATGCCAAAAATACGTTCTTTAAAGTAACCATGACTGCACTATATAAAACAATGCCACAATCGAATTACGTCTAAATCTTGTTTCTTTTATTTGAGTATCAATCTCATTTAAATTATCGAAGATTAGAGTATTTGAATAATTATTTAAATTAGCTTAGACTGTAAATTTATATTCTATTTTCTACTAACTTCATCTTAACCCTATCAATATTTCAACGAGCTGAGTCAAGTGTAAATTAATTACCTTTTTTTATTTTTATCACAATCTCCAAAACTAAAGTATAAAATAATAACTCTTTTTTTTATAATCTCCATATAAAGCAATTTTTCGTTTTTCAGGGGCTCCTTGTAATAGCAAAATTGTCTGAAAAACTCATGTTGAAAAGGAGATAAATCACTGAAGCTTTCACTGGTAATACAAAAAAAGTGTACTTTTAACTGATTTTTCACGTTAAATTACCAAGACAAGAAAATTTATGAGACCCACATAAAAACTGAATAAACCTGAACAGTCGGAGACAACGACTGAAGAGTGCATTTGACTACTATACATATAACAGTTGGGCCCTTGCGGGCCACTTGCCTGTTCCTGTCAGCGAACTACCTGTAGTATTAAGTGAAATTTACCTGTATTCGTACGGTTTGTACTTTCTCGGGGCCTCACATGTAGGTAAACAAACACAACAATGTATTCCATTGTAAGTAAAATTAGTATGATTACTATTAATTAATTAATTGAGCTAATAAAATAAAAAAGATAACCTTGTTTTATCAACCAATATATTGTTTATTAGAACGAATTTTTTAGATACTTTCAACTCAGTTTTTAATTGTTGCAACATTAAATATAAATCTAAAAATCTTATCATTCAAAGTTGTAGATACATTTTTTTAAATATATATTTGTTTTGATTTCCAATACCAACATCATATTGATGAAATTTTATAAAGGATAATTACACTTAATATCTTAAAAAATTTCGAAATTGGCAAATTAAAAAAAAACTTGACATTTTAATCTTTTTAATTTTTAGTTTATCTTTTATAGCATTTTTGCTTCTGTATGTTAAATAGTTATATTTTAAAAATATTAAATAAATATAAAATTATTTAAGATAAATTCCTACCATAGATTATTTTTCATTGCTGAACTACTCATGTGTTCAGCCAAATACACACACACATATTTGTATGTATCTATATAACTTATATGTTACAGTTTAAATCGCCATATTTGTTAGAATCAAGGCTCACTCCGGTTCTGACGATTCAGACATTTATGCAATACTGCAACGTTAGTACTGTGTAATACACTACTTTTGAGCAAGGCTTCAATTTATCAAAAATAAACGTACAATAGTGAATTCATTGTTGCATCTCCACTTAGATGATGTTCTTGAGTATCATATGACCTGACTATATGACCTAAAAACAGAGCTGGCCAATAAAGTATTAGCAGATCTATTAGAAGATCCAGCTATGAAAAAATCTTCATTAAACTACATATTAATTTACTTTAGAAAAGTATTTTTTTTAATTAAAGGCACCCAGGATTTCATGTTTACAAAGATAGCATCCACAAGCATACTATAAATATTTATTGGAGTAGAGGCACCTGTTAAGTTAACTGATAACCCCACATTAAAGGAATTCATTAAATTTATTCTTAAAAAATAACTAGAGCAATTAAAAGAATTCCAATTGTTGATAATTAGTTAAGCAAAATTTAGTTATAAAATTCATTAGATAAGATATAAGCATCGTGGAACTGAAAATTTTAATTACTATGATAACAATGTTTTAAAAGCTTTCTCAAATAACTTTTCTGCTTTAGTTTGCTAATTAAAAAAAAACTTACCTTCATTACTAGCTTGGACATCTAATTCACTTTCACGTTTTTCATTGCATCGTTGAAGTTGTTTAATAGTTGCATTTTTATGGTCGGCAGCAATAGTATTGTAGTTTTTTAAACTATTGAGACTATCAATAGAAGTACTTTTTGGCATTGACAAAACTAATGAAGTTAAATTCATCAATCTAAATATTGTAGTATTATCATCATACCTATAAAAAAGATTATTGCATTTAATCCAACTGAATATAATCAATCTAGAAGATGTTTCCAAAATACTTTATTTATAATTCTAAATATCTGCTACTCCAAAACATAATAAATTCAGTTTCCAACTAATTTGTAATATTACAATCAAGTAGAACTTCATAATGATTGATGTTAGTTGTTATCAACTAATATCAAAGTTAGATTATAATACGCAAGTTCTTATTGAAGGAATAACAACAAAAAATTATACTGGTTGACATTAAAGTTAATCTCTCTTTTAAGACCAGGTGGCTAAATCATTTTGAACTCGTTATTATAGGATTATACCTAAACGAGTGAGGCTTTTACTCAATAAGGGTCTTATTTAGTGACTAACATAACAAAAGGGCAAAAGTACAAAATTCTGTCGAATATTACAAAACATCTGATCAATGTATTCAGTGTTGATTTAACATCGGACAAGAAAGATGAGTCAATTTTTTTTAAAAGGATAATTATAAGATGTATGAAATAATTTCACTCCAAAATAATAAATAGCTTAAAGCTGAAAAGTATTGCAAGTATAAAGATTTAAGTAATAACTAGAATCTAAATATTGCAAATAATTTTTTAAGAAAATTTATTAATATTATTCGAATCTAGATATCTAAAATAAAAAATATTTGAAACATTTATATGTATTAGTATGAAATAAAATATTTAATAGTACCTTTCCCACAGTAATCCATGAGACATTTTATGATTCGAATAATCGTCGGTTCTTTGGTTTAATAGTTTTATCAATTTTTTTATCAACTGGGAACCATCTGGAATATTATGTCTACTTGGTGTACTACGACTATTATTAGAACTTTTATTTTGAACAGTATTTGGACAACTATCTTCAAGGGCTCTGGATGTTTCATTACATCCTGTAACAATTAACAGTCATTGTTTATCTTCTTATTGTATAAAAAAACTACAAATCATTTATAAAATACTAGCATTGCATTTGAATTTATTGGTTTCGTTTCTTAAAACACAAAGCTATTGTACGATGAAGAGTGTAGAATACAAAGAGAACAATAGCACAGAGATTGTCCTGAAAAAAAAAGAAAATAAAACTCTCTCCACCCTATAGATAGATTGCAATGGACTGAGAATAAATATTATTCTACATATAGGGTGAAATTTTCATTAAAATGATATGATTTTTATACATTAGATGTATTTTATTTATTGATTGATATTTTTACCAATAATGTTAAAATTGTTGTCAACCTATAATTTGCAAAGATAAAAAATAGAGGAAAATAAGATAGACATGAATACAAGGTAATATTGAATGTGGCTGTTATTACATGAAAACAGCATGAATGAATTTCTGAGAAGACAATCACATAAAAAATAATGATTAGTTTATGGTTGACTGTGATGTAAATTTATGTACCATAGAAACAGTGAATCAAAGACAATAAAATGGCTCTCATTAGTTAACTATAATGTAAATTTACATTTAAAAAAAGTTAAAAAATTTCGTGTTATTTTTTATGCTCTCTCAGTGATTTTCTTTGAATGTTGTTGGCGATTTAAAGCAGATGGATGTATCTATTGAAAAAGTTTTCACGTAAAGGTAGTTATGATACAATTTTTGATATATAGATATTTCTGTCTTGATAAATTCTTGATGAAATCTACTTTCAATATGATGTAGGGTGATAGGTATATATCAGATTTGTATCGAATAGAAACAAAATCAAATTACTAGGAAAAATCTTGTATAAAAAGCAATATTACCTGATACTTCATTCGTAGATACAATCCTAGGTACTGGTGATGTATTGTTTTTAATCATAACATTAGATGGATATGTATTGCTTGTGAATGAAGATTCTGGCTGTTGATTATCATCATCTTGATGTTCAGCTATTCATAAAGTTTAATAAAAACAGTCATATAACTTTAATTAATTAATTTCGCTAAATTATTTCATGTCTTTAGCTTACGGTAACTACTGGTGGCATAGTTGACGTCAATTTGTTTTTTTAACACATTCACATTCGGTACTATAATTGCAGGTAAAGTTTGAGAACGTAGAAGAGGAGGTGGTTTATAATGGCCATCTCCATGATCAGTATTTCTCACTGGGTGACCTTTTACAGCTCTTACTGGCTGTACACATTCTTCACTAGTGAGACTAAAAACATGTAATTTTCTGAAATTTGATTTCGCCTAGCTTTATTACTTAAACAATAGCACAATTTTCTTCGTTAACCAATATTGTGTCAGATAAAAATCTAAACTGAAGGATATATTTTCAGTTTTTTTTTTCAAATGTGACCTTCTTGATTTTGTATTATATATATATAAGTAAAAATCAATCTGTTTGATAAAGACTGTGAAAAAGTGACTTCTCTGTCATTTTTTCATTCAAGAATTAAAAAAAAACACTTATTGTAGTTGTAAGTACATGTCAACCAATATTATCACTAGGACATAAAGTTATTTTTTTTTGTCTTATTTAATAAAAAAAACTTAAATTGAAAGTATTGAAAGACTTTTCTTTATTAGGATGCTTGTATTGAAAGCTCAATAAATGTCATTCGGTTAAAAACATGACAAGGCTGATGATTCAATTTACAAGAATCCACCTTCTATACGACAGAAAATAAATTTCTTCATGTTTGATACTTTTTTCCTTAGATTCCATCAAATTGAAGGTATGAAATATTTATTCTAAAAAAAAACCTTGTTTAAAAAACTAATATAAATTCTATATCGATTTAGTTATCAGCAAGTAAAAATAGTTTAATGATCAACACTAGCTGATCATCTACATCATATTATTTTTGCTGAGTCTGTAATATTTGTAAATAATATTTATATTCTGAAGTAATCCTTTCTAAAGCAATGCAATTTTATACAACTAATGATATTAATTGAGTTTTTTTAAGTCGTTGAACTTACTAAAATAAAATCAAATAAAATAAAATTGATAAGTTCTCTAGCCTTTTACTATTCAGATGTGATCATCATCGGATTAAAGTTTCTACAATTTATTTTTCGATGAATCCTTTTTAAATTCCAATTATTGGAGAATTGATGATGGGTAATTTTATCCTAACGACATTTTTGAGGGAAAGATTTTATAAAGCACCAGTGTTTGGTTAAGTTAAATCTTGCATTGAGTTAAATCTAATTTGTATACACAATAAAATTGAATTTGACGAGTAAATTTTTTTTATTATACAACAATTTATGTTGTTTGCAGAATAAATTTTACTCTGGTATATAACATAGATGGTGATTTCACGAACTAAATCAAATCAATCTATATGATTACTGTTTATCTTAGAGACTATAGTATGGAGGAATTGTAAACATCGAGGATTTTGTTTTTTTTTCCAGAAAGAGACTTTAATCAATTATAAAATGAAAGCTAATCCTGATTACTCGTGACTGATAAGTGTAATTATTAATTACAGTATCAAATAAATTTATATATTTTTATAAATTAGTAAGTAAACAAATGTATCAGAATAATATCCATGGAATTACGTAACTTTTGAAAGAAACTTTAATGAATTGTTTTTTTAATAAATATAAAATATTTACTGTGCCGATATGTGAAAGCTATGTTAATAACACTGATAGAAAATTTATAAAGAAAAAAAAAATTGTTGTAAAGTATATTTATTACGGTTTATTTACCAACAAAAAATATTTATAAAAATATGAAAAGTTAAACTTATGAAATGTCAATTAATAATAATACATTAAAAATTTTTAATTAGAAAAAATAGTTTATAACTTACTTTTTCTCCTTTTGACCTTGTTTTTTCTTTTTAAATGCTTTTTTCACTCGTAGAAGTAAAAAAGCTGCTCTGTCAATTGTTAATCCTGGTGGTGGTTTATCTTTGTTAGGCATGTTGACAGTTTATTTAAGTCTTGATTTTATTTCTAATACACTTTCATAATTAGTATATTTCCTTAAGTAATTTTTTATCCAACATTTTACTGTCTTATAAAAATGATTATGAAAATTTTATTAACAAATTATCTAAACCATCTTCTTTTTCACAAATATGTTTCAGATATTTATATAAGTTATCACCTACGATTAATTGTCAATTAGGTAAAAAAAAAACAATTTTAAAAGAGGAAAAAAAAAATATGTAATATAATCAATTATTTCACAAGAAAATGTTTGACATGTTGAAAATAGCACCGAAAAATATGATTTGAAAATATAATTCATAGAAGTAGTCAAAGCAATGATAGTAATGTATAAGTAGAACAAATAGCAAGAAGAGAGGAAGGATAACGTAATAAAAACACCCTGAGCAGATAGATGCTCCAAAGGTGCAATGTATACGTCACAATGTCTGAAATCAAATTGACACTGCGTCGACGCAGCTATCGTGATGATTGATAACAACTATATGATATAATCGTTGACTTATGTCTTAGACTTTCGTCTTTTTTACTCGACAGAAAAGTTTTTTATCTGCATGAAGAAAATACTTATCATATATTATAACCAATCGCTATTGTTACTATAATCATTGTTATAAAATGTCTCATGTTGAACTATTAAAAATCGTTGAACTTTTATTTTGATAAGACATGTTCAGTAAAATTCTCGTAATCTTAAGTTCGATGGTTTCTAGTTTTCCAACATATGTAGAAATAGTTTCCTTTTTTTCAAGATTTCTGGAAAACTACCCCTTTTATTGTTGATGTAATGTTATGGAATATATGTTTTTATTAAAAATTAAAAGTATATTCTAACAAAATCAAGAATAATTTTATTCGATAGATAAGTTTAATAATTTTTATTTTAGTCGATGTTTGTGTCCTTTGCTTTTCATATTTTAGTATTTTTAAGAAGATAAAATTCAAGTTATTCATTCAAGCATAAGATAACAATCTACAATCTTGAAAAAAACAAATTCTAATCGTTAGAAGATAATGTATTTCACAACGTATTGATTAGTACAAAAACAAATAATTAATGTTGAGGATGTAAAATAGAAAAACGAGTTCCAATACAAGCTTGTAAAATTATCTTTATTAATGTGAAACGAGCCATAAAAACATTAAATGGTTATTTACATAAGAATTAAAATTCACATCAATTATCGAAATATGATAAAAAAATAATTCATCATGTGAAAATGACTACTTCATATATTTAAAATTGTTCGAAGGTGTAAAAATTTTAGATTTAAAGTTAATTACTAATTTATAGTAATGTGATTTGATGGATACTTTACTTAATTTTCATTGGATATTATGTGCAGTTTTTATGGAGCAAGCACTGAATAGAATTTCGGCTGTAATATACAAAAATAACATGATACCAAATATCTATTAATATGTTTTTGGAATAATATATAAAGAATTTAAAAACAAAAAGTATTTTTACTTTCAAAATGAAATGAAGGTATTGAAAGTGAAATATCTAAACAGTACTTTTTGTTTTCAAATTCTTTATATACAACAATGACAATAAATAAATATAGTTTACCTCATCATGCTTTTCATCTTTACTATTTTCATCTTCGTCTCCAGAACTATCACCACCTGAACTATCTGCTAAATTACGTTGTTGTTCCGAAGTCGAAAAACTATTTATATCTATTGATGTTGCTTTTATTTTACTGGCAGCATCATAACATTGTAAACAAACTCTGACAGCTTTTCCGTTTCCTTGTCCAGGTAAGAATAATTTTTTATTACTACATGGACCACAGACTACAGCACCACATTGTCGACAATGATGCTAAAAATTGTGAATAAAAAAATATTTAAAAAGTTTGAAGAAATTTATTATTTTTTAGTTCATTAATAACTTTTTATGGAAGATAAAAAAATTTTTTGCTACTCACTCGTCGGTTTAGAACCGTAAATTGTGTTTTATTACAATGCATGCAAATAGTAGCTTCATTATCGGGAACCCAAACTGCAGCATGCACTTCTACTGGCTTTTTACCACCTAAAAAATAAATTATGAGTGTATTTATTTCTAAATAAACGATATTACTTAGACAAAAATGAATTAATTATTTACTTTTTCGCAATAAGTCTTCTATGCATTTTGTGATATGAGCCATCCATTCTTGTTTCTCTGTTGCAGTAGCAGCATAAACAGCAAATGATTTTGTTACTGTTTTTATGAGCCACCCGTTTCGATATTCTAAAAATAGTTTACACTCACTGATAAGTAATATTATCTGAAAGTCTTTTTATTTCAAGTGTTAACTGAACTTATTATCAAATTATGAAATAAATTTTTTTCATATAATTTTGTTGTTAAAATAATGAAATTTTTGAAGTACATAAATTTTCATTAATTTAAATAAAATTCACAAATAAATAAAAGATAATTCAATGATAAACTTAAAATAATTAGCATTGATTTTGAAGTAAAGCATTTTATGAAAATTCTGGCAAAAAATAAACTTACGTCCTTCATCTACTAATGATTCCAACTTGACTTCTTCTAAGGGTATAATGTGCTGTTTATTATACTGTTGTAAAAAAAAATAAACGCAAATAAATAATAAAAATAAAACTAACAAAAATTTCATATTATCTTTTACTAACCTTTTTCTTATTTATTACAATATTGCCATAAACTAATATATCGTTAAATAGAAAGAACTGCCGTGGTTTTGATTTTTTTCGACACATTTTTATCAACACTCCTTCACCCACCAAAACTCTCCCAGGAACTGCCAAAGACTAAAAACAATACAAAGTATGTTATTGATACAAAATAGATAAAAGTACTAATTATCCGCAATTACCAAATAAAAATTTTTTTCTGGAAATTAAACTTTTTTTGTAAACATTATAATTAAGAAATTTACAGTTATAATACTTCGTAAAATAAAAAATCAAACAATTAAATTTTTTGCTCCAAAATATCCTAAAAAGCTCCATAAAGCTTTCAGTATTGATATGACAGAAACAACTTGTCGTAGGTGTTTATTGTAATATACAAACATACAATACTAGGGAGTTATTTTTTTTTTAAAAACACTCAATAATAATGGAATTAACATTTTACCTGACCCGAACTACCAAAGCAGTTTTCCACCATTGCGATACGTCTTGCATTAGCTTCACTGTTTACTGTAAACGTTAAAAATAAAAATTATCATTATATTATAATTAATACATGCTACTTGAATTAATTTTTTGATGGATTATATTTTATACCAAAAACTTTCAAATCATTATGTCAACAAACCATCCTTTTAATCTTATAGTCACTTAAATATTTTCTTTAATTAATTCAAATGGAATAATTTAAGATTTAATTGAATAATACTACATTACTCATAAAACTAAGATTTATGATAATAACTATGATCCCCACATTGAAAATCTCGTATAATTAAGAAAAAAGAAAAAATATAAGTGACAACTAACCAAGTCGATCAACCATGATGTAAAATGTGTCATAGGCACAACACTCAAAATACTTTCTAAACTTAATTACTAATAATAAAAACTTTCACATCTATTTAACTCGTATCAACTATTATGTATATTTAATATACACGGACATTTTAAATCAATGTATTGAGTGAAATAAAGTACTTTTTTTCTTTTGTACTTAATTTTTGTTAAAAAATTGTCTCAACTTATTGTAAAACACTCAGCCACAAAAATGGCAGTCCATTACCAACAGAGTAAATCTGTTTATTGATAGCAATGTGTCGGCCATAGACTTGAACAAGATGGTGGTGATGTGCCTGAAAATCGTCCTCAAGATTCTCGCGCATGCGCACAGCTGAGATTTTATTATCTCACGGATGATAATAAAACGACGCAAATAGAGACAAAGAACTATGCCGCCATCTTTTGATATAATATTAAACTTCGAAGAAATCAAAATAGATTCTCCAGGTATGGTTTGTTTTCCAAATAGATGTTTCTGGTGGATTCTACACTATTCTCTTTGAAGACCTTTTAAAAACGTTATTCATTCGCAAAGTAGTTGAATCGACGAAATCAAAAAATCGTAAAAAATTCATCAAAACATTATGATTGATACATCGGATGGAAATTCAGACGATGTAAGAGTGTCATTCATTAAAATTCATTTATATCGAATTCAATTATTTAAAAATATTTCTTTTGCAGCTTAAACTCACGTCAGTGTCTTTAGATACGTCAACAAAATTAGTAAAATCAACAGCGGTTGTAAAGTACTCAACATTTCCAAACCCCGCTACTTTTGCACAACTTCAATGTAATACTAATTTAAATCTACCTCCAAGTAATTGGTTGAGTAGTTCTGCTGAAAGCTACGGTCTCCAGAATGTTTGGTGTCATAACACAGGTTTTTCCAGCTTTCGCATGGCTCATATGTTCCCTGACTGTGTTGGAGAAGTAGATGTAGTTTCTGATGCTGAAAACATCAAAAAGCTACTCAAAATGCCATATTCTCAGGGTGTTATATCGATGATAGTTCATAGAATTGAAAACACTTTATTACTAGATGATTTTGATATTCATAAATACCTTTTACGCCAGGCAGAAAGTGATTGGAAGTGGCTGAAAGATTTCATTTATGAACATGTTTTTCACAATGCAGAAGATAGAGAAAAACGACTTTATCATAAAATAAATAGTAGAAATGCACTGCAACAGAAAAACTTGGTATCGAAATTTTTATACCACTCATTAGTTCCTGCAGAAAATCAACCTCTAACAAAACAAGAAAAGCCACCTTTACCTTTAGAAGTTTCAGAACCAAAACTACCTGAGCCAACTAATGAAGAGAAATTACCAGATCCTGGATATGATCATAATTTTGCTAGAAATGTGGTTTGGACTTTTGAAAACATTCAAATGCTGATAGGTACTGATATGCCAATTTTCGGTGGCAAAACTCATCCCTGTATCAGTTTAAGATTAAGAGACATGAAGAAACCTATTAATGTCCTCACTGGAATTGATTACTGGCTTGATAATTTAATGTGTAACGTGCCCGAAGTGGTAATGTGTTACCATCTTGATGGGATAGTTCAAAAATATGAACTCATTAAAACAGAAGATCTTCCCAACATGGATGATGCCAAATTTAGTCCAAAAGTCATCAGAGATGTAGCTCAGAATATATTAAGCTTTTTAAAGAGTAATGCTACTAAAGCTGGACATACATATTGGCTATTCAAAGGTAAAGCTTTTAATATTTATTTATGATACAAATGAACAATCAATTTTTTTTACCTAATTTTTATCATTGTAGGAAAAAACGATGATGTGGTTAAGCTTTACGATCTAACGTCACTCTGTGGTGATGTATCAGACGATAAAGGACAAAATCCATTTACTGTACCAGTAGCGATGCTTTTATATCGAGTTGCAAGGAACATGAAATATTCATCTGATAATAGAGGACATCAGGGTACCATTCGAATGCTTTTAAAAAACTGTATCCATTTATTGGCTCGTGAAAAATATCCTCAAATTGTTACTTCAGCACACTTTATGTTGTCAGATTTATATATACCTGCAGATACTGATCCCGTGTCTCCAGTTTTAGTGGATCAAAATGAAGATGATCAAAACGAAGATACTCAAAGTGAATGTAGTACTAATCAAGAAAATGAAAGTTCAGAGTATTCAGAAAATGATGTAGAAGCAAGTGCTACGGTTAAGTCACTAACATTAACTTACATAAAAGATGAATCTGAGCAAGAAGTAAAATACAAACCTCCAGTTATAACTGGAAGTATTTTAGAAAGATGTCGAACTGCTTTAAGTCATGTATCTCATGGTTTGGAGTGTTTGAAATATTTCCCAAATGATTTAGATGAACAGGAACAAGAAAATGAATCAAAAAATACAGATAAATCAAAAACTATGGATAATTCAAGCAGTAAACATGTTGAAGAAACTCAGAATTCAGCAAAACCATTTGAAGCCATTCCAATGCCGTACTATTCTTTAGAAAAATCAAAAGATCAAGCTAATTTGTCCAGTCCAAATCTCAAAAAAAAAGAAAAGAAAAAAAAGAAGAAAGAAAAAACTGTGAAAGAAAATGTCTCGAAAGATATTGTTGATACTAGTCCCAAAGCTTTGATTTGCAAATCGAAAGTTGAAACTCTGCCAACATGGCAAGCTCCTAAAAGGAGCGATAATTTAAGTTGGAAAGCACATTTGAAAATTTTATTATACGAAAAAGCTTGTTTAATTTTTGGAGTATTATCTGAGTATGAATTTACTCATGAAAGATTTGGAGCTTCCTTGAGATACATAAAAAACGTTTTGAAGTGCCAGAAAATTCTTGAAATATTTTGTGGTCAACCAAATGAAAAGTTGATTAGTTATTTATTAGGAAGGGCTGGAGATATTTGTTTTAGAATAGTACAACATTGGAATAAGATTGAAAGTCACAGAGAAGCATATGAGAGCACCGATGATATTGAAGAGAAGATACTTAGCGAATTTTCAAAAGCAGAAGATATTGATATCAGTGAGTATAATTTTTTATTCACTAATACACTTTTCGTTCTGATCTCCATAGTAATATATTTATTTCATTTCAGATGTCATTGAACTCTTCCCAAAAATTTTAAATAATCTTGAACAAACACTTATAGCATCTTTCCAACTCTATGAAAAAGCATTGTCATTAAATCCTACAGAAAACGATAAAGATAATCTATTACGACGTCTCGGAAATATTCATAATGAACTTGGAGTATTTTATATGAACCAAGCAATGTCTAAGTACAGTCAATATGACTTAGATAATTTATCTGAACCACCAGAAGTTTCAAATTTATTGAAAAAATCTATGAAACATCTAGAAGATGGTATCAAAGCATTTGAAGTAGTTCATGATGAGGTTAATTTAGCTCTGTTACATTCAAACACTGGCAGGTTAATGCGTCTTTACGCTCACATGAACGCAGAAAAACAGTCTGAGGAGCAAATGTACTATAAAAAAGCTGTTTCTAGTTATCAAAAAGCTCTCCAAGTTTTAGGTACGAAGAAAACAAGTCCTTCGACATGGGATGTCGTTACTTGGGATCTTTCTACCACACTTTTTTCTATGGCTACTCTAGTGCAAGAGTATTCTAGTTCTGATAAGGTGAATAGTTTTTATACATTTTTATTTATCAATATTAAATTTTTTAAATTAAATAAAACCTAATAATTATGCTTTTTTTTTCAATGATACATGGATCAGACGGATGATGAAATGGAAAGAGAAGTTGTAGAAATTCTCCAAAAGGCATTAAAGTACTGTGATCCGGAAATTGCTGGCTCTAAAAAGCCAGTATACGAATTCCGAGCAGCTATAATTCATCATCGATTAGGGTCTCTTTATCATCGCGTTTACCGTGAAATGGATGCTGATGCTGATCCTGTAAAGCGTAAAAATAGTTTGCAATTGAGTAAACTGTATTATGAGAAAGCTGCTAATCTCTTATCAACTCTGGAACAACCTAGAGAGTATTTATCTGTTCAAATGGAGCGTGAAGCACTTTGTGAACATCAAGCATGGGGTAAATTTACTTTAAAAAAGTTTTTATTACAAATTGAAAATGAAGTACTATTACTTTGTGTGTATTAATTAATGTTTGACTATTTCAGTCTCATCAAATTATAATGCAAAAATAAAAGCCTATCAAAGTGCATTGGAATACATGTTACAATGTGAATCGATACTTAAAGAACTTATTGAAAAATTTAAAGAAATAAAGCAAGAGAAAGAAACGAGAGAAATAAATAAATCAACAGATAATACCAATAATATAACAGAAGAAAATTCATCAGATAAAGATAATATTGATGAAGAAGATAAACTAAATGAAGATGAAGAAAAACTTATTCAATTATTGGAACAGAGACTTCAAAATGTTTTGAAATCTTTAACTAAGTTATGTCTGGGCAAACACAACACTGCTAACAGTAAAAAAGAGTAAGTTATGGCAAATAATAAATACTTAAACATATTTTATTAATTATTATTATTATTTTAGGATTGAAAATATGACCAATGTCTACAAATTATGCTACAGTAAAACATTGAGACAAGATCAGAAGTCTGGAATGGATTTATTATATCATATGTATGAAGTTTTGAAAGATATTAGTCCAAGAATTCGTGATATACAAGAAGTAAATTAGTGTTTAATTATTTATTTTTAAATAATATAATTTATTCAAGATAAAATATTATAAATTTTGTTTCCGTACTGTAAATAGATCGTAAAAATTTATACTTAATTCAAAAATAGTTATGAAACATATTTCTCATAGGCTTTTTTATTGCTAGCTACTATACATTGATGGAAGTGAAAAAAAATAACCAGGCAGATTTATTTTTAACTAAACTGTATTTACAATTTTTATGATACACAATAAATAACCTTTTTTATTTACATTGAAATATTTATTAATCCCATAAATGGATATTTTTCATATAAACAAATACTTTTATGTTAATAAATATAAAATTTTCTTTCAAATAAACCCCCATATGACCACTTTTCAATAAGAATAAGGTCATTGAAAAAACAATACGTACATGGTATTAAAAAATCATTAAATTTTGCATTAAAAAAATGTTATTTATTAAAATATTTAATTTGCTATCAATTATTAAAATTATAATCACATAAATTTATGTTTATTGTTAATAATCATATGAAAATCATGTTAATAATGCATTCGCGCCTTCAAAGTAACGAAGAAAGATTTCAATGTCATAAATTCGTCGTTTTACTGTCGACTTTTGGACACAAAAATCGACACATGATATAGGATCACAGAATAGCATTGGAGGTATTCATTGTCTTCGTATCAATTCGGTTATATTCGGTTAACTCCGTAAAATACCTTCTCATTTTTATACTGCGCCTAATACTAACATCGAACGAGCTATCGAAAGAAATATATCGAACGAGTTATCGAGAGAAATATATCGATCAATATAATAATCGATAGTTGAAAAATGACGTCAATTTGGCGGGAATTTAAATACAGAGAAAACTTATGCTATATTGTACGCAGAGTAAGAGCTCTGCTACTTATTCGAGTTCGTAGCTCATCAGCTCCATTAGTTCGATGCAGTCGTTCCACTCGAAGAGTCAAGTAATGTCAAGGTACCATTATTATGAAAATAATCAAGAACAATTGTGCTATAAACACATAATGAAGAAATGTTGGCAAACTATTTATTGTGTTTAGATTTTTTGACATAAAAAGTTTAAACGAAATAGGTATTTTTTATACATTATTTATTAAGAATTTACGTATATTACATAATTTCCATTCAATATTTAACCTTAATTCTTCTGTTTTGGAGTAATCATAACACCGAGAAAGTGATTGTTATTTTTTATTTAATTAAAAAGTTAAAAATTTAACTGAAAGAAAGTGAATTTGATAATATTTTGATCGTAATGTGAGCTATTAAAATATATTAATTGACTAAATTGACTAAAAAACGTCCTAAACTATTTAATATTCTATGATATTAAAAATAACTTGAGCCTCGTGTTTTCGAACTTTTTAGCAATGGCTGGGAGTGAAGTTGGCGGGGACGTTTCTTCAACAAATGATCCAGATCATAAGTCCAAGATCAAGGATAAACTGGGACTTACTACGACGGAAGCTCTAGAAATTCTCCATAGAGAAATAAAACGTGTATTAGTGGAGTATGAGGAAGATTATCGAAAGAAAAGGTACGTAATTTAAGAAAATTAAAATAATACAATTTTAAAATGAAAATTAATAATCGTAATAAATAATATTAATAGAAAATATAGAGCCTGGTTAAAAGACACTCTGCATCATAAAAGTCAATATACTACACTGTGTTGGACTTCAGCATTTGCGTTGCTTATGAACGCTATTTGTTTGCTAGTAGCATACTTTAATTCTAATGATTCAAGGTAAGAATATTTTAATTATTTTGATGATAAATTATTGTTTACAAAAAGCAGCAGTATTAATTTTTTCAAAGGTACTGATGCTCTGATTAAATTTGAAAAACTTTTAATATTTAAATAGACTCTTTCATTATTCAAATGAATCAGTAGTCTTCAATATTCGATACCACTTGATAATTTATAAAAAAAATAGTTTATTTATTTTGAATAGAACAGAAAATTTTCATGTTTTGGATTTTCAACAGTTATTCTATACTGCCATACGAAGGACTTATTGTTTGTTGCCTTGTGATATTCAATTTCATCTTAGTCGTATCTGACAATATTTTACGACATCATGAAATTTTACATAGGGTAAAAATTCTGTTGAAAAAGTTAGAAGGTATGAATGAAAATGAATTAATTTATTATTAATCGTATGTAAATTTATAAAAACCAAATTAAACAAAAATATTACGTAAATTTTGTTACAGCTGCACGTTCATTATGCAAGTGGAGACCAGAAAATTATCCGCATCTTTGTACACCATTATCACCTTGCGTAACATTACAATGGACATACAGAGATAACGTAATAGTTAATTTACCGTGGGCTCTATTAGTAGCTAGTGATATAATTGTCATTAAACCGGGCCAACAAGCTCCAGGATATTGCGTTCCAGTTGACGTGAGTTTATTAATAACTGGTACATTAATTTATTTAAATAACTCAATAGTTTATTTTGTATATCACAATATATTACTTCTTAGGACTCTAATGGACCAGTTTTACATGCTAAAGAAGTTTATTGCCCGAAAGTTCATAGTACAAATGAAATATTTTCAACACCTCAAACAAGAACTCCATTAAAAAATCAAAATTATAAACTACAAGAGACACCCTATTTAGCTAATTTACGTATGGCTTTGGATCAAGCTCTTAATAGACCTGTCACTTATCACAATCGTGAACGTCATCTTCTGATGATCTGTTGCATTGAGCAACTGGCTTATCCAATCCTGTTGATTCTTGTGCAATTAGTAAATTTATTGAGATATTTATATTTTCAAGAATACGCCGGCACTGGCCACTGGACCGATGTATTTTTAGTCCAGCCTATTGCTGTGACTTTGCCACTTTTGCCAATAATATTTCCGGCCTTTTGGATCTTCCTAAATTGCTTTGGGATGGCGCGGTTCAAAGCCTTATTTGAGCTTTATTTGTCTTCAACAAAGATGCCGGTTAGTTTACTATTTTTAAAAAGCAACTATTCTTAAATTTTCGAACAATGATAATTTTTTTTATAAATGAACAATATTTCAGTTTGTTGATCCTTTCGAAGATACAGATATTTCAGGACCAAATAATCCAGAAGTAGTTTACAATTGGTCAGAGTTAAGAACATATTTTTTTGATATACTTTTTGGAAAGGAATATATGATGTCACGTTCTGCCAGTATTCTTCATGTATTAGGATCAGTTACAGCTCTATGTTGTGTTGACAAAAAAGGAATATTATCCTGGGCAAATCCTACAGCTGAAAAAGTTTTTTTTTTAAGAAATGCAAATGCAGTTTCTAGGACATCGAGGTGAAAAGAAATTTTTTACTTCACAAATACCATACATTAATTCCAAGGTAAAAAATAATATTTATTATTTCAGTACTGTAAGTCTTGATAAACCTCCAGAAACTTCTCGTACTACTGAACCAATAAAAAATGACAATTACAAAATGTCTTATAATCAGCATGGTAAGATTCATAGAGAAAGTTATTACCAAAAAAATATAATATTTTTATCATAAACTAAATTATTAGACATGTCTCACTCAGTGGCTGAAGTTCTTGATTTGACACACGACCATGCATTACCATTTCGACTCCAATTTGATGACCCTTCTTGGCGACAACATTTGAATTCATTAAAACCACTTGGATTGGCTATTCTTTTAAACACTTGTAACATGGAAACTCAAGAACATTATACGCAATTTTGTTGTCATGTTACATGTGAGGCTTTATATAATGAAAATTTGGTACCTGTTATAAACAGAAGGTATTATACAATTAATAATTATTTCATAAAAAAAAAATAAACTTGGCCTTTGTGTGGTATGATTAACAGCTTATTCTCTTGCCTACTGCATTGCTGAGTATAAACGGATTATTGTTATTCAATTATTTTAATGAAATTATTATTAAACAGATTAACAGAGATTATGTTATATGAAATTATTATTTACAACAAATATTAAAGTTTACTATTGAATAATAAATTTATTAGCTGCCAGAGCAATCACAGTAAGGCTGACTTACCAGAGAAAGACGAAATGCAAAGTTCGAGGCAGACAATTTAATCGAGGAGTCTGAAAATTTAGGAAAGACGGGGTCAGTCAAAAGTACTCATTACATTTAATTTCTTCTCTGAATTTCTCTGTAGAGCTTATTGGTGATGGTTTAACCTCGAACTCTGTAGACAACTGGCCTGGGTGCTTTTTATTAATATAAAATTTTTTTAATTCTTCAAGATTATATAACTAAACAATAAACGATGAACACAATAACAATGAAAAATTTTATTTAGATGCCTCTGTGAACTTGCAAAACAGATTGGGTTTCAAGATCAAGCTCAAGAAATATTCCAATTGGAGCAACAGCTTTCAACATTTCGACATGTCGTACGTATATTATTTACGTTACGATTTAATTTATTTTAACTGTTGATTGAATCTAAAAATTTCTATTTTTCACTTCCTTTTAGCAGCCTGAAATGGTACGACGTGACATAAAATTTGCTCGTTCTCTGAGCATAGCTACTAAATTAAAATTTCCATTTCCACACATGGTCGCAGTGGTAATGAAAGAACGTACTGGTGGTAGTTTACAATTATTGACACAAGGTACAGCTGACATAATTCTTGATTCTTGTATTGAATTTTGGGATGGACACGATCTTTGTCCATTATCTATCTCTGACAGGTATAAATTATTTTGTATTCACCATATACTAACGTAATTTTTCAATTAAATTAATTTGCTTACTAATTTATCTAATTCTCTCTTTGATGTAGAAAAAAAGTTTTGGATTTCTATCAACGAACTAGTTTAACGTCTTACTGTACAGCATTTGCATATAGACCATTAATAAGGAGTATCAATAATAAAATGTCTAATATTTATTTGGAACTTCCATCAGATAGTAAACATTTATATGCACCTCATAGAAGTCCTACACCTTTACCATGGGATTTTAGAAATGTTTTAGATCCACGAGTAAAAGGCTTACTTGGCCAATTTCATTCAACAGGTATTATTTTATATAATTATTAAAATAATAAAAAAAAAAACATGTAAAACAAAATATCTTGATAAATGTCCTATTTAGATTCTTTACTTTGCACGGAGAATAAAGATGAAGAAGTCAGTGATGTAGATAGCTGCTTTGAAATCCAATGTAATCAAATCTTCATTGGGATGGTAACAATGCAATATCAAGCACAAGCAGATATGGTAAGATTTTGATGATTTTTTTAGATTCGAAAAAAACAGTATTCACATTAAGTTTACGATTATTAAATCATCATTTCCTTAAACTGGATCCATCATTGATCACTTACATCAGGTCCAACTGATCGAACAATTAGAAAGAGCGTGCATAAGATTTGTTCACTTCAGCAAAGAAAATGAATTACGATCGCGAGTTTTCTCCGAGAAGATGGGTCTTGAAAGCGGATGGAATTGTCACATTTCGTTACTCAGCGAAAGGGCTAGGTATTAACTTATTCATCTTACCATCAAAACATTGAATTATATCCGTGATTCAATGATTGCTTATTGGCTTCTTTACTTATTTGTATTTCATTTAGCAATTACTCATCATCGCCATACATTTTCGGTGTTCGTTTTTATTATCATTGTTTATTGATTTGTTGCAAAAATCTTAATTTATAAATTATTTTAAAAATTTCAAATACGAAATATTATTAAAAATCTAGAATTCTAGATTAATCAAATTGTTTTAAGATTTTTGCAACAATTCATAGTCAGATGTGATATTAATGTTGTATTGATATAAATTTTTATGTTTATCAACAATATTATATAAAAATATTTCCAGGTGGAAAATATCTCACTGCTAAGAAAGCTAAAAATATTTTTGTATAATAGAGTTTATTATTCATTCAACTAAAAATTATTAATTCTTAAAGAATAAGTATTTAACTAACATTTCAGTTTTGTTTACAAAAACTAAAATATTAATTTTATCATTTTTTTTGTGATAGTTTTGATTCTATATAAATATTTCAAGATGTTCTCTGATGTCAACCTGTATCTACATCTTTTTCTTCATCTATATCTTCATCTATTTATTTACTACAAGTTTTATTTAAATTCTAATGCTTCTCACCATCTTCTGGTTCACTAAATTAACAAATATTATCTAATATTTAACAGCTTATATCATATTATAAGTAATACATAAATGAAGAAAAAAGTATTTTTATCAGACATTCAACAATTAATAATTTATAGTTGAATATAAATTGATTGAATATTATAATAATTTAAGTGGTGTGTATTTAATAATTGTTTTACTACATTAATAATAAATGATGTGTGTCACTAACAAATGGTGATAGGTCAGAGAGCCCAGTTGGATGTTGGGTGAGCCAGGCAGCAGCCATGTCCTCACTAACGTCTTCTGCCCAATTCCATCAGTATAATCATTCGTGCATGGATGAGGCCAGCCAATTGCTTAATCATGTATGTCCTCGGTACGTCATACAACATTGTTCTTACCGAGGAATTTTAAAATAACTCATTTTTATCAGCAGAAATCAAAAACTATCAAGCTTCTTTGAATTTATTCATAAATCTCATTAATTATTTATTGTGTATTTTTAGTTTTAGTATTATTTTATGGCAATGTTACTCTATTTTTATCTCATTATTATAATTAATATTTTAAATAGATTGATTATAAAAAACTTCATATTTATTAATAAGTTTTGTATTTATTTTCCAGCTCCAATCTAGACACAAGTAAAGCTATGAGTATGTCTGCTCCCAGTGCAATAAATACAGATTTTGCAACGGTAAAATTTGAGAATGAAACTACAGAATGGCACAATCCAGAGCCATCACATACTAAAAGTGCCATGAGTCACAGGTTATTATTTATTTTAATGTTAATAAGTATTTGAATATAATAATTATTTTTTTGAATTCATATTTTATTTATTTATTAAAGTATGCAATAATCGATTTTTATTTTATGGTTTTTTTTAAATTTTTTTATATAACAGCTTGAGTCATTCCCCAGACGGAAATGGAAGTGCAGAAACGCCATTACTTCCGTAATTATTTTATTTTTATTTTGATAATATTAATTTAAAACTCGAAAGCTTCAATTCCTTTACTTTATTTGATTAACATTTTTATTTATTATATTTCATTGTTAAGATAATTAATTTATATAATCAATTTAGGGAACACGATACAATAAGGAGTGAGGATAGTGTTCTGGTTCAAAGCGTAGATTTAGGATCCGGTCATGAAGCATGGAGATCTTTAAGTTGTCTAACTGATAGTACAGAACAAAGTGCACCAGTGAATTTTGATCTTTCAAATAGGGTAAGCTACTGCAAGATCTATTAAATAATTTTATTGCATAATATTTAAATTTTTTAATAATTCTAAATTTTTATAGGCGAAATTACCTCGAGGAATAGATAAAATTCGTCCACATTTGGAAATGATCGATAATGTGCCCTTATTAGTATCGTTATTTACAGACTGCAATACTACAGTCACAAGAGAAATGTTACACATCATGCAAGATTATGGAGAAGTTGTTTGTGTCCTTGGTTCTTCTGCTAATGCAGAAAATATGTCAATTTTTATGCAAGCAGATGCAGGGTAAAAATAATTATTATTTTATTTATTAAATAATTGATATTTCTTACGTTTTAAAGAACCTAGTCCGTAACTAGTACTGTAAATCGTATTACTACTCATTTTCGATGAAACTTTGCCAGGCTTATATTGAGGACAATGAACTTTCATAGATTTTACATTAAATTGTTTATAAGATTCTCTATAAATCGTCTGAAAATCAGGCTTAAAATTACTTGGCCATTTTTTCACATCATATTTTTGAGTTTGGATTTTCTTATCTCCTTTAGGCATGAATTTTTGTTTATATGGAACGTAAGATTCTTTCATAACTGTCGTATTTTCCATTGGTACAGAAACTAAATATTTCTTTTCAATTTCTTTAGGCTTTAAGCTTTTGACCGTTTTTATTTGTCCAGGATTAGAAAAAGAGTTCATGTAGATTGTAATAAATTCAATTGGAGTTGGCTCACATCTTAAACGAGATCTAGGATAAAACCGTTTAGATTTTTCTACTATTTGTGGCCACTGATATGTAATTTTATTAACTGTATTTAAATCTAGCTTTCCATATGTAACCCATTTTCTATTCACACGTGGTTTCTTTTGTGGAGTAATCTCATGTTTGACGTAAGAAGATTTATAGACAGAGTTTGATTCTATAGGAATAGTAACATACTTTTGATATTTTTGAAAACACATGATCTAATTGTCAAAAATTCTAAATTACATATGCTGGACATAATCACTAATTTATTCCAGGTTAAAGTAAAAACAAATGAAGGATTAAAAAATATTAATATTCCATAATTTATATTACAGGGTAGCTGTGGAACCTCTCTATCCTCAGGTTTGTCAAAAAGTTCCTGTAATGGTTCATACTCGTGAAGAGCAAGGACCATCTCCTGTAGATCTTAGTCGAGCTCTTAACTCGATAGCATGCTCTTTAAGTGTAAAAAGAGAAGATCCTATAGCTCTATTTCATCTTGTAATGGAGGTAATTATATAATAATACTTACAAACATGAATAAATAAATAAAGAATTAAATTAATTAAATATTTACAGGCTCGGGATTATATGAAGTGCCTATGGAACTGTGTTCAATTTTGGCTGTGTTGTATTATAACGCTTTCTTTTGCTCAAGCGTTATCAGTATTTTTATTATTACCACCGTTGCTCTCTATTAATCAAGTAATGTGGTTGATTTGTCTCATTATTCCGCTTTTATCTGTGTCGATGATGGCAACACCAACTGATCCTACAATAATGCAAAGAGCTACAGGAAAAAATCAGTGTGTTGTTAATGGCGAGGTATTTTTATTTTTAATTTTATATAGTCGAGACATAAAAATACGACACTTACTGTTAACTAATGTACTTGAATTTACTTTAGGTGACATTTTTTGTCTTATGGTGTTATGGCAGTAAATTTCTACCAACCATACTTACTCTCATTGTATCAGAAATAGTGATGTATATGTTTCTATGCCCATTTTATGCTAATGAAAATGCAGAATGTTTTTATATCTATCCTGATGTCAATAGTGAAGGAAGCTGGGGAGGATGGAGTTCACAGCCAAACATTATCAATATGGCTCAACATGTTGCTTTGATAATAATAGTTGCACACTTCGGTAGTAAATTGCTTTTATAATAATAAATTATACTGAGTCTAATTGTCTGTTTATTTTCAGTTGTTATCTCTGTCAGTTTTGTCCATAGAGAATATTTAATTTGCCGGAAAATGCCTTTTAATAATTTATTGTGGTTTTGCAATGTTGTTATTGTGTAAGTATCTAGATAAAAAAATATTATCACTGAATATTCAAATTTAACTTCAGTTAAATACTTTTTTAATAGGCTGGCATTACAAGCACTGTTTTCTGGTAATACATTGTACGAATTATTGAAAACTGAACAGCAAAAAAACGACAAATTTCCAATTTATTTACCACTCATTTTCTCAGTATCTCTTCCGTTAGTATTTTTATTGAATGAACTAGTCAAATGGCAAGAAATTAAGTAAGTATTATTTTGAAAATAAATTAATTCGAAATTTTAAAGAATATTAATTATTGGATATTTGATATTTTAGAACTAATGTAAGATATCAAAAGAGGGCACGTTTAGAATTTGGTACTAAACTTGGCATGAATTCGCCCTTTTAATACTCTCATAAATGAATTTCTAAAAAGGACTGAATTTGTTATAAATATTAATGCCAAATATTAAATACTGAAGATTATAATTTAATAACCACGAGGTCCAAACAATGTTTTTAACAAACTAAAGATTATAAATAGACTTTTAATGACCTGGGTCTTGTCTATACAAGTGTTTTTCCATAAAAATCGAATTTTTTATAATAAACTTTTAGCTCAATAAATATTCTTTTGCTATAAGCAGTGATAAATACGCACAGATATTTCTACTTATGCGTTTACCGTACTTATACATATATTGATCATTATTGCATAATTGTGTCTTTTATTATTTTTAATTTAGAATCATTTTTATTTCGTTTAGTGACCATTTTTATCAATTATTTAATAAGCTCTTTAATAGATCAAGCATTTAATGTTATGTTAGTTAAATAGCAAACGATGGAATAGATTTATAAAATGAAGCAATATATATGTATGCTTAATTCATTTTAAAATATGTTGAATTCATAAAGTGTTAATTCAAAAATTAATATTTTTATACAAATTAAAATTTTTTTATAAATTTTAAATACTGCAATAATTTATCGCAGAAAGTTTTAAAATAACGAGCTTAAACATTGTAATTACTAAATCAAATTTTTATTTTAATAAAAAAATTAAAAATATTTTCATAGTTGATACGCGCTTATTAAAGTAAAAATTCAAATAAAAAATATACTTTTGGACGTTACTATTTCTTTGAGTGTGTTTCATTATTACTCTTTATTTTTAAAAATAAATAGTGCAATAATTATGTTAATGCATTTTGTTTGTTAAAAATTTTTATATAACAATATATGTTGAATTTTTTTAATATCCAATGCGTATTTACTACTTTACTGATACAAAAAAAAAAATTGATTTTATTTCAAAACGATATTTTTCTTATTATTCAACTGATATAGTAATATAATGTGGTTAGAATATGAACAACGATGAATAAAATTTTTTATAAATAAATTTGTTGGTTTATTTCTTTAGTAATCCATCCAATAATTGTGTTAATATTATTATACTAAAAAATACCGCAGAATGGACGGCTACGTATAAAAGTTTCGGAGAAAATACAGTCCATACAAATAAGTGATATCTTTGGAAGCTTATTATTATTGTATACGTAATTATAATAAATATTATAAAAATAGTGTAAATTTGATTTATTGAATGAATTTTCGACTTCGACTTACTTCTGAAAATAAAACAAACTTTCCTTTATTTCATGGAAAATATTTAATAAATTCTTCTACTTACTCAGAATATTTCTCTCGATTAGAAGTTTCATGACATAAAAGCATTAAATATGATAAAATTGGAGCTGCAAATGTATTTATACACAGAAATAATGTAACCAGATAAAAGTTGTATGAATTTAAACCTACATATCCCGCAGAAATATCCACAGTAGCTAAGCTGTTTGAATTACCCTGAAAATAGAATTCTAATTATTATTTATGCGATTAATATAAGTAATCACTTCTCTTAATCGAGAATAAAAAAAATTATACCTGATAAAAGTAAAATACGTTTCCTAAGCAAAAATGTATGAATGTGTGATTTATTTTATTTCCATTATTTTCATTATTTTTATTCTGAAAAGAACTAAAAATCATTAAATGCACAATTAATTGCATTGGTATCAATATCACATTATATGGTCGATGTAAAAAAGCTGAGATAAAAATCCATATTTTAGTAACTAATAATAAAAAACTGTGTAGATAAGTCTGAGTATTTGATCTTTCATAAATCATTTTCCATAAAGAATAAATAGTCAATAATGCTAAAGCGTTCCAAAATATTTGTACTTCTTGAATGCTCCTGAAATATATTACATTTTTAATAAATGCTAATTTTTTACATTTCGTAATTCAATATGATTTAATATCTACTTAGTCTTTGGAAGAAAAGGAATCTCCATCACAGTATTTTCTCCTACATGACGTTGATATATGCAGACAATTACAATTAAATGGAAAATTAACAAACTTTTATTGTCTTCTTTCTCTATAAAAGATGCTATTAGAAATAATAATCCAAGAGCTGAAAAATAAATTATAATTAACAGAATTGTTTTAAATTATGTAGAAATTATTAGATGGTAATATCTTTTTCACCAAAAAGTAAAATAACACTTATAGCAGTAGAAGACTCTTCGCTTTCAATCCACCCTCTGATATCTGGCAAATTAGCATATTTATTTCCTGTGCTATTTAGTTTTCTCAAAACTCGATGAACGATCATCATGAATATCATTTTCATGATATTTCGAATACTATTGCTATTCAATTTTCTAAAAATAATCATTTTTACTTTACTTTGATTCATATTTAATAATTTGTATTAACAATGATTAGTTATTATACCTTAAATAGGAGCTATGATATTCTGTTATGTAATTAGTAACTTTCAACAATAGAAAAGTAATCCAAAAAAAATACCATGTTTGATGTTCTTCTTCAATAAAACTACTGCTAGTCAAGCTCAATCCATAAACAATTAATAATATTGAATATAAAGTACTCCATTTTTTGAAATTGTATTTAAATAATTCTTTCCATGCAATTCGAGCAAATAAATAACTATTTAGAGTAAAACATGTCATTACCAAGATTATGAGGCTCATGTTAGTCACTTCTATAATGTCATTACTTTCAGAACACAATAAATAATTCATCAAGAACCAAAAGGTGACAGTTGCTATCCACCAATTGAAAAATTTATAAAATGAAAACGGCTCTAATGGATTAGAGTTGAGAATTATCAAGAGAGCCTAAAAAGCATCGTATTTATAACTTATTGAATAAAAAACATTAAATATAAGGAATAACGGTATCAATTCCTTACTTGTAGCATCAATAATATCGCAGCATTCATAAAGGCTAGATTATAATGAATCATACTTTGTACAAGAATATTTTTTACTCCTTTTAGAGCATTATAATATAAATCCACTATATGAGAAATTTTCCCTGGAGAAGTGATGTTTGTTTTCAATTCTTCTGAATGTAATTTTATTGCGCTTATGTAATTAAAATAGCACCCTGAAAATAATTTTAATTAACTCGTACTTCAATAAATTATAAATAATTTTTTTTTATTTACTCACGAAAGGACTCATAGTCGGGTAATTTTTCAAAATGCTTAAAAACCTGCACTGCATTGTAGTGAAGCATAAAAAGTTTGCTTTGGAATGGAAGAGTATTAATTATGTCAATAGAAACACTCCCCAAATTAGATGATGGTAAAGGAAGCCCTAACATCATAGCTATTGTAGCAGCAATGTCGATTTGTTCTATTTTATCATGGTTAGCTGCTAGATTACTGGAGGAATAGTCGGTTCCATACGCTATCAAAGGGACAAGTGTTTCTTCAGGAGTTGAGCCACCATGCCCTCCTGAATCTTTCATTCCGTGATCTCCACAGACGATTAACATTGATGATACTCCTTTTTCATTCTATAAAAATATATTTATTAAAAATGAGAATAAAAAAATTTATTAATTTGATGTTAAATAGATTATATTAAAATTTTATACACCCATTGATTGATTTTTTCGATAATTTGACCAATTATTCGATCCATTTCTTGTAATTTGGGCTTGACTAAAGAACTTTGAGGACCATAAAGATGACCAATATGATCGAGTCCTAAGTAATGAAGAATCATTATTGACCAGTCAGTGTTTTTATTTAATTCATCGCTTATATGACGAGTCACATTATTATCAACCTAATTTATTATTCAATATTATTTAATGAAATAATCCAAAATTCGTATAAAAAAAAATTGTGATTTTATACAACCTTATGATCAAATAAAACCTTTGTTTTTAATTTTCTTTGTACTTACTTCTGTATAATCAGAAACAAAAAATGAAGTAGTTCCTTCGTATCGAGAAAAGATATTTGGATATAATTTCAACCAGGTATCATCACCATAAAATATTAATTTATGTCCATGATTTTTTGCCTGTAACAGTATATTGTCACTTGACACAACTGCTTTCCCAAAATTGAAAGCCACATCTATGAAGCTTGATACTGCTCCAGTTGTCATAGCCTAACAAAAAATTGTTGTTAATAATTTGAATTTAAGTTATTAACGTGTATAAATATTTTAATTACTTTTATCCTGGGCATCGTAACAGTTGGAGCATTTACTTTAACTTGTAATAAACAAGCAGATTTATTTCGAAGTAAGCTACTTGTGATAGGCATTGAACCAGTAATGTAAGAGTTATTCACAAAATCCCATCTCAATGCATCTATGACCATAATAATCATCTTCTGGACCAATGGTTTATACAAGAGATCTTTGTTAACTCTTAAAAAAAATTAAGATATTGCATTTACGAAATGAATTTAATGTGAAAGAAAATTTAAAATACTTACTTTGTATGATTAATTGAAGTTGGGATATCATTTCTAGTAGATATTGAATTATCATACTGCATCATTGGGAAAAAACCATACAAAAACAAAAATACAGCAAATAAAGTAGTGATCAAAACATACATAAAAATGATAATTTCACAATTATGATGAAATATATTATTAACATAATTTTTTCCTGTAAAAAATGGAAATAATTTATTATAAAAATCAATCTGATATAATTATTTATTTAACTTAACTTATAATATATTTGTATAACATACATTTATGCATACAATTTTACCTGCTTTATGATATTTCATTGTCACTGGTTGTATCAGTAATAAATAGATAATGACCTTCACAATGGTTGAATTAATAATAATTTATTATGGATTAAAATAAATTGATTATTACATTCAATCAATTATCAACCATTTCATTTATTTCAATCATTATAAATAAATTGTGAACAATGTATCAATTAAAACCTAGATTGAGAGGTTATAAAACTGTACGACAATATGTATTTCATACTACCTGTTTCATTTATTTTATAATTAGTTAAAGATAAACTTATTTTTTCCTACACATTATGAAGAATTATTCATTTTTTTTTCAATATTTTGTCTAAATAAGGGGAAATGGAGTAAATTTAGACCGAAAAACAGGTATTCAACCTTGAAAGCTTTCATCTGATCTCTCTCTCTCTCTTTCTCTTTCCGATTACTATCTGACAACAACTTATGTCATAGAGCACGTGTAGCTAGAGAAGGAGAAGTGTCACGTGTTCGTGCACTAATATTGCAAATGTAAACAAGGACTCTGAAAGACTGGATTAAATAGAATAATACTTATTAGATTAGTATAGATTAGTTATGATTTTCCAATAATTTCAAATTCTTATAATTATCTGTATATGCTTTAATTCACATGAATCTAAACCTAGTATTGAAATAACAATTAAAAATTAATAACATGATACATTTCGTGTGGCACGCTTTAGATTTATCACTGGAAAACTTCTCAAATATTAATACTTTAACTCATGAATAAATTGGCCCTTTAGCTGCATGACGTGTAATTTTATAATAAATATTTTCAAACTCTATAATTTTCTACAGTCTTATTGTAATTTCTTCTCTCAAAGATAGGTTAAAAGAATTTATTAATCATGACAAATAATGATTTCAATATTGGAAAACCGAAACTACATAAATTCGAACCATTAAAAGTTGATTACATGAATAAATTTATCAATGAAGCTAAATTGAAAAGTAATTTTACACCTCCACCATCACTTACTCTATCTCCAAAAGATACAACTCGATCTAAATCATCATTTAAAAAATACCTGGTCGAATATGCTAGTGCGTCAACAGTGCATGGACTGAATCATCTTATTGCACCTCGACGGCATATTTTTGAAAAGTAACAAAAATTAACCAAATTAATTATTATTTAATTTATCAACAATCTCTATTACGACTTTTTTTCAATAGATTACTAGTGGCATTCTTCATCATTGGATCATTGGTGATCTTGATTATTTTGTCAATAGACTTCTGGGATCGTTATCAGAATTATCCAACTGTCATTGTCTTAGATCATGAATACAGAAGCTTTAATGTCACTAAACCAGGAATCGTTGTTTGTCCAAATCAAAGAGTTCATGAAGAATATTATCCTTCTGTGTTTGAAAAGTAAAACAACAATTTAATAATTGTAACTTTTTAAATTTTTTAATGAATTAATAATAACCATAGATATGGAGTAAAGGACACAGAAGAGGCTCGAAGCTTTTTTAACTTTTTATCAACTGCATCATACGAGACTTTTAGTCAAGTACCTGATTTTAATGAAGTGGATCCAAAATTATGGTTATTCATACTCTTTGATCTTAAACCTGATGTTAAATATGTCTTTGAAGAAGAAAAAGCAGTCTGGCTTGTTACTGAAAGAGGAGTTTGTTTGACATTTAATAATTATGTTGCTCCATATTCGACTCCTGAGTAAGTGTTTAAACAATAAATAAGTCATTCGTATACTGATTGATAAAAATGTTTCAGCTATTGGAAAGCTAATAATTGGACAGTGATTCCAGTTCCTGATTTGCCAGTTTATACCTATCAAACAAGAGAAATATTTGATAGTATTAAAATAATAACACATGATGTTGAAGTAAATATTAAAAAATAATAGATCATTAGTTATATATTCAAAATTTGTTATATAATTAATAAATTTTTTTAGTTCTCTCCCATTTATCCTGGAAGTATTCTAAATCTAGATGATAAATTTTATTTATCATACCGTAAGACACTAAAGTCAGTAACACTTTCAGTAGCTGAAATAACAAGCTCTCAACAAGTCAAAGATTTGTCTTTGACCCAAAGAAAATGTAAGTTATTTGAAGAGGGAGGATTAAAAATGTGGCCTATTTATACTTACACTATGTGTGCAAGTGAATGTAGATATCAACAAGTATACAAAATTTGTAAGTGTTACCCGTATTTTGCTAGACCAATGCGTAAGTATGTCATTATTTATTTAGAATATAGGTATCTACATAATAGACATGAAATATCGATTAAAAAAAATAAAAAATTCTAGCTGATATTCCTGTATGTAATGTCAGCCAATTAAAATGTATTGGTGAGCATTTAAATGAGATTGTATTACCAAGAGAGGTGATAATAAAAAAATGCAACTGTTGGCCAGATTGTGATATGGCTAAATATATGGAAGAGTCTATTTCTGGAATTGCATTGAAAGAAGGATCACCTCCCGAAGCTTTATTGAATATTGTCACTTCTTTTCCAACAGATAAATTCAAACGAGAATTGCTGTTTGGATTTAATGACTTTTTGGGTAATTTAATTGCTTACATTTAAAGTATTAAATATCGATTTCATTTTTTATAAAATATTTTAGCATCCGTTGGAGGAGGTGCAGGATTATTTTTAGGAGCCAGTGTAATTTCTTTTATTGAAATTTTGTACTTCGCCACTCTACGTTTGTTCTGGTATAAAGTTAAATTATATCAAGAAAATAAAAAAAAGCGAAAAGTGGCATCCGCAATTGTCAATTAAATATAAAAAAGTTTTTGGTTACTATACGTATGGAAAATAGTATTTTATTAATTCATTTAGTAAGTACACTATAGTGAATTAAAAAATAAATTAATTTTAAATATTTATAAATATTTAGACAGATAAACAATTATAAACACTGGGAATATTTGAATTTTTTACAATTATATACACAATTTTTAAACATTCGGAATGGATAACACCTATTATACTTGCAAAGACATCATTATATCACTGAATGGAGAGCTAGGCTTCGATTCTGCTAATGAAAAACTTTCAACAAATGCTTGCCTTTGCGCTTCACTAGATAACTGCAATAAATAAATATTAGTTCAAGATTTGTTTAATTTCTTTCATGCTTGATTATATTAATTATGAACTATTTAAATGATTAAACATACCTTTCTATAAAAATCTAGAGCAGCAATAGACAATATTTTTTTATCTTCATACTCATACTTTCCTATTCTTGATTGTACGTATGGAAAACTAAGACATTCATTAAGAAATATATATTCCATATTAAATTATAATTAAGATGTTGGTAATATTTTTTTCTAAAAAAAGGATACAAGGCTCTTAGCCATGGATTTGTTGATGCACTGACAAAAAAACATGATAAACACCAAGTTGATGTGACAAGAGGTAAACTTTCAATAAAATTTGGCAAACTAAATATCACCCAATCTTGTAATAGTGCTAATTGTTCCGGGTTGTCCGTAATTCGTTCACAAACCTGAAATTTGAAATAAATATACATCTTTAAGAAAATATTTTTTAATAAAAAATATTCTTACCTTAAAGACTATGCTTGCAATCAATTTCTGATGAGGCTGCTGTGGCAATAAAAATTCTCCAATTACTTTAGTGAGTATTTCAAAAGGTGGAAAAAAATCTACTAAAATTTCTGATATCACTGCACATAAAATTTTAACTTCCATTGGATATCCTCTTTTGATCCTATCAAATATCGTTGATGTTCTTTCAATAGTTCGCATAAGGACTTCAGGATTAACATCAGGCAATGATGTTTCGTCAGATGAAGTGGTTTGATTAAATCTATCAGCCGATTCTGTGTACATACATGTTAAAAGTAATCTCAAAGCTGGTAAAACAAATAACAAACTTGGTTGCCTCAATCTGTCTAAAGACAATTTAACTAATTGATCAGCTACTCGTCCAGTAACGTTTCTTGTAGCAATAAGTCTTTCAAATCCTTGAAGAAGAGTTCGATGAACAGCAACAGAAATATTAGGTAATGCTGCTAAAGACAAAGCCAAATCTAAAATATCAGGAGCTTCACTGTCAAATACTGTATCTTCTGCATGTTCAAGAAGAAAGAATACTAAAGCCCACATAATTCTTTGATAATCTTCGCTTTCGTTGACAATAGAAAGATCCATACGTGATTGAATATATTTTACAGCTATCGGTTGAATAGCATTCATAGTTTCTTCACAATTAGCTTGAACAGCACTTTGAAAAAGATATAAAATACCATGGAGAGTAGCTATTTGACATGGAAAATAATTTAATTTTAATCCAGTTTCAATCACTCGCTTAACTTTTTCAAGGCTTTCAATATCTAGAGGTGCCAAAACAGCTGCAGATTTGCATATAGCAAAAATCAGTGAATGATGAAGAATTTCATCATCAATTGGATGGAACCTTTCAATTTCCCAACATGTATCAAACATCCATTGAAATTGGTTTCGTTCTCTAAAAAGTTCTGATATGAAAATAATACTTTTAATTACTTCGTTTAATAATCTTGGGAAAGTAGTTGAAGAAGATGATAACCAACGGCTGTATAATTCAATTAAAAATATTACACATGAGTCTAAATCAAGAGAAGCTTCAGAAAGAGCTTTATTTCTTTTTTCCTTTAATGATATAACAGATGTAGATAATTTATCTTCATGAAGAGAACATGAAGACCATAGATATTGAACTGAAAGTTGACTGTAAGCACAGCTATCATAACCATGAGTTATATGATCTCTTTCGATATTTCCTCGAGTGAAAAGTTGCTCAAGATCTAGAGAATTGAAACCAAACTTTTCACGTGAACTACTGGAAGTATTTATTTTTCTAACAGTAGCGTATTTCCAGGATAAAAGATCTTGAACGGCATATAGTCTTTTTGAAGCTGGTTTTTTTAAAGCGAGAGGTGGATCCCGAGAATGATGAATAATACAACTATTGATTGGACTTCCTGGATAAGGCAATAAAAATGTTTGCATTAATAATCTTGTAATTCCTTGAACTGCTAAAATGGTCGCTTCACAACTGCCTAAATCTTCAGGCTCTGATGACTTGTTTTCACTAGAAGATGCACTTAAAACACTGAGAAATACCATCCAAATTTCTTCAAATTGAAGCCGAGATGTCCAGCCGAGGAGAGTTACTCTATAGACAAATTGATGAAGTACATCTAGCTCTTGAAGAAAATTGGAATCATTTGCTGTCAATAGTAAAGGAAAATGGCATAGTGTGCTACCTGATCCTTCAGCTACCCATCCATGTTTCCAAACTAGTGGAGGTGTTAAAACAAACGAATTTACTAGTTCCTGGCGACTCACAATAATAATTAGAGTATTCATGGATTCTTGAATAAAAATTGGAATCTTCTTCATATCATTTTTTTTTGCTCTTTCCATCCATGCTATTAGAGAAGCCATTTGAAGACATGCTCGACCATATATTCTAGTAGAATCATTCTCTAAAGCTTTTTTCAACCCGCGATCTTCAACTTTCAGTTGATTTTCCAACCGATTCCAGTGATCTGTACTCGAGTTAAAAATTTTCCGTGGTAATATCCAATATTCCACCAATTTAATCAATGTATTTGATGCTGAACAAATCCAAGAATAATGATTTTCACTACCAAACACTTTCGAAACTTCTTCATTCTTCAGTAATTCAGCAACACAAGTTAAACAGAGGTCTAAATTGTGAGGTATTAGACTTTTTATTGATAACTCATCAGCATAAAGTATCCAATGAGCTGTTTCTAGACATAAAATAGAAAATTTTGCTAGATCTTCATAATTAATTCTTGAGTCATAAATGATTTCTTTGTCATCAAATTCACGTATTGATTTCATATAAGCAGTTACTGCTGGTATAAGCGCAAATAGTCTATCCCAATAGATTGTATCTTCCATTAAAGCTCTAAATTTAACAGTATACTTGATTATTTTGGAATTTTTTACATCTTTACTATTTTTTTCTTCTTCATTCAACATAGGATCATAAACATAGTGAGGTTTTGGCACCAGTTCATTAATATTTTGAATATGACTAGATAAACAAATTGTAGCAGATCGATAAAGTGGAGATAAACAATCATAAGGCAACGAATCTTCAGAATCACTTTGATGAGAAAAATCTTTGGCTTTGAAAATAATTTTATTCATGTGTTCTTCTACTGTAATTTGTGTACTGAGTTTTATACATTCTTCTAGAATATGAACGTTGAAGTCTTTAGACATTAACAGATCATAACAATCTTGAAAATCCAATCTACTTAATAATTTCGTGAATTCTGATAATTCTGAGGATGAAGTTTGAATGTTACATCTTAATTTTATTTGAGAAATAAACCATTGTTTATTTAATAGTACGTTTTTAACAGTTTGAGGATTGAAAGGACGACAATAGTCTAGTTCTAAAGGTGACATATCATAAAATTTAACCGCAACTTTATTTATTAAATCAACCAAGTTTCCATGTTTTCTAATAAATTTTATTGATTGAAGTGTTTCCATCAACATGGAGAGATTTTCCTTCGATATTTGCTGAGAAAACTGTTCAGCATTCATAGTTAATAATATTTCTATTCTTCTTTTAATAATCTGGTTAGCAATTTCCGTTAAAATGGCATGAGAAGATGAAATAAATCGAGGAATTAAAATAAGTATCAAAGCTCCACTCTGACTTTCATGTGCACATTCCAGAGATTTTAGAAGCTTTTTAACGTAAGCTGGTTGTGACAGATCTTGACATTTAGCAGCAATTCCTTGAATAAATAATCCAGATGCTGCAGAATTTTTATGAACTGCTGTTATAAAATCTCGTACTGGTAATTCATTCTCAAGATTCATTGTTTCTTCAAGATAATTCATTATTAACCATGATAAAGATTCCACATCATTTAAATTATCACAAATATGATCACAGAATAGAATTTTAGCACATTGAGATACTATTTTAGAATCAATATTTATTTTTTGTTTTCTATTTAAACAATTATTATCATCATTTAATTTACTTTTTTGAAGATTTTTTTCTCCTATAAAATGAGACCAAAATATTTGATCATTAGTCGTCAATAGAGTCATTAAATGAACCCATTGAACGGTTAACATTGGAAAATTTCTGTTTGCAATGTTTACCATAGATTGATTTAAATTTTCAATAGAAATGATCGTTTCTTTTTTTAGAAAATTCACCACAGTAGTTGTAATTTTAGGATGGGTTCGTGATTCAAAAATTTGAATGCATAGTTGTAAAAAGAAAGATAATTCCTGGAGAACATATCTATCTTTCTGTGATTTAATGAGGTTATCACAGTAATCCACTGACTTTAAAAAACTACAAATTTTTTCTGAAGAAAGAGAGATCACTCTGAAAATAAAAATAGCAAAAATCTGCTCAGGTGAAAATAAAGAGCTTTCGATATTGGTCGCATTTAGTGGATCAGCTGTGTCAGCAATAATTGAAAGAGTATCTGGTGGATCTAGAACGTGCATTAAATCAGTCATATAGATCCGTAATTCAGATAATCTAGCCAGCATATTTTCTTCTTTTGTGTAAGTGATAAGAACTAAGAAGATGATATTTATCATTCCCAGCCAGCGTTGAAATTTAGTGGTTGAATCTTCCGGTAATGGTGGGAATGTAAAGAGAAGCTTAAGAAATGGATCAACAGGTCTTAAAACTACTGGAGAAATTGCTGAAAATAATTTAATTAATGCAACTGCAGTCTTTTCATTCTCAATTTCTATTTTTCCTGATGATAAAGCACTGAGCAGAGCATCAATAATCATTCTGGACCATTTTCTCCATTTCTCTTCTCCATCTTCATCATTTCTACATTCTTTCAAACAGTTAGATAGCAATAGAATTATTTCATGATACTCTATAAGTCTTAGAAGCATTGACATTAAATATTCTCGTGTTGTTTCCAACTCAGATCGTTCAAAAGTATTTTTTAATGTTGCTGAACGTGCTAAAAAAATATCCTCAGCAACAGGTATAATCGCTGGAATAGAGTGGGTTGAGTGAGATTGTTCACTTGCCATTAAACCATCACAGAGCTTTATTATCTCTCCTATTTCAATGATAATTTTTGAATGAAATTTTTCGTAAGATAACTGCACCAAAAACTTGAAGATTTTAGGAAGAAGAATTTCGATAGATGGAATTTGAAATTCTTCAATAAATGGAAATTGATTTAAAACAAAATTTATAAAAGTTTTGTCTGTATCTAAAAGACAATAATTAACATGGAATTGGACCAATTGACTTAATAAGCTCAAAACTTGACACTGACAAGCTATTGAGTTGGTAGTTGAATATAAATTAAGAGATTTAATTACCATTGGTTCAAAAATACGAATAAATGATGCAAAAAACGCTTTTTGATTAGAGCGTGAAAATGATTTAAAGACCATTGCTAATTTATGATCTGAATCTTGAGGTCTTATGAGCATTAGACCACCTGATCGTCCTGTATTACATTCATTGTCTTTGCAATTATTTCCCATAGTTTTAATTAAATCAGTCATTTGTCGAAGTGGTTTCTGTAAACAACGATCATACAATCCTCTTTTAATATCATCCGAATTCTTTTTTAGTCTTTCATCAAGACTTTTAACATTTTCTAGCTCATCCCATCTTGCACTGAGATTCATACCGAAGAGACTTTTGAGTAGTTGTTGAACGCATTTGATTGACATTGCAATTGACAATGTCAAAGTACTTTCAAGATAATTAAGAATCTCTTCAGCAATTTTACGTGCTTCATATGTACTTGCAATTTCTAATATTTGCGATAATACTTCTAAAGTAGCATTCAATAAGCCTAAATACATTTGACTAGCATTAACATCAATAGTGGAATTATAATTAGTATGAGCAGCTTTCAAAATATCATGTAATTTCATATAGTGTGGTAAATTATATATAGCACCTAAAGGATCTTTTCCAATTTTTAATAAATTACTTGCGCCTTTTTCATTACGTTCTTTAGGTTTTTGTTCCAGTTGAATTAATTTTTTTCTCGGCGATAACGATGGTGTAACTGGAAATGACGGTAAAGATGACTTCCCATAAACAGGGACTTGAATATCATTAATAACATGAACATAAATATTTAAAAGTCTCATTATATGTTTGAACATAAGTTCTAAATAATTGTTAATTTCCATACTATCAAATAAATTCCACATTTTTATCGAATTCTCTTTCAGATCATTTTTTTCACTCACATCTATATTTTTTAAATTCTTCAGTGCTATCCCGGATAGTAAATTTCCACCTAATATTATCAAATGCCTATGAGTAGCAAGATCTAAACTTAATGTGTCCGATGTAATGAGTGATATAATTAACGATAAAAGTTCTACAGCTACTGAAGAAAGATGATCACATATTGATGGCATTTCAATATTATTTTCACTATTAATACTTCGGTTACTGGAATTTATTTTTGTGTTTGTTCTTTTAATTAAAACTTTAGTAAGACTACAATTCCATGCATCTGGATATAAAGTTGTTGGATACACTTGGCTTAATTGACTTAAAGTTTGAAAACAACCAGATAATAAATATTTAGATGCATTTGCGAATATTTTATCGACAAGTAAGCCAATAATGATAGAAAGAGCATCTTCAATAATTTCTCGATGATATAAATTTTTCTGATCGTCAGTATAAAATGAGAGAAATGGCTCAGCCAAACCATTTACAAATGATTTGTGCTCGACGTCATACGATCGAATATCTATCGAATTGATAGGAATTATTTGTGTTAAATATCGCTCTGTATAATATGTTGCTCGACGAATTACTTCATCTTCATGAGGTTTTTCAAAGTAAGCCGTCTCCACAAATTTAATTATCGCTTCCGATGTGGCATTGCGTACACGAGGATCTCGATCATTTAACAGTTTTACGAACACCCACATAACATCATCTTGCAATTTAGAATTCCCCGTCAAATATTTTATCGTTATATACGGTAACTCACTCAGAACTTGAACTAAATCAGATTTCACGAGGAAATAAATGTTGCTTGAAAGTGGAAGTAGTTGATAAATTAATTTGATTCCTTGTAAACTATCTTCTGATTCAAGAATAGAAGAAATGCAAATGTTGAGAGCAACAAGAGCTTGACGACACGTAGTGGCAGATTCATCATTGATTGCCTGTAAATTTATTTAAAAAAGAGAAATATTTTTATAAATATAATTAGTTGTATAAAAATTTACGTAAAAATTTAATACCTTCATCATTATTTCGATCAAACTATCTAAATTTATAGTATCGTAATGCCTTTTTTGGTCCCCAATTTGCAGTTCAAAAGTATGATATGAAACTCGGTATTTTGCATAAATAGTATTTAAATAATAACCTATAATTATCGAAACATTCCCCCGCAATTGGGGATCAGAATGTTCAGCAAATAACAAAACATCTGAAATCATCTGATAATAATTGTTTTCTGATCGACACTTAGGCTCCTTTTCCAGTGTATTCAAAAATATCTCAGGATATAATCTGACAATTGTACCGATGCACGTCAAAGTTAGTGATTTGACACTAACACGAAATAATTCATCAGAAATTAATTGTCCAGGTGATCCTGCTAATAAGAAAGATGAAGCTAAATAACGACATAAATACTTCAAAGGCACATCTTGATCTGTAAAAGATCCTATGTTCAATTGCTTCTTTAATTTATCATCTGTTGTATCCATTTTATCATTTTTATTTTCCGACTCACTATCACTGGTTGTGTTATACTTAATATTTAAATCTCTTTCAACTGAATTGTCCGTATCTTTCATTATTTTTTCCTCTTTAGCTGAATTACCTAAAATATGTTTAAATAACAATTCAATTCAAATTAACTAAATTCAATAAAGTGACAATACGTACAATCACTTTCATTATTATCTTCAGATATTTGATCATCATTAATAGCAGAATTGCTTGAGGATAAACACAAAGTTGCTTGAAATGAATTAATCATACTGCTATCAGAAATTCCATTATTTCCTGTGAGTACTCCAATAAACTTTTCATTATTACTACGTAATAACTGTGCTAAAGTTTCCAAAGTAGCATTTACAATATTGTGGTCTGAATGTCGTTGAATATAACGTAAACATAATTTATAAATTTGAATAAGACAATCAAACGTGTAGCCATCAGTTTCTGGATCATTTTCAATTGGTTTATCTATATGAGGCAGCATTATTTTGAAACATCCAAATATTCCAACTATTCTATGAGAGTCTTCTTCTTCTTGTTGCGATACCGGTATCATTGTATCTACATCAGAGAAATTAAAAATTATGTTATCCTTCGAATATAATTTTATATTACCAAATGAATCGAGAATATATGATTGAAAATATTTGTTAAATGAATTTAATTTGTTGAAAATGATTTTACACATGAATTTTTCGTGACAAAATTACCAATAAGATATCGCAGCACATAAAATAAAAATACTCTTGGTTTTCTGCAGTAAAGACATGTTGCTAAAATCATGTTAGCTGCATTTCGTCGAAATACACTTTGCGATGATGACAAATTTGGATAAAAGGATTTTAACAAGGTCTGGAAAATATTCGTTTACATAAAATAATCAGAAAATGAAATAAATTATTAATTAAAAATTGGAAATCATTTACCTTTACATTTTTATCCGTCATAAAAGACCCTAAACTTTTAAGAATCAACGTTAATGAAGAGGAAAGTGTATCTATCACAGCTTCTTCAGATCTTTTTGATATGGCTACAATACATGGAATTAAATTTGATATATAAGGTTTGCCTTTTACAGGTTTTATCATGTGACTAAGAAGGCCAAAACGGTATAAAGCAGCTCTTAGTGATCTTGCATTGCCATTTCTCTGAATTTCGTTGTATAATTCAAATTGGATTTTCAAGATATTTCCATCTGACATTGACTAAAATAATAAAATCAAGTATGAACATTTTAAGGTGTTTTTAACGATTCCTAGATTCAAGGCCATCAGTAATTAAGACTCTAGTAAGTTATTTAATAAACGTTGACCTCGCTCACGCAAAAATCAATATGTAACATTTTATTGTAAATTACATTAAAAAATAATTCGCTATTTAAATAAAATTAATTATTTTACCCTCATTATTCTATTGAGACTTTCATCAGCCAGTGTTCTAATATCTGGTTCCTCATCATCGCAAAGACTTAATAATACTTTTACTGACAATCCAAGAATTTGGGAAAATTGTCGAGTGTTTTTTACAGTTGAACAGCTAATTCCACTAGCTACTGCTAAACAATTGTTTGTTTTTTCTATTTTCCTATAAAATGAATTGACATCATTAAAAGAAGTCATCAAAAAAATAAGCAAATGGTTATGATTATTTTACCTTGATGCTTGATCAAGAGTATTATTAGGTTGACACAAGATATTCAAGTTTTCAATAGCTTTTATAACATTATTTAATGTCGCCATATTTTTATATTTTTAATTAAATTGGAATTTACACAAACATATACAAAAAAATATTTTTATATAAAATAATTTACACTTTTAGTACAATTAGCTAACTAGTTGACACTGACAAATCATTTTTACATGATTATTATATTAAATACATTATTTAACATTTTTTTAAATATTGTGTTAACTACTTTTTGAATAAACACTTTTCAATAAATTGGTAACACTTAATTTTTTACACAATCACTTATAAAATTATAATATTTTTTGAATGTGTTTATTTTGATTTACACTCATTTCCCAGAAATTCAATAATCTTGGAACCAAATTCGCGCACTAAGTTGGATTTAGGTTATATACAATCAAGAATATACCTTTGTAAAATACAGACTGAGTCAATATTTATTTTTCAGCCAGATTTTTCAGGTCAAAAAAAAATTTTAAAAATGCATTCAAGAACACACATGAAAATGAATTCTTTTTTGCAAATGTTGCAATTAAACAATAAAATGGCTCAATCTGCATCAAATTTTTCGCCATTTGTGACTGTCGCGCCTCCAGAGAGTGTTATCTCAGCGCCGCCAGTGTTCAAATCATCAACTAATAACGTTAGACAAAATTATTGCCAACTCAGGGTACAGACTTAATTATTCGTCATAAATGTGGCACGTATTGGCATTAGATTATTTTATTCTTTCAATTAGTCGTTGTGTAATTATCAGTTTCAATAAATACTGAGTTTACCTTACCTCTTTTATTGTATGTCTCCCTTTCTAAAGAGACTAAATAAGCATAAATTAATGTGTAAAATTCTGGCTAAAACAACAGATACAACATATTAAAGTGTTTGATTGTTATTGAGATTTTCAACGAATTTATAAATTATAAGTGTTTACATTCTAAGTATTAATTTTCAAAACATATTTTAAATTTATCTTTCTCTGAATGTTTTCTGAATACAAACATTCAGTATTGAGGTTACGTTATTTGATAGAAGAGTAATCGTTTGCGAATATATAATCAAATTTGAATATTTTTCATTGGAGATTGAGCATGTGAAAGAGCAAAAATGGTACGAAACCTTTATAATTTATTCTAAAAAACGTAAATAAGTATTAGACACTAAATAATAACTTAGACTTTTTGTTAATTATTAAGTGCTCCAATATTTTTTTGTAGTAAACACTGTGACAATAGATAATTTGTAAATATCTTATTTCAGTCAATGCCTAAAAATGATGTGGAATTACCAAAGAACATTCCCAAATTGCTTTTGGAAAAGCATGCTAGCTATATTATTTCCTATGGTACAAATAAAGATGATTATGTGAGTTCAACAAACATAACAATATTAAAAACTATCTAATACAATTTTAAAACAATAGATATTCACCCTTGCAAATTCCTAACATTTTTATTAAATATTGCAGACGTTTTTTATGACCGAGCACTTAAGAATGTCCGGAATGTATTGGGGACTCACTGCCTTAGATTTGATGAATCAATTAGATAAAATGAATAAAGAAGAAGTTTTAGAATTTATTAAACAGTGCCAGCATGACTGCGGTGGGATTAGCCCTAGTGTCGACCATGATCCACATATTCTTTACACTTTGAGCGCTGTACAAATACTTTGCATGTTCGATGCACTTAATGCAATTGATATTGAAAAAGTAGTAAAATATGTCCAAGATCGACAGCAACCCGATGGAAGCTTTACTGGAGATATTTGGGGGGAAGTAGATACTAGATTCTCATTTTGTGCTGTTGCCACTTTATCTTTATTGGTAAGATTTATTTCTAATAACTCCAATAATTTAAAGAAAAGAAATTTTGCATTTATTTAAATATGATTACTTATTCTTTAGGGTCGATTAGATGCTATTGATGTAGAGAAAGCTGTAGATTTTATCAGACAGTGCATGAACTTTGATGGAGGATTTGGATCGAAACCTGGGTCAGAAAGTCATGCAGGATTAATTTATTGCTGCCTTGGACTCCTATCAATTACAGGTACATAAAGTATTGATCATAATTTTATTATTTTAATAGAAAAAACCCCACAGAAACATAAATAAGTGTTGCTAACATAATATTGCCTTACAGATAGCCTACATTTAGTAGACGCTGATAGGCTAGGTTGGTGGCTTTGCGAAAGGCAATTACCATCAGGTGGTTTAAATGGAAGACCCGAGAAACTACCAGATGTCTGTTACTCGTGGTGGGTATTGTCATCATTGACAATTCTGGGTCGTCTCCACTGGATCAATAAAGATAAACTGGTAATACTGCATTTTATATCATCAAACATCGGTTCTTCCTTGTTATAAAATAATTGATTATCAACGAATAATTACTATTCATTCCAGGTGGATTTCGTATTATCATGTCAAGATACAGAAACTGGAGGATTCAGTGATAGACCTGGCGATGTTGTAGACCCATTCCACACATTATTTGGACTTGCTGCCATATCACTTTTGGATGCAGATTCAACCATCAAACCTATCAATCCAACTTACTGCATGCCTGAATACATCATCGAACGATTAGGTTTAACTCCTGCTAGACTAAACAGATGATATAGTCAATGAATGTCATTAATCACAATGATAAAAATGATCAATATTACAAACAATCAATATTATAGTCTGCAACGAGGCATTAAATTGTTTTTTCAATGAAAAAATAGCAAAAAAGACATTTAAGAATTTTATTATTATTAAATTAAAAGAGTTTTATCAATTAAGTATTCAATTTATCGTTTAGTAAATCATTATTTTATGCAGAATGTTACAAATTACGTTAAAATTAATAAGAATCCTTAGCATCAAGACCATTTTCACGATCATAATGTATAATACCTAATGCATAAAGTCAATGTTTCAAGACCTTTCCCAACACCTACAACGACCAATGTATGTTTCATAAATAAATCAACGATTAAAAAACAAAAGCCAGACTTTAAATAATAATTACAGTCGATTCATTGTAAAAATATTTAACTCCTTGAACAAATGTCTGATTCTTCAAGCAGGTTCACGGATGAGATAGGCGGAGTTTCATCCAAACTCCGCCTCTGTGAAGAGAATCTGGTGATTGAATCAGGATGGAAGAGGGTTCAGACCCAGTGTCACATACTTAGAAAGTACGCACACTCCAGTATTACCCTCACTATCAACAAGAGGAGGCTTCCCTAACCGGTTTTCATTCCCATTGGCTAGCAGTCAACAAGCCAGCTAATTATATTTACTCAACTCGAGTTGTGTATAAACCAATGGGCTTATTCCTACATCATTCCCGCAAGCTTGCGCGGAGGGAGAATATCCAAGCGGGGGTGTGGGGATACTAAACCGGCAGTGTTTGAGAAACTCTGAACGTGGGAGCTGTATTCCTCTTCAGCATCACTTGTAGTCTTGCCTTCAGGCTCGCTCAACACTCGCCAATGTTTTTGTGCTCTTTATTTAATAAATTGAGTGAATTAAATACTACTAATATCTAGTGAAAGTTAAGTGATAGTGTAAATAAATACTTCAATAATTAATTACATAAACAAATAAATAAAAAATTAAAAAGTCATCAATAAATAATTGATCATGGAGACATCATAAAATAATTAACAGAAAAATTAGTGATCGTGAAAGAGTCGATGATTAATTTTGCTCAATTATTACTTTCTTGGATACCAAGTGCTCCAATAAATTTGAATAATGCCGCGGCCATCAAGAGATACTTATGGAGATCAGAAACCTCCTTACTCCTACATCTCTCTCACCGCAATGGCAATATGGTCTTCAAGAGACAAAATGTTGCCTCTTGCTGAGATCTATAAATTTATTGCCGATCGTTTCCCTTATTATCGGAAAGATACAAGAAGATGGCAGAACTCTTTAAGACACAATCTTTCATTCAATGATTGTTTCATTAAGGTGAGTGTAGTAAATTCTTTACAACCAATTAATAATTCCAATAATAAATAGTTTAACATGAAAAACAATTATCATTCATTTCATCATATTTTCATAATAAGAGATTTATTGAAAGATATTTATTATCATTTGTTTATAAAAAAATAATGATACATACAAATTGGCTATCAAAACATGTGCTACCAAGAACCGGTTTTATTGCCAATTTTCATATTATTTATTAATAGCAATGCAACAAAGGATTATTTATTAGAAATAATATGTAAATGTTGATTTATTTGCTACAATAATCGAAGCTTATTGGCAGCTTATTAGCAACATATCGAAGTAGAGAGCAAGGTGTTAGCTTTAGCCGTCGGCATACAAAACTATCATTATTTTTTCGCCATCTGGTTCGCACCTGCCAATCTGATGATGACTTTCGCGCCTTCTCATATCGACAGGATCAGAGAACATAGGTATTTTTAGCCACAATTTCAAGCCAAATTATCCTAACTATCCTAGAGAAGTGAGAATGATATACTACTTGACCACAAAGAAATAGCTTTTGAATTCTAGAATACAGAAATGAAGAAGTTCTATGGCCACAAGGTTCTGCAGGTTGCTTTTATATCCCGCCGGTTGCATGCTAGGATGCATCATTTATACACATGCATATACCCATCATGGTATCAGTTAGTTTTCAACTTGAACCATATATTTTTTGTCAGGATGCGTGACAAGATGTTTAAAAAAGGGCGTTGAAGCTATTGTTGAAGTACATATTATTATTATCTAAAAGCCGAGATTAACGCGTTAAAAAAATGAATTGCTTTTAAAGACTTAAGTTTTTGATATTATCAACAATTGCACCTGCTACAAAAATGTTTGCCTCATCATAAAGATGATGACATCAAAATTGGTTTAGAATTTACTTTAAATTATGCTGTATTGTGTAAATGTTATTATTTTTAATAATGATATAATTGATAGTATAATGATAGTTGAGCTTGTAAAGATAAAAATGATGGTGATAATTATCAACATACTGTAATAGATGTCACGAGAGTGAATATAAAAGGTATTGATTATTAATTTATTAGTTATTTATATTCGTAGGTTTATTAAGTTTGTAATACTAATGTTTAAACGTTGAATATTCAGTGGCAATTGCCTTTCAAAGAGAGAGAGAGACATTAGAAATTTATATATATCTTAAACCAAGAAGTACATTTTAGAGATCGTAAATCGCGCGGCTCTTGAGAGTGCGTGGGTGACCGCAGGCATTTTTATTTCAAACTGAGATATTTATTGAACGTTATGTGATTTATATCGTTGTATGTCGGCGAATAGCCAATAGTAGATTGCTAAATCTACCTTTCGCTTAGATCTATCGGTCGCAAAATTATCCTCTAGTCGCCTTGGAAAATTTATTTATTGTATTTTATGCCTATTTTTTATTTTATTGTAATTACTATTTCAAAAATCAACAAAAAAAAATTAACTAAATTGTTTCATGTTGTTTACTAAGTAATTTATTTTTCATATTTGAAAATAGAATTTAAAATCCTCAAAAACATTCTTCAATGTAACTGTGGTATATTGAGAATATTTTATTCTCTATTCCAAATTTTTATAAACTGTATTTGCTTTATCAAATATTTCATTATTATAATGATTAAATATTGTCTAATATTCGATTCTGATAAAAAAAACTTGAGCTGATAAGAATCAATTGGAAATGGAATTTTTTCAATCTAATTTAATTTTTTGTGTGTATGTACACTTGAGTAAACATTTCTGCAGACGTATGTCATCTATCATATACTTGACATACATGTGATTATATGAATAATAATATTCACTTAATTTCAAATAAAATACCAGTCTGTAACCGTTTAACAACAAATGAAAATTTGTTTACTTTAAATAAGTTAAAAATAAATTATTTATCAATTATATTGAGAATAAAATTCCTTAAAAATAAACTATAAAAATGAAATTGACTAATCCAAAAAATTCAAAGTAATAATTTATTTGAATATCATTTGTTTATTTTTGAGAAAGTTTTTTATTGGTTTAGTTATGTAGTACACGGCATATTAATAACGGAATCAAATGAATTTCAGGTACCACGAGGACCACATCGTCCAGGAAAAGGGGCATACTGGGCGTTGCACCCAGCAGCTCTGTCAATGTTCGAAAATGGATCCCTCCTACGTCGTCGAAAGCGATTCAAGCTCCACAAACCAGACAAGGAACTTCTGAAGTCTGAATTACAGGCATTAGCGTCAGCAATGCCTCCACCTCATGCAGAAACTGCTGGGAGTGTTGGGACGTCAGTATCAAGTTCTACAGGAAGTCTTAATGCAGCTAATCTCCATCGCCTTCGAGAAGATCTTTTAAGGTGGGAACTTCAAGAAAGACGAATGATGGTTGCTTCGACTACTGCTAATTTTGCACTGGAATCCCCACCAGAAGCAGCTCCTGGCTATTATTTATTATCAGCAGAAACTAGACAACGACTAGCTGGTGGCACACTTCCGGAACACGATGTAAACAGATCTTACGATGCTACGACACTTTTACAACCCAGTAGCTGGTCTTTTTCTGGATTCAATGGTTCTTACATTGGTCATCTTCCTACTTATTTACAGTCATCCAATAGACAGTCAATTCTATCTACAGATTTGCCAGAAAGCCGTGGAATATGTAGCAGACTTCCTGCTATTGAACCTAATCCAGTTTCAGGACCTCGAGAGGAATCATATCGCGATAGAACATTTGATGTTTATCGAGACAGACTTTATGATGAAGAGAAAAGACTGGATAGCTATTCCCATTCACCAACACTACCTTCCAAAGTCTACAGACCTCCTGATGTTGTGTTTGGATCAAGTGCCTCACCAAGACTATCACCAAGTTATGCCGACGGGACTGAAGTTGTTGTTGGGGTTGATCAACGAACACCACAAACATCACCTAGTCTAGAAGCGACTGTTATACCTCTATCAAGTAATCCAAGTCGTCAGAAAAAAGCCAAAAAACCATTCACTATTGAAAATATCATTGCTCCTGATGAAGATGATAAACTGAAGGATGATGATAGCAAAAGATTGACGAGTAAAACTGGTCTTATAGCACCTAGACCTTTTTTCAGTGCTTTCTCATTAACTTCAACAGAAAATGGTCTTCATAAATCTCCTTTTGGTACTGCAATTTGAACATAGTTCTCATTAGGATCCAATTTTAAGTCAAAACCTGAATAATAAGTGGTTGAAATTAAACACGAGTTTTCGTTGGTGTTTCTATGGAAACTTAATGAGGAAACGTTTATCGAGCAACTTTTCGTCTGCAAGTAAAGAAGACAGACTTGTGGGAGGGATCGATAAAAGACTCATGGGCAAGTGCCTAGTTGTCTGTGTATTATATACTTCAAGCTTGAAAAAAAGTGTATCAGAAAGAATGCTGTGATGATTGTATGTGTAAACACAGAAAGGAAAATAGTCAAGTCCGAAGGACTTGTTATAGACCAAGTCTAGTTATAATGATACAGTGAAAGAGTAACTCTTGTAGAAAAGTGTAGGCTATGTATTTCCGTGATACATCAATATTTTATCTATTTCAACGATTCGACGAATTGTGTATCTTGTTTCCGTGATAACTATGTGCATATTGGATAATAAAGACAGGATATTACGAAAGACGATAAACGCAGCTAATATAAATACCTAATAAAATTTGTTTATATGTAGTATAAAATAAATAATGAATTGGATTAAATCGATCAAATGCAATTTATAAATGTATTATTATATATGAAGTGAAAATAATCTAATAAAATATATGATTTATTTTTTAATCAACAAAGTCTGGATTTATTTTTATTTTTTATGTAGTTATAGGTAAATTTATTCAATTGTTGATCATTTCTTTAATTGACTAATTCATTCATTCATTTTTTTCTTATTTATTAGCAGACGTTTGATCGATTTTCATCATCTTGTAATTATACCTCCCTTACGAATCACGAGAAATATATTACGGATTAAATTAAACAATAAAAATATTTGTAATATTGTAGCAAAAATATTCAACGATTAATAAATTATTGTACAGATGTATCAATTACATCCATGATATTCTTATTTATCATTCGAACATTATTAATCAAGAGTTATGTAAATTTTTTTGAAATAAATTAAATGTTTATTAATTTTAAATTTAAAAAAAATTATATCTTAATATTTGCTAAAAATAGATGAAATATCAAGTGTTATTTTTGGCACTTTATTTGTCTCGATAATGAAAAATTCCAAACAGAATACCTTTCATAATAAGTCATAATTGGCATGAAAAAGTAGGAATTTAAAAAATTGAATAGAAATTCCGTAATTTACATAGAAAAATAAATAAAACACACAATTCTAAAAGAAGAATGAATAATATATTGACTGTCATTAGGACTTTGAAAAAGTATCTTGAGCAAGGGCTTATTTCGAGTCATTGTAAACTCGATTTCAAGTTGGAGTATTGTTAGAGAGAATTGGAACGACCCTTTTCAGACAGTACGGCTTCTCTTAGGCTCAATCAGACAAACCTGAGGAGACTCACAGGCTCCTTTTCTCTTCTTCTTCTTTTTTATTTATATTCCTGATGCTTCTTATTTCTTTTTTCCTTCTCTTTTTACCTTTAGCTTCTCATCATCATCCTCATCTTTTTCTTCTTCCCACTCACATATACATACGCCTCCGTCGGTCGGTCGTCACTTTGATGCCCCGCCGCAAAGTTAAACAAATCATCATTAGTTCGAGCGCATATAATTTGTTTGGTGAGCCCACTTCTTCCGCGATCCAACGATCCTCTTATATACATTGCGAGATATTATATCCAATGGGTTTATATCCTCCGTTTATGTCCCAGAACATCAGGGGATTAATCCACACTGGTGTTCTCTCGTGATCTTAACTATATATCCTTGTCACGAATGCCTATTGGACTTGACGGCTCGTCTTCAAAAAATTTCGACGCTTTCGAGATACCACTATTATTGATGCCGAAATATTGAATATCATTATTGCACTGACAGCTCTTAAAGTGATGTGATCAAAAAGGATTATATTAAACGATTACAAATCGAATGTAGTCAATATTATATACCCACCCATTCGCTATTTATCTGTCATTTTATTTTTATTACTTTGAAAAAAAAAAAATAATAATTCTTCAATAGAAAAACATTATTTCAATCATAATAATAAAAGGTATTCAAGGATTTTAATGTACAATACTTTCTTGAATATATTAAATCAATATCAATCACAGACTGACAATAATATCAATTAATGAGAATAATGAACTAGAATTTTTTGATTGTGAATTAAACTGTTATTAATTTTAACTTTTTTTCTTATTCATCAGTCACAATGTTCAGTTGATTTATTAATTTATCATTTAGTAGTTGAACAATTTAAGAATAATCAGTGATTGAAAAAATTAAATTATCCCGGAAGTTAATTTTTAATTGTTCATTAATTAATTTCTTTTTAATAAATGATTTCTTGATAATAATAAATATTCATGAAATCATATGAAATTAAATTATACTCCAAAATGATTGATTAACTAATAATTGATAATTAAATTTTTCTAACTATGTTTCAATACTCCATTTTTTGCTTTTCACCTTTTTTTTTCTTAAAAGTGCAAATGATGTTTTTTTTTTTCTTATAATTTAAACATATATTCGCAATCTCATCAACACTAACACTTAATTACTATACAGAAGTCAACTTGTTGATACATTTATTCTCTGAAACGAAAAAAAAATGTTAAATTAATTTATATAACATTGTTTTTTTGTAAAAAAGATAATTATGTAGTTTGTTTAAAGCTCATTGAGAGATCAAGGATCACTAATGTGTATTGTATTCATATTGTTCTTTTTCAGGGATAAAAAATTTTCCAACTCACAGAATAATTCTTACAATTATTTTTTATATTGTATATACCTTTTATAAACTCAAAATATTTTGTTTACCATCATCTATCCATCCAGGATCACTGGAGAGCAACATAAGTTATTCTATAAATAGAGAGACGAATTACTGATTGCATTATATTCTGTGTCCGGCGAGTAGATTCGTCACGCAAACTAAGAGGTCACGAAATATATACAATTAACGTATTCTCTACTTGTACAAATCTAATGATGTATATTCTTGATATTTTTTATCCACATTACCTCAATTCAAAAGGATAATAGACTAAGAGATATCACTGTTGTTGATCCGTTCATTTTGTTTAGAATTAACTTGTGCTAAATCACAACAAATTCGTTACGATTTGCGACTAAATTAAAAGATTTTCAATTATCACTTTTTTCAGGTCTTCCATTTTATTTAATTTAATTCTAATTCTTTTTTTTTTATGTTGAACAGAAGTAAGCGTAAATTCTCAAGCGTGAAAGTGCCCGGGAGTCACAGAGATTGCGAGTCAAAAAGATGATTTTCGCTTCAGAGATCAGAAAGTTCGATCACTTGAGGATACTTTTGAAAGACCAGAGCAAAAAGTGGCAAGTCATTTTAGGCTTGTTCTGATCTGGTATAAGTTGTTGACGCGTGTGGGTGTCCACACGCCATAATTCTACGTGTGTCTAAATCATCACACCATTTTATTCTCGCTTAATATCAAGTTCTATTGTAAGTTCTCTAGAATTCTTGGGGGTCGTTAATTCAATTTGAATCATACCGTGTGATTATTTAACAACAAAAAATTAATCCTATCATATTTTTTTATTTTTACATAACAATAAGATTTCTATAATCAATTGGATGAAAGTTTTTATTTAGAAAATAACTCAAAGTGTTATGTACACTTGATGAAAGACAAAAAGTTACAAAGAGAATAAAATTATTGACCATAATATTTCTTGTAAATGTACTTCTCGTTCGATACTTCGGGTCACACAGCAACACTAGAGAAATTATTCAACGAACAAACTGAAAGTAATAGCAGACAATGCACATATGTACCCTGATAAAGAAAGCTTTTTACATTTATCGACAATACTCTTCATAGATTATTTATTAGACAGAACAGACTTGTCATCACAATATCAAGCTATAATTGTAAGACTAGAAAATACATAGCACTGAAATATAACTTGAGGAGAAACCGTTTATGCTTACAATATAAATAATTAGCAAAGTAAAGAGGAATCAAGATTATACTGTATTGAAACCATTACACTTTTTTTTCCTCAAAAATATCAAGATTAAAATCTTCCTTTAAAATTTTTTTTGTTCAAAAATTCCTGGTATCCATTAAAACATTACCTCTTTAAGTGAATATTAGTATTTACTCAACAATAATTGTAACTTCAACTTGCTAATACTGTATGTAATATTCAACTGAATAATTTGTTAAAGTTGTTTTATATATTTATGTATTTAAGTTTCGTTAAGAAAGAAAAAAAGAAATGGTGATAAAGTATGTGAAAAATGGTTAAAAATCCAATGAAATTTAAAGACTTGTTGAGAGTAAAATGAAAGAAACAATCGCGTGACAGACATGAAAGCGAAAAACATATTGTGAGAAGTGAATAATATTGTACAAGGCGTTGTTCGCCAAGCGATACAATACATAAATGAATTATACTCCCCATTCGCACCAACGTCTTCTCAACGCGAGAATAAGAAAGGAAGACTATAAGGCCAAAACTTCTCTCTTTCCTCATCATCCACTATACTCATTTTTTTTATTCTTTTCTCTTCATACTCATTTTCAGTGTACTTTGAAGCGCGCATCGCAGTAACCAGAGTTACTCCAGGCCTTGTTAAGATACCGCTTTGGTCCCAGTACAAGCGCAAAGGCCGCGCACATCGTAATGGTATGAATAATCGCCCGGGTACCAATTTGTCGGCAGTACCAAACTCACAGCAGATCGATACTTTCGAAAATCGAAACAACCTCAGGGCTCAATAAACGCTTTCCCAGAACCGCATTCTGATAGTTTTCATATTAACCTCTTACCACATGTACTGTTACAAATGTAAGCCATATTCACCAATAAAAAAATACTTCCCCTCATCTTGACATATTTTGATAGATTCATCAACTCTCTTACTTGTCAGATGAACATTTATATTAGATAATCATTCTTAAATGTCTTGTCAATGATTACCTGTTCATTTATTTATTTATTTCTATCAATAAACATTAAGTAACGACTGAGAAATATTTTTTGTATAAATAAATTGTGTCTGACCTGGTTTGAAATAAAAAATGATCAAAGTTTTTTTTTTCATTAAAATTCCTATGCTACTTTTAAAAAAAAAAAATAGTTCTTTTTATTTGAGTTAAAAATTTGCTCCAATTTATTTTCAATGATTGAAATCATTTTTGTTGTTAAAAAAAATTTTAATTTAATTTTTATGAAGGACAACAAAGTTGTATTAACAAGTGAAATGACACACACATTGAGAAAGAAAAGAATTTTTTTTTTTAGTTATTATTTGCATTATAAAATTGATAAAAATAAATAATGAATTCAGAATAACAAGAGCTGATAACTCGTGGTAAAAGTCATTTCCGTTTAAAAGATGACTTAAAGTAGATGATTTATCAGATATTATCATGATTTTTTAACACGGGACAGTACTCCTTTAAAGTTTATTCTCATAATTAACCACAAATTAATCACATAACTAATTAGACTATCCATCTTCAGCTCAATATTGATAATGACCACACCAAATAATCGAATTACCATTTATCTATAAAATTAACATAAACAAAAGTCTTTTCCATAGATTAAAATCAACTTAATTTAAACTTAATTGCCAATAATAATTCTATGACATAATGAGTAATAATTACATTCCACATATTGGTTTATATTTGCAGAATATATAAAATATATTTAAATATTAATATACTTATATTTTCATCATTACACGGTGATGTATAATTATGGAAATTCAGCTAAATTAACATATTAATTGGTCGGTCATATAGCAAATAAAGGGGAATGAATATCCTCTCCCTTGTTTATCCTACAATTCCTCTGTATCTACATAAAGTAACTATGCATTGAATTCCGTTAATTCTACAGACATTACCTATCATTTGAGATATTAAATACTGCCTCATAAATAAGATCAAAATATAAAGAAAGATCTAATACTTTATATCGTAAATATAAAATACAATATTTATGTCTTCATAATCATAAAGGCTAACAATATTTTCCTCTGCTCTCATACATTATAAAAAGGAAAACATATTATTTGAAATAATTACATGTATCTTGAATTATGATGTATTTATTTATATGATTGTCAACGATAAGATATATGTCGTATTGGACTTGGCTTAAATACTTTATTATTATTATCATCATCATCATCATTATTCCAAACTCGAATTTGTTTTAAGGTAAATTAATTCAATCATAAAAAATACTTTGATACTTTGGGTGAGTTGGCAGATGCCTTGAGATTTTAAGGTGGGCAATAAAATAGATAAAATAATCATTTTTACGAAATATAAAATTATAGATAAAGTGAAAGAGCAGAAGGCAAATTCTAGTTATTTATAGACTGAATAAATCAATTCTACATATCACAAATTAAAAACTAATCCAAGTAGAACATTGATTACATTCAGAGAAGGCTGGAAGGTGTAGGTAGAGTCACAAGTGAGAAAGAGTGAGAGAGTTTGTATTAAAAGGATGCAAAAAGACAAAGATAAAATAGCTGAGAAACCTTGAGAGGAAAAGAAGCAAGGATTCGCTTGTAGCATTTGAGTGTGTGATGGTGTAGTTGGCTTTAGCGTCTGGTCATCAACACCTGAGACTTGAGAGCGAGTCTTCTCCGTTCTCACCCCAACCCTCGTTTTCTCTGCCTCACACTGCCCCTCTACCTGAATATATCCCTGCGGCAGCAGCTTCCCGTCCATAGGTATATACTTATGTATATATATATCCTACTGCCTATAACTATAACTAACACGGCGTGGCCTAGCCTTGGCTGATGGATGGAATTCCTCGGCTGGGATGCCGCCGCAAAACCGAACCAGAAAAAATTAGCTACAGACCGAATGGTTTAACGCCTGCCTTTTGTTGCCTTTGAGACACTCATATAACATTTGTAGACTTGTAAATTTGTGTGAAGTTGAGAAAAGTATCTCTTAATGCTTGATGAGTAGTGGGGATTAGTAGTAGGAGAACACTCATGTCTGACTATATCTCGAACTCGCTTATGCGGATCGAGAACTAATATTTACACAAATTTATATTATTTATTATGTACAGACACTTGGGATAATTATTTGCATTGCTAATATTTATTGTCGATTGTGCCTGTTTTTAACTTTAGTCATTTATTTGTTAAATCAATATCTTTCTTGGGGACTTTTTTTTTGCAACATTAATATTGGTTTTTTTTGAAAATATTTATTTTAATTATTATTTCTTTTTTTTTTATATATCCTGGATAATGGTGGTATTTTAATCAATATTTTTATTTTTATTTGATATTTTATATTGATTTATGTTGAATTTATTGGTATTGTTGTGTTTTATTCTGTAACATTTGTTTTTGAATTTTCACCTGTCAATTTAATTTATGAATTAAATATTTCCTTATTATCTTTTGGAATGTAATACATTGGATTATTACCAGGAATTTTTTTAACAAATATTTTTAATCGATATTTAATTTTTTATTATTCTGTAAATAAATTTTTTTTTTATTGATATCTTTGATAAAGAGAATTTATTAATCAAAAATATTTTTAACAGTTATTGTTGTTTGATAATTTTTCATGATATCGACATTACTGAAAATATTATTATTAATTTTTTTTTGTTTAAATCTTTGAATGAAATTAATTTAATGAGCTAAAATGCTTTCAGTATTCCTTTAAAATGAAATTCATTGAGTTATTTAAGTAAAAATTTAGTACAAATTTAAAAATATATTATTCTCTGTTAATAAATGATCCTTTAATGATCCTTATTCAATTCTACTTGATAATTTGTATTTTAGTTTTTTTTTGTCATTATATCCAAGTATACGTTAAGTTAAAATGTTTCCTCATTTTCTTTGGAAATAACACATTGGGTCGATTTAAAAAAATTTTTTTTAAAAGCTTCTGCAAAATGAGATGTCCATTTAACTTGACCGAAACGTTTAAAGTCATTGAGATAATTTTGGAAACATGATTACATTGAACTGGATGATGGAATTCAAACAAACTGGTGATGATAAATATACTGAGAAATAATTTGTTAACCCCAGAATACATATATTTCCCGCATTCTTATTTCCAAATAATTTTTTTGACTCGTCGGGATTCGGTATTGAAGAGAGTGTGCCGAGTAATTTGGGCTCGTCGAAAAAGTAATGGGTTTTAGGGACGCGCGGTTCTCGGGGGCCGACCGAAGAGCCACGCTGTCTGGTACTGCAGTATCGAAAGAACAGCGTCCACGGTGTGGATCCTCAAGCTTGAGGCTGCTACTCTACTCTACTCTTCTCTCTCCTCATCCTCTACTGCAACAACATCGTGTTGGGATGAGTCTCGCGCGGTAGAACTCAAGACACAGCACAAAGGCGGTCTCTATAAATCACTCGGCGATGCCGAGAGGGCCTCCGCGGCCTCTTATATTCCTTCTTCTTCGTGTTTTCCGACCTTTCGCCTTTAGCTCTATCGACGGCTGCTGGGTCTTGGCCAATTTTCATCACGGATCGTCACTATCTATTTAATTCTGAATTTAATTATTTTTGCAACAAGATTCCATGGGCTTCACTTTTTTTTTTTGCAATTTTAATATCAACTACTAGTCTATTAAAAATAGTCTTTTATCTATAAAAAATTGATGATGATTTTTTTCATCCACTTTAGGAATAAAAATGACTCATTGTGTTCATTTGCCTCTAATTCTTGAGAAGTGAGATTTTTTCTGCCACAAGTCTATCAATGCTTTGTAGACTACTTTTTCTTTTCATCCTGATGAATAGAGTATTCAAATAATAATTTTAAAATATTGTGTTGACAGAAAACTTCTCTTTCACTACTGAAACACAAGTCATCAACAGCAATTTTTATGTAAAAATTTTTGACACTTGTCATAACTACAAGTCTTTAACTAAAGTTGAATCATTTGAAAGAAAAGATTGCTCTTTTGTTGATAAAATATAGACCATAAATTTCAAATTGTAAGTCAAATTATTTTCATCAATAACACAAATTATTTATGAACAAAATCTATTGTCCACCAAACAATTCAAATTGACATTAAAATAATTACAACTTTGTATTTAAATTTTCATTTTTTTTTTTTAATAAAAAAAATTATAAATGAATATTTGATTCTCTTAAATATATATTTTTCAGATCGGAATCCCATAAAATTACCCTAAAGTCCTAAACCAACTGAAACAGAGAGCTAAACATCAACCACAAAACTCATCATTTGTCGAGTGTCTGTTTTTTGCGGTATGCAACAATCCTGAGTTGAAAGAGTTTAGAATCACCTCGAACTTGATTACCAGTTGGAATACGACGTATTTCAATGTGAAATGACAATGAGAAACTCGGAGAAAAACTATTAAAAATCCAAATCATCAGCTAGAGCCATGAATCTAGCTGATACATGTCACGGTTAATCAAATGTGAATATTGGATTGTCGAGTTTGAAGTCAGTAGGGGTGAGATGCTGCCCAGTAAATCTTGGGTGGCATATACGTGACAATAGAGGAGAGTGAGAAGCATGGAAAGGGTGATGGTGCTGGAGAGGTGCCGGAAAGCGATTCCAACGCTAGACTTCTATCATGAGACAGGAGTGCTGACGTTGAGAACACGACGTCTACTGGTCTGAATACGACATTGGAATGCAACGAGGTGGAACATTGAAACTTCACGGATCCACGGATTTCAGTAGTGTGCATACCTTATAGTTATTTTACATCGGTTATAACCTTATGATCATGTTGATGATGGTTGGATCCCTTCTTAATCCAACCCTTCCTGGATTCTAGACTCTACTGCACTTAAATCAGCCAACTTATATTTTTAAAATTATTATCCTGCTTATATATTCAACTACAATGTTTCCTAAGTAGAAATTTCAATAACGGAAACAATAATAAGATGCATGCATCGTTAAGTTCGTGGTGGAATCCTAGCTTCTGAGTTTTACATTTTTCACGCGTTATTTAATCGACGACAACGATGCCTCGGTGTTTTATAATCGAGGAAATAATAAAAGGAAGTACTAGAAGACAGAGTATAAAACTTTGTTTCATAAAGTTTCACTAAGATTTGGTATCTATAAAGAGCTCCCAAAAAATATAAATTGAATTGTTGTTGTTGTTGTGGAGAGATGTAATAATAAAAAGTGATTTCATTCTTAAGTGTCATAAAAATATTTCAAGTTATTTAGTTCCTATTATAGAAGAATTTGTTTTAACTTGCAAAAAAGTATATTAGAAAGTAAACTAATATTTGAAATTTAAATTATTTGTGGTAACTAATGAGTTAGAACATGATCTACTTTTAGTGTCAGTTATATAAACATAATTGATAAAAAGTAAATAAATTGCTAATGAGATTGATTTAAAAAGAAATATTAACATAAATCAAACTGAACATTGATAAATTTTCTGAACAGTTTTAACAATGATCATAATTTCTAAAAAAAAACCAAAACAATTTCGTGATTATTATAAGTAGGAATATCACTTGCTGACATTTTCAATGTCTAGTTATCATATAAATTTTTTTTTGTCAACGTGTATGAATGGCAAAGAGTTTATGGCAAGTTAATTGTGAAAAAGTGCCTATGGGTCATAGTGAAATATAATAAAGCTCATCATCTCTATATAAACTCCCTGATGGATAGTATAGGTATACAATCTCGTGTCTCCCTTCTCGAATCTCCCATTATTCACTTGTTCTCTCAGGGAGAAATAACAATTGAAAAATTGCCCAGGGCGCGTGCTCCCGCAATGGCAATGATTCAATGAATTCTGCAAACACGGCACTTTCTACTTGCCGAGCGCCCGAACATTTTTGGGATCCAAGAGACGTAAGAGGGTGCAAACACCACGCAAGCGACTTCTGAGATTATAACAAGCTTACGCTCTTAGTTCGACTTGTTGAGAATTAATAACAATAGACATTAATACGTAATACAATAAAGTATATAACAATACTAACAACAGAGTAACTGAGATGATTGACAACTCTTGTAGAATTTTAATTGTTTTTCAGTCATTATGTAAACGAGGCTTTTATAATACTACTACCAAGACGAATTAAATGAAAGCTATTTTATCGTTTGGAAATAAAGAGAATAAAAATGTTGAGATTTCTTAAGACATTTTGCTAAATGACTCGCAACTATTTAAGTTTAGTGATAGATTGTAATGAACTCCGGATACAATTGAGTCCAATTACCAGGTAGAAGATATATATAATTATTTACGTCCTGAATGGAGTAATAATGGAATAGGTGGAGCAAATATATATGGCAATTATTCAATGCAATATACCTGGCATATTGTGTGTATCATCTATATAAATACTTTTTATTTCCATCGGCTGTTCCATCACAGCGGTGATTATTTTATTTCTTCACCTGCACCCTAGTTCTTTCGCGCTTTCGCTGCTTCATCTTCAACACTTTCAAATCCCAATTCCAATAATAGTGTGGATTAAAAATACAAATAATTGACGATTAATTAATTGGTGTTGGTCGCAGCATCTAAACAAATAAAATAAATAATTTCATCATTATTTTGGTTGTGAAAAAAATGGTAAAGTGATTTGTTGGCAAGAATAGGGTCTATATTAAGGGAACAAGACGGGAGAGAAGAATCCTTATGTTTGCTAGTGTTAAGCCTGGGGTTAGTTGTTCCGGGCAATGGACTCGCAACAAAATGGCCGTCATTCTTCACCCCGTAATGGCCGGCAGGGAATTGAACACACGTGCGCATGCACAAACGTGTTTGAAACACTTGAAACACCAATATGATGGTGTACATACTTGAACTGAAGTAACATATATCGACTAGTCATTCGACACACGCGTTAAACCGATATTAGTAGACAGAAAATATATATATATATATAGCGACGAGATTGACGGTTCTCCAACTCTCAGCACGCCGGAAACACGAATGCGCGAAGAAGAAGGGATTTTACTGTGCACCTATATGCTCACTCCCGCACCATCGAGCAAGAGAGAATAGCCCGGCTATTTTACTTTTATGACCCCAGCTAATGCGCCCTTTGTGTCGACCGTGGCTTTTCGTCGTGGTTTGCAAGCTTCCCATTCCCTTCTTTCCATTTATTCGCCTCTTTCTCCTTCGTTTCCCATCAAATCTTTCGCCTCATTCACTTGGAAGCACTACACAATATTTAATTAACGTTCTAGTTACCACGAAGACGCTTCTGTTGGTCCAAATTACCATGAAATTTACTTTAAAATCATCATCTATTTAATACAACTTTAGTGATACCAGTTTTTGTATAGTCTGCTCTATCATTTGTCAGTTAAAGAGTTCAATTAGCACAGTAATTTTTCGTTAACAAAAACGCTGTCTCTACTTTCTGAAATTAATTGAATAATTTCTAGAAGAGCTTTGCAAGCTTTGAAAATTTTTTTATTTTTCACTGTTCCTATGAAAATCATCATTTAACTTTTTGGAGTTATTTTATTACTCCAAAATCTTCCCAATCTTTGAAAAGATGATTTAAGTTTGGAAAAAAATCTGTGAACAATTTTAAATGGCTTTGAATAATGCAATATGTTCAAAACAATCATTTGATAAATAATGTCTGTTATAAATACTTACACATAAATAGTAACACTGGGATGTTGGTTTAAATTTTCTTCTCCTTTTCCAGACATTGTTTAAGCTTTGGAAATGACCGTAGAAATTTTAAAAATATTTCTAGAGATCTGAAAAATGAGTTTAACAAACAATAGCATTAGAAGTTGTTTGCAAAAACTTGTTAGAAAGTCATAATGGCATACAGTAAACATTCTCTGAGGGTAAAGTTAACAATACAAGGCGATTTTTCATGGCTGTATTTTTTACGAGGCACACGAGTACAGGCGACATCGGAGTGTCGATCGATGATTGTATAGAATCCCTTATGGATGTAATTTATTTTAAATAACCGTCCGATTCAATGTGAATTAGTCGCGGTCATCCGAATGCGACGGAGGGAAAATGTTCATCATATGTTGCATAGTCAAGTCGCGTATTTGACTCAAATGAGGGTGAAGGGCCACAACGATTCATAATACAATCTATTGAGTCTTTCCCCCTTATGAAAAAGCGCTTGTAATTCGTATATAATAGAGTGAAGCCACCCCTTGCGTATTTTCTAGATATATATTTACTAGTGTAAAGCGAAACGACGTGTGTCGTGTAGTTTCTGTTGCTATTTCTGTCTTTTACAAACTCGTTAAAAATCTATCACTATTCTTATCTTCCTTTACATCCGTGTCAACAAATTCGATACAAGTAGGTCGAAATATTGAGCTCTGCTACTGCCATTTAGGGACATCCACATCTTAGATATTTGTATAATAAATCATTATTCAATCTTTAAATAACCTCATCTGTCATAATAAATTACAGTAAAAATCTATTTGATTATAAACATTTATACATTTTTTAAAACAATAATAAGGTTTGTGTTATTTGAATAAATTATTAAATTTTTTTCTGAAGAAATAATTGAATTTTATATTTAAAATTTATTGAGAATGATAAATGAATAAAAAGTCAACAAAGTTATTTATAAAATTATCACCTTGAAAAACGATAGCACATCCTTAAAAAATGTATTTGGAAATTTTTCCTGATGAGATTGATGATTGCATAAAAGATTAATTATGCGTATATAAGTATAGAAAGTATAAGAAGAAATATGTAAATATTTTTTACGTAATTATACTATTGAACTTTAGTTCAGAGTGTAGTGGTAAATTTAGTCTAGTCCGTTCTATCACAATAAAAAAAATCCAAGTATAAATGAAGAGTAATCAAAGCATTGTGTATTAGTTTCAAGATTTTTTTTCTTTTTTATAGTAAGCATATATTGTGTAGGCAAGCTATAGATAATAATGGCTTGACTCTGCTTAATCACAATTATTCATTGCCATTTATCTAAATGTGTATACGTCTAGATTTTTGCAATATTAAATTGAAAAATAGTCGAAAGAAGAGACTGAATTTTTGCTTCAATAATCATCAGTGGAGAGCACGATTGTGGCCTTTTGCATGCACATCAAAGAGCTAAGTCTCGACCACGCATAACAAGCCTCATTATTTACGCTGATCATTATTTTGACGGCGCTGATCGGCCACCGTCCATCACTCTCCTATATCCCCTCTGCAGTTCACTTCATGCAAGCGCGCTTTTATTATCCAGGGCCAAAACTCGCGGTAAATGCCGCTGCTAACTCCGATATCATAAATCTACCTTAAAGAATGGCTCCACAAATCGGGGAGGGAGAAGCGAAGTTGTGGCGTTATTATTAATTGGAAACGTATGAGTTAAAAGAAAAAAGACTAGGACTACTATATAAAAGCCAGGAAAATACTCAAGTCAGATTTGTCCAGTCAGTTTTAATTACCTAACTTTCCTTTTAAGATGGTAGCTGTGCTACCAAATGGTCCACTACCCCTACAACTCTTTTATAATCCACTTTTTACAGATAATAAGATTTATGTCATAATTCATTAATTCTGTTTACTATTAATAAGTTATTTAAAAGCATAGTTAGATAATGGAATACATTTTTATATTAATCATTAAAACTAATAAAGTCAAGTTATACGAAAAAACATTGTATTATTCACGCTACTTTAATGGAAATTTATGTGAAATCTCACACTTAACTCGACTGAAAATTCTCTTACTCAAAATTAATTTATAGTTACGTCAATTCTGACGCCCTGTTAAACAGAATAACGTTTACATTTATTATAACAAACATGAATGAGATAATTCTCGTTGATAAGAATTTATTGAATTAAATAAATTAATAAATTATTTAGAAATAAGAATAAAATTCATTCATATTTAGATGATACAATATTTGCTCTTGATGTTCAGGAAATCAATTAACAGCAAGCATAAATTTCTAAAATTTATCAACCAAATCGAATTATTAATTGCGATAGAATGTATTTTTTTCATGTAAATTTCTTTAATTATTCTTCACGATTTTTATTTAAATATTCAAATATTCAAAACAGAAAACTTCTAAACATTTGCATTTCGTTAGAAAGATTAATTTTCGCGCATGGGTGAAATCATTAAGATATTTTTTCCAGATATTTTCTGAATATTATCAATTAACATGATTGAGCAAATGTTTTTTTCTCATGTATGTTAACATTCAATGATAATTTTTTTTCAAATGCTTACATTTTAAATCCTGCGCAACTCAAAACAATAGGTAGCATAAAAAAAATAGAATTATTTAAAAATCACCGATAAAAGATGCGTATTCATGTCCGCCTTTTTTCAATCACGTTAATTAATCATGAGTTTTAAAAAGAAGCATAAAGAAGCAAAGTTGGAGTATTCGTTATAATCTCTGTCACGCCTTCCATTAGTCTTAGCTGATAAAATGTCAGTTGCTAATGCACATATGCAGGAGGTAATTATTTTTTTTTTTCTTCATTTCAACACGCTGACATATTTGTTTGATAGTAAGCAAAAAATCTAATCTCAGGTGTTAGAGTCTTGTCATCATTATCTTCACTTACATAATACCATAGTGTTGACGTGTCTTTTTCGAAAATTGAACAAGGTCTGTTTTATTACATGTCTCTACACACCAGTCTACACTCTGAAACATATAATAAGATATAAATAAATTTACTCTAGAGTCTATATACCGCAATGTAGTAGCTCGTATATGTATACTTACAAGAGAGCAAACTTTCCAAGTTGACGTTGATGATTTTCAAGTAGGTATTCGCGTTTGAGGGAACAAGCAATTAAGAGCAACCGTATGTTAACGATGATAACATCAAGCAAGTTCTGACATGTTTTCTCTTATCTTACAACTTATAACTTGAGTGCACACCGTTTGTATTTAGACTGACGACACTCCCAATCTATTCATATTACGATTGTGCATATTCATGAATTGGTACAATGCTCATTAACTGCTCAAATCCATTTTTTAAATTTTTTGCTGATGACTCTGATTATCACTGAACATCACTAGTCTTTTTAACTACTGTTTGTCAATCAACAAAGTTAAAATTTTAATTATTATCGATTAATGAAAGATGATTAATTTGCAATTATTGAATGAATATTATATAATAATGTTTGGAAAATAAAATAATATTAAAATCTATTTTTTTTTTTTTAGAAATAGAACTTTTCATGACAATAATAAATTAGAGCATTAATTTGCGAATGAAATTGTTCATAAAGAAATAGTAAATTAAAGTATGACAAAAAAAATGACAGAAGCCAAAATAACAAATGGGAGAATATATAACGCGGCAGAGTAAATGAAAAAAGCGAATTTGTTTTTAGTCAGACACAAAACTCGTATATATTCATGTAGTAGTACTGCATATTCATGAATTTATATCAGAATATATGTATTCATACAAATTTTTTGAACCAACTTGAATATCTTTTTCATGACAATTTATTTTTCATTAAAGCTCTGATAATAAAGAAAGATTATTTTTCATTGTTGATGGTGCGAGCAATAAACAATTTCAAAATGGAACCTATGATGGGAAGATGTATTTTGTTATAAAATAATAATATATTGAAAGTCATTTACTGAAGTGTTTTATCGCTCAATGACCCATAACGATCGGAAACTGAAATTTTCGAGTTGGTGTGGCTGCTGTGCGCAATTTATTGAATGGATCACGCGTTCACCTGCCGCGATGATCCCATAAACGAACTGTGATGATCGCAGAGTGATGATCGGTGAAGAGTAAGAGAGTAAAGCATATGCTTGTTGGAGATATAGTGAAATCGAGTGAGTGGAAAAGGTTCGCGGGATATTAGTGTCGGATATATACTGGCTCGAGGCCTCGTTGCCGATCTAACAAGACAACCCCTTTCGTCTGTTTTATGCTGGCAGATGAATTCCGAGCAATTTCTCGTTGGTCGGGCTTTCTTTGATGCTTTGAACTCTCACCGCGCTGACCGATCCTCGTGGTAATCATGCGAGCTTGCCACGCCCCGAAAAACACCTTCTCGCCAACAAGAGTTTCCTCTTTCCTTCTCTCTCCTTAGCTTCTCTTCATCATCGGCCTCACTTGTCCCATCGCTTTTTTCTCCTTTACCTCCGCGGGTAATATCGCCCCAAGAATCTGATTCTAAGACCGATCGAACCGGCTGATCCTATCGATTGCTATTGCCAAGACCGATTCCAGCGATTCTTCACGCCGCGGTTGCACGGAATCATATTATTGCCACGAGCCGTATATGTTCCTTCGAAAAACACCGCCCATAATCTAACGGATTGAGAAATTTGTTTCTTACAATACTTTATAGTTCTATTTTTAACTCGAGAAATAAATACGTATCCTATTTAATTATTTATTACTTGCCGAGGAGTAGTGTAAATTCCTCTTCAGAACTGATAGCACACTTGATTGGCTTGTGCTAAAATAAGCAGATCCTTTAACCATTTTATTTTCCCTTGTTACCTGTAAAAAAATCAATCAAGTGATTAATGTGTGTTATTATTATTTATAAATAAATATTATTTATTACTTATTACTTTGAAATCACTTGAATATTGTAGGTAGCAATTTAAATCCAGTCTTTTTCTGGAGTAGTGATAGGATAGTTGGGGGTAGTTCTGAATTATAATGAAATATTTAAAAAAATTATAATATATCGTAGAAAAATATGATCAAACCCATATGTAATCATATTTTATTACTACTCGAGATACTTTTGAAATTTGTTATTTAATATGAGTTAAAGATTCACAGCTAAAGTACTAGAGTTATAATTTACGTATAGCTGTAAATGTTATCATGATATTTGCACTCTTATAGATAAATAATAAATAAACATATTTTTTTATTTAAATATTGTATAAAAATATCCTTTCATTTTAACTTTTATCTACTGTTATAACTATTACTCACATAAAACCTATTTAAAAGCAACATAAAATACCAGTCTTGAAAGTTAATGTTCCCTGTTTATATAAATATAAAATAAAACTTGAAATATTTATTTATGATTAAATCAATATATTGAAAACGTGAGTACATAAGACATGTATGAACTTTCAATCTGAAAACCTTAAATTATTTAATAACATGTAAAATAATAATACTTGATATCCTAAAGATTAGTTATTAGCTATATGCTTTACAAAAAGACTATTGATAACTAGACCTTTCACTTATTTTAGAAATTATAGCATTTCCCACGCTTACTTATAGGTTCATATAATTAGTATCAGTTAAAAGATTATATGCTGTTAAAAATGTGGACAACTATAAGCAATAGTTGTCACCAACTATCACTTTTGTCTGTTCTTGACACAATAAAGTTAAAAATAAATTCTATCAATAAATTAGCATTCTCAAACACGTCAAAAACTTTATATTACATAAAAGCTACTCTTCAATGCTTCAACAAATTGCTTACAACACCTACTTTCGGTAGTTAATTTTTCATAAATATAAACACATAATCAAGATGTCAAGATTATAACTAGACTTTCAATGTTTATATAATTTATTTTCAAAACATAAATTTTATGAGTCATTGAATCTAAACTAGAAATACTCTATTACACTGTAAAAGTGAAAGAATAAAATTTTTATATTGTATTATTGTCCAACCCTATAATATAAAATCCAATATGAATTAAATTTATTTAACCACTCACAGACTGTTTCTTTTTTTAAAGTCTACTTTGTCATCTGTTCAAAAATACATTGGATTCCATATTTTACTAGCACGAATATTTCTTCTAAATGGCTACATGCAACACAATAACAATAATAGTGGAAGCTCTGCTGACTTCTGCTGAGATTTAACTAAATTTGAGGGGTGCTCACACTGGCACATTGACGTTGATGCAAGCAGGAACATAAATGGCAATCTCGAAGTTGCGATAAATCGTTGGTATACACACGCGTGGTTGCAGCACCTTTGGGGTCGCGATTCCCGATATGCCCCGCCGACCACGACCCTCATTCTCAACTACGGTGGTCGTATTGCCATTGCTACGCTTAACATTTATGCTTTATACTGCTATCAAATAGTCGCAATCGTCATATAATGGAGTATAAAAATTTTATGAGTCTATCAAGTCAACTAAACTTTTTTTCCACGCCCTCAATATGTTCTAATAAGGTTACTTAAAGCATCTCTGCTAATTTTAAGCTTAAAACATTAAGGTGATACTATCAAAAGAATGAGTAAGAGTGGGGCATAAGAACCTCGAAAAGTCTGCCAATTATAGTATAATTACCGACGATAATATCTAACTTCATAACTGGCTTTTATGAAAAGAAGAAAATATAGTAAGTATATATAACTACACCTACTTGAAAATATGTAAGGAGTTTGCGCTGATAAGATCATCATCACGATTAGTCTCCATTAACTTATAAAATTTTATTTAAAATAATATACTCTGGGCATTAAATAATATGTTAATAGTTCTGTAGAATAATATTATAAATATTTTTCAATTCTTGGATTCAAATAAATTAGATATTAAATTTATTCAGAGATACACTGATCATAGTCACATTATTTACCCAACAGGAAGTTCTTACACCGGTTAATCGCAACAAACGTAGCTCATAATCGTACGATGAAGGATATAATATGCTTCTTCCCAAGCTACCGACGGAGCAGGTGCTCGAAACTGCCGTTTAGTCCCGCATTGAACACCGTCAAATAATAATGAATGAAGAAAGAAGATTATCGCGGTTCTCTGCTTTCATTTCGTCTACGAGAAAAATTTCATACTCCAGGAAAAAAAAAAAAGAAGTAGCTAGGTCATTCAACGGGTCTTTAAATGTGATTTTATGGTTTGAGTATCGTTTAATATATTAAAACGTGAAATATATGTGGATAAATTATTGTATCACTTAATGATGTAATAAGAAATGAAAGTTGGATCCGTTAAGGGTTAATGAAAGATGAGTTTACGTTAGAACTTCAATCCAGATGTTTCAATAAAGAAATATGCTATTTTTTCTTATTTAATGGAGAACTATAATTAATCATTTAATTTTTTCCATTTGAAAGAAATTTTTCATGAATTTTAAATTATCAAAATTTGTTATAAAATAATTTTATGCTTTTTAGAATACTCCTTCAAGAAAATTGCAAAAAAATTACTTTCTTATTCCATCAAATTTACCATCATATGATGATATTTGATTTCTTTACAATTTAGTCATTATATTGAAGATAAAAATAAATATAGATAAGAAAACAGGACTCTTAGACAGAAGTTTATTCTCATACTGAAGTAACATCCTTATATTTTATAGAAACACTAATTTAATAACATTCAACAGCCTCACGTATGTATAGAAATTTCTCTACCTTTTTAATCCCATATTGTTGATGCACGTGAGTACCAGAATTTTACATATCCGCAAAACGAAGAATTTGCCGTCTTCATGTAATTCTGGAGTGGACGTAAGTGAAGATGAAGAGGAAGACGGAGATGAAGAAGATCGAGATGAGGGAGCGGAAAAAAGATACATTCGAATCAGCGGTATTCATCGAAGAATGAGAGACAACAAGCGAGAAGCTGTGGCTGAAAATATATATACATGTATAAATATATATATGTATACAGATACAAGAATCAGGAGAGAAAAGAAGAAATGGGTGTGGGGATATTCTTTACCTCTCTTGGCTGAGTAGAGGTGTTGCCGGCGGTGGTATTAATTGGCGGGGAGCTCGACCGTCTGTGATTAGCCTCTGCAGCCGCCGCCACCTCTGATCCTCTCCCTGCTCTCACAGGTCCCGATCGTATATCTGCCGACGTACGTGTGCGTCATACCCTCCTTTACTTTCCACCAGAAAGACAATCTTCTCTTCTCATTCTTCATCTTCTCGATCTTCCTCTTCTTCTTCACCTTCTCTTCACCTCCTTATACTTGCATCATTGAACATGCAGTAAATATACATTAATGTGCAAAGGATACTTAACTGCTTGAAAATCTAAATCACAATGTCTTTAATTATTTTTTTTTCATAGTTATGAATATTCGTAAAAATTAATGAATTTTGAAAATAAAATTCAGTGTTATGACATAGTTTAAATAAAGAATTTTCATAAAAATAAACAAACGTTTTTTTGTAAATTTTTTTTACGCTTCAAGGAAAAAATTTTTGCATAAATGAAAAGTAAATATTTTGTTGTTTCAGTTTATCTTGAGTTATTGTTAACTCTAGAATAAATTTTTTCCTGAAACAAATTGAATTTAAAAAAGTTATGAGATTTAAGTGAAAAAGATAACTATTATGGTCAGCCAGAGGATTTTTTTTTATATATAATCAGTTAAATATGATAAATATATGGCCCTTGACTATGGGTCCAGGAGTAAAAATAATCATTAATCCTTACTCCAAAAATACAAAAGCTTTAATATAAATCAATCAATATAATAATTATTTGAAAAGAACTGAAATTATGCCAAATATGTCGAATGAGACTTTGGAAAAAATTTTTTTGAAGAATACTTATGAGTTTTTTTTTTGTTAAACAAAGATAATATCTATTAAATACATTTTTCCAATTAAATATCACAATAAAATTATTTAAAGAAGAGAATTCACTTCTCTTTTATTTGAAGACTTTTTATTTGCCTGAATTTGTATACCATTGAGTAGTTGTTAGGGTATACTTTGTGACTGAATTATCTCTATAATTTAAAAAAAAAATTTACTCACGAAATAATTATTCTTTCATCTATTTATTTTTGCCATCACGTGTTCCAAGCTTGCATGCTACTTTTCGTGCATGCTAATTCAAGTAAAGCAAATAAAAAACTAAATTTAAAGTAAATATAAATATTTCAATAGCGATTCTAAAAATATGAATATGATATTTGCAATGGTAACTGTAACTATATAACTCATCATTTGCACAAAAGATATTATCATTTTCCAAAAAATTTTTAGAACCTTTCAACTCCTCTAATGATTACACAAAAATAAAATTATAAATATAAGAATCTACTGAATTTTTCTTATCACATTTTTTTCGTCACGAGTGTGAAAGTTTATTTGCGTGTTACATTCTTCTAAATGTGCTATATACTTTGTAATATATTTATACGATCAACGATTTTACTTATGCATGAAGTATGTATGTATACATAAGTACTCAAGACACTTTGTACCCCTTTTATACTGCATGCAGAACCGCGATCGATAAGACACACTAAGCGAATGACTCTGCAAATCTTGGTGAAAGATTCTCTAACAGATACTCATGTCAATGAATAATAAAAGTCTGCTTTTATTTGCATATTAATTATTCATTTGTATTAATGTAATAAAATATATTGTAAATAAAAATAAATAGAATAGCGTGTGAGGCATATAATAACGGATAATTATTAGCGAATATTTATTTTGGATAATTTTTTGATGACTCTGGCGAATAAAAAAAAAATCTCGTGAAACCTCGAAATTTTTTAACTGACTTAGGTACACCTTTGGTGTATTTTTACACGACGGTTAGTAACATTTTTGGAAGGAATATTGTTCGGCGGCTCGTCTGGATCGGACAGTAATACAGCTGGGCAGGCAGTTACATGCCAGGCGAGATAATTACAGAGCGCTGTCGGACCGCCAAGTCAAACAACCTAAACATCAGTCTGTTCCAGCCATAGGCGGCTGATTTCGTGGACAGGTTTCATAAAGATACTCAGTAACTTATTCTTTCGTCCAGGGAGTATGAAATGCGAATTATCGAGTAAAATATACAAGTTATGTATACAAAAACACCATACTAAATTTGCATGATTTATAGCACATACAAAAGTCAGTCTTGAATTTCTCGAGATAAATTGAACTAAAACTTCCAATCATTCCTCAACTATAACCACTGACTTGAGATGAAATCACAACTGAAACAAGAAGAAATTGGAATTAATAGATCTGAAGAAAATAATTTACAAATTTCTATTAATATTTTCTATCAGATAATAAAATAGAAATATGGTATAAGTGAAGACTAATAAAAACTAATAATAAATTGACATAATTAAACTTTTTATGCTTTGAAGTACCATTTAATTGTTACTCCTCATGAACAATAATGTTAATAGAATCTTTTCTAACTAGAGAAATCAGATAGAGATTTAATTGAATAACCGTGTTGGATGTAGCAGATAGACTAGTATGTGATTTTAGGATGATGATGATGATCAAACTGAAAAAATAAAATATATAATGAGACGCCTATGAGTATCTTGAGAAGATGGGTCAACTTGTGTTCGACAGTGGGTGTTACAAAGATTAGAAACACGCAAAAGGGGTATGGACATGATATAAAACTATAAATAAATCCGGGGGCTTATAAAAAATGTAAATCAACGATGTATGATGAGAGAGACTGTCTTGGATGGAAGATCAAACGCTGCCGCTGGAAAAAGGATGAGCCGGGGAAATTGACTTTTACTCTCGATTATGATTATCAACGTGATTAGATGAGCGAATTTAATAGTTTATCGCGGTGAGAAAGCGTAACAAGGCATGTCTATATACACACACGTAATTCCCACTCAGAAACATGGATCGAAAATTTGCTTAACGGAAGTGATTTGAAGAAACCAACAAATTGTGTTGACGTAATATTTCAAGTCAAACGTTAAATTATAATGTCGTATTCCTGAACAATATAATAAGTGAAAGTATTTTTTATTAAATAATTTTTTTATCTAATATCATAATTAAGCAATGGAATTCAATAAAGAAGTGTTTTGCATATTTTACTGGTCAAACAGTTCTAGAGATAATTTAGCATAGATTCCGTATGAATATTTAACAAAAATTATTGTAAAATAATAATACATACGAGTAATGATCGTAGTAAAAATTTTTTAGTCATTAAAAAATAAATAAGTCGGGGCTATTTTTGCTATATTACTCGTCTTTTTAGGATCAATAAAATTTATGTATTTGATGTGAGATAAGTGTAAATCAATTAGTAATGAGAAAAAAAATGTTTTTAAGTATAGATGACCATCCAAACTTTTTTCCAGCAGCGTATCTACGAAATAAAAAGAATAATAAATTATTATGATGAAAAAGATCAAGCTAATGATTTTTGTAATTATGTATAATATATTTATATTAAATGAAAACAGTTAAATTTTTTCTTATTTTAACTGAAACTTGCGCAAGTCTCATAGTACCTATTATTATCACATTAACCACGCCTTTAAGTAATCGTTTAACTAACAGTACTTTAGTCTGATTCCTTGTAAAAAATATTATATACTATATACGTCTCTTTATAGAAGAAAATTATTTTATTTAATCTACAGTAGTTTATGAGAGAGTTGAGATTGAAATTATACATTTAAAAGATTAAATGTTGTTATTTTTAATTAGATTTAGAAAATCAATGTTTGTATTTTTTTTACCATAAAAATTATATTCTAAAGAAATAGAATCAACATTAGTAATGAATTTCATGGAAATTTTATATATATCCCAAAGCTGATTTTCTATTTTTTTTTTTTTTAAGAAGTAAAAGAAACTAATCAATTTGAAATTGAACCCGTGACGGGATTCTTTCCCATCCGATACTTTTTCTCTAGGATCTCTTCGATTTCTTTGACTGGGTGCACGACCACCCCAGAGCCATCACCATTGTCTGGAACAAACGTGCGAGGACTAGAATGAATTTTAAGTCTGTGCGAAAAGAATAAAATTAACTGCCATCCTTGTCACGGTTCCTTTTGGCTAAAAAGCATCAACTTTAGACCAACACTCTAACTTCAACTCTAGAACACTAAACTTTTATTGTATAAGATAGTTCATGATTATCATACTTCTAAACAAGCTTTCTTTCTTTTATTTAGCCACTTAACTTGAAAATTTTCTTTTGAGAAAAACAATATTCCATACTGAGAAAAGCAACTCATGATTAGAAAAGGTTCAGTGAATTTCTTTGGGCTGGGCCGCTTTATAGGTTTAACACCTTACGGTCTGACAAGGTAACAGTTTGAGGGAAGAATTTGTTTGTTCTGTGGGCGGTATTTTTGACTAATGATATCTCACACCTGTTTCTTCACCTATTGAGTGAATGGATATCTTTGAAAAAGACCAAAAAGTGCATCCTCACACACAATACTTTGTTGAAGCTCAAGAGGGTATCGATTTAAATAATATACACAAACTCAGGTATAAATAAATATATATGCTTTTGTGTGTTAAGAATAATGAAGGGTAATTTACATCCAATTTAAAGTGGTGACAATATCGCTTAAATTGTTAAGTCACCACGATATGCATTCAGAAGAGTGGTATGTAACAGAGTATAATAATGTCAAAAATTAGTCTATTTCAGTTTGGTATTCAGCAGTCACGATAACTTTAAACTCTAGCATTTATAAACATTTATGTAAGAGCATAAAGTTGAGGTATTCGTGCGATTGTTAGATATATTTACTTGTACAAACTTATTTATTTAACTTCTGCTATTGTGTAAAATTGCCAGAGTATTTTTTTCAAAGGTTTCGTGTTCATTTTAATTTTAAAATTCGATATAAAATAACTTTAAAAAATATTCAGCATAAAAAATGGAGCTAAAAATAGTAATAAACTGACTACTGAAAGTTCATATTTATTTTTGGGTTGGAAAAGACATAATTCAACCGCGTATTTAATTAGAGAAACATTGATAGGTGGGCTCATTTAAATAATTGAATAAAAATATTTAAATGAAACAAATATAAATAAAAAAAGACAAGATAAAAAAGTGTAATTATTACATAAAGATTTGTATAATATCGCTATTTATATTTATCTAATTTTTTTTCTCATATTTAACGAGAAAAAAAAAAGAAATTAGCAGAACAAGACAAAGAAATCTAATTAATATATACACACGGCTTCTAGCTATACCATTAATTTAATCAAGTTTTTATCAAATATTCAAATAGAATTGGAATCAGAAAAACCCAAAGTAGATAAAAAGTTTAATTATTATATAAACATTGACTCTAATAATCCTATTTATTTTTATCTGAAATTAGCAAATTATGTGAATGCATGTAGAAGAGTAATATATTTTAATAACTCCGCACTTTGTTTTATATTCCAGAGGATATAAATAAACTTCAGTAAGACTGTTGTTATATTCAATAACATAACACCTAAATAATTCACTGTTTCCTCTGCGCAGAGTTCATCGTAGACATAATAATGATGAAGAAGGAAAACCGGTCGGTTTATGATGTTACCGTCGCGATGGAGAAACACAAGCAGTTGGAAGTGCGCGAATATTAAACTCTAAAGTATATTACGAGAGTCAAAGCTTCAAGTAGGACGAATTTTCTGTACATTTCACTCAACAAATGACTCTGAAACACTAGTGGTGAATATAAGGTTGTCTTTAACAATGGCCTATATAAACCAAGAGAAAAAGGAAGAATGAAAAAAATAACACATCTAAGGGAGCTGGATCATGGAAGAGTTAAAACTGTTGGATATTTTAAAGATTCTGCGGACATCGTAAAGTGAGAGTATCGGCAATACCTGTGGAAGATGGTAGCGTCGGCGAAGAAGAAAGAAGATTGAGGCGCGAGAAACGGACGAAACGACCGTTAAAACACGACTTCTCTCACCTTCATCTCAGAGCATCCTTGTCCTTTTCTCTTCATACTTGTTCTCCTTTTCCCTTTCTTGTTGTTTTTCGCTTCGTTCAAGGGTCCGCCTCTCGCGGAATCACCGCGAAGGACTCGTTGAAAGGGGGCGGCCATGCTATGAAAACCATCAGCTAAGACTTGTGGGACGTATACCACGAGCATAAAACTATTTTCCACGGATCGGTAACGACCGGGACCAATTCAACGTTATATACTTACAGTTCTTGAATATTCACTTCAATAATCATAAACATTCAAACAGAAACTCTGATAGATTATCTAAAGTATCTGAGAGTAGAATATATTGAAAAAGACTGTAAACAATATACATTATAGACTATTTTCTTTATTATAAAAAATTACTTTATGATAAAAGAAACTGTTTTTTTCTTCAAACTAGATTTATTATGAGATCATTGACATTCTCTCACACTTAAATTTTATTGAAAAAGGTTCATTAAAATTCTTTTACTGAAAAAAAGTATTAAAAAACTATTATCAATATTTAATTTGAATATGTAATTAGCCACAAAAATGTCTTTTGTTCACAACAAGACAATAAAGTACAAACATAGGTAAAGTTTCGAGGTTGCCTCGCGGCTTTGAGTATAGTATACATACCACTTTGGTTAAATACAGGGTAGTTATGAGAAAGCATAAACTGTTTCGGGCTTGTAACATGCACACTTGGGACGCACCAGAGTCTATTAAACGCATTGGAAGAATGTTAAAATCAATGAAAGCATGAGAACAAATGACCCAAACACCTAAAAGCGTCAGAGGAGAAAGAAGCAGCCTTAAAAGCAGCAGGTATACCTGCTGATGCAGACAATTAATTAACACTTGAGGTATAACTTAGCAAAGTGACATGAATGTGAGCGAGAAATTATCGAGTAGTAATTCCAGGGGAAAGTCATCAGGAAGAAAAAGGTCAGGATGACCGAAAGAGAGAGAAAATGTGATGGGGAATGATGTGGGAGATAGTAAAAGATGGATCCAACTCATAGTTTGGGGCGGAGCACGTCCCCTCGTCCTGGCACAAAACGGCCTGCGGTATAAATTGGTTTGTTTGCCGCGGAGATGAAAGGGGCCGCTAAATGCTATCTTTAAGGTGTCGGATCAACGCAAATGTGGCTGAGTTACTCGTAATTATAGGATAGTCCAGGCTCTGAGCCACGGATGGAGCTTACCTTACACCTTCCCGCGCTCTCTAGATTCTTTCTCCTTTTCTCTCCTTATATTCGCGTCGTTTCTTAACCATGTCTACAATGTCTCGTCGCTGTGCTGCAAAATACACTGGCGTGTCCTATTGGGGGCTACTCTTGCTTTCTGTTCCATATTGTAGACAATAATCACCTTTTGACTCCAATTTGTCCCCTTCACGAACCGACTTCCTACATAAACCATGAAAGATTATTATTTTGGTTTTTCATCATATTTGTTTTTTAGCCTATTTCATGCTTATCGTGATTTACATCATTTATATTCTTTATCTACTTTTTTTTATATTTTAAATTAAATAAAAAACACTGAATACAAGTACTGGTAATTCAAGTATATTAATTGATAAAATATATTTTACGATGAAAAATAATTTTTAATTCAAGTTATAACATTAAATGGTAATTGTTTTTTAGAAAGACTGATTTTATCTAGGATAAATTACATCTTAAAGTACATAAGATGATAAAAACCATTTAATAGCAATGACTTCCAGTTACATGTAATAATAAATGTACTCAGATCTTATCCAAGTCCATAGAAAATAATCTACATTTAAATTAAAAAACCTTTTAATTTTCTTTCTGAATCGTATATTAAATGTATATAATCATCGACATAATGAGAGAAAATTTACTTATCAAATACTTTTTCTCAATTGAACACTTTTTTATCGATTTCTCACCACAACAATTTCTAACATAATTTTCTACTCAATACATTATTTATTCAGTTCTCTATAAGGTAATTACAATCATTCCTAACACGACATTTAATAGCATCCGGAAATAATCACTCTCTTTGCGCTCTACGTGTGGCTTCTGTTACTTTATTTTAATCTATCAGACACGCGAGCATTCGGGAAAGGATTTATTGACGGGAAGAATAAGAGGTAGATAAAGATTACTTACTAGTAGGATGAGCACAATTATAATACGCGGCCCAGTTTTGATTCTTCATAATGTTATGTGTAATATTATGCATCTGTGTATAGTTGAGATTTTTTCTTGCTGACTAGTAGTACTGACTATTATATGTACCACAAAGGTAAAAATCGTGGATGTATCAGCGTAGAGGGATGGAAGAACAGCCAACATTATACTGCAAAATAATAATTCATAAATTATACGAGCCACGTCTGTTTAGTGCGGTGGCTGAGGTGTTCGGCTAAGCATAAAGGAGCTTTTTCTTTGTGCCTTCAGGTCGCGAAGATGAATACTGCATAACTGACCACTAATATACGATGATAGAAGATATTTTTTCATAGAAATTATGGTATTTTACTAAATTTTCTAATTTGTATTATCATGGGTCTATAATTTTGACGCAAAATATGTAGAAAATTTTTTTTTTGATATTTCCCTTTTGATAAAATATACTTTAAATCGTTTTAATTTATTTTTTGATACTAGTTGACTTTTTAAAAATTTAAGAATCATTCAATAATATCCTTACGTTACTCATACTGAATAATAATTAATGAATAGATACGCTATAAATATTCTTATTACTGACAGAAATATTAATTGAATGAATACAAAATGATAAATTGTGTCAATAATAACCTAAAGAAAATTTTATATATCTGAAAAAAGGAAATCTGATGACAGGATCAAACATAGTAATCAAACCGTTAATAAATACATTGGAAATCTGAAAAAAAATAAAATCCACAACAATAATACCTCAGTATAATTCCGCACGCTTATTCTGCCATGTTGGAATGCGTTTATATTGTAAGATTGCCTCGGGCATCTCTACTCTCGTCACATATGTGTGTAATACGTACACTTTCTTCTCCTACTTGACAACGTAAAGATCAACGTTTCTTCCTCAACCTCGTTCCAAAGCCTATATGACAACCAGTACACAAATGTTAAGACTCCAGCTTGATTTGCATAACCAGTAGCACAACCGTGTGTAATTTACATTAATTATTTCTAAATCTTGCGTTTGGCGCCGTGATCCACACGATGAAAATGCTATATTGAGGACAAAAAATGGAGAGATTTGATTAAAGATTACTTGAAGATATTATTAACTGTTGTATGTACAAAAATTTTAATCTTATTTTTATTTTAATAAGTCTTTTGAGCTGAGCTCTATATTTGTATTATTTGATTCAATTAATAATCTGTGATTATAGAAATAAGATTCATCAATTATTCGTATAAATGAAAATTAAAAATCAATTTTTTTAAATTCATTTCAGATAAAGATCAAAGAAACATGTCAATGTATAAAAAATTAATGAAAATAAAAATAAATTAAAGCTCAGTCATTAAAATTGTAAATAGTCAATTTTAATAATTTTTTATAGTTTATTTATTTTGTCAATGCTGCTCAGCACTTTTAGTAGATGACGATGGTTTTATTATACAATTAAATAATTCTTGTCTTACCTTTTTTCAACTTATCCTTTATTTATTTTTTACATTCTCACTTCGTTTTATTCCCAATAACATCGCCGAAGACCATACAAGTCAAGATGCAGCTCATTCACAAGAATACCCCCTGTTGATGCCATGGTGAATTCTCTCGTTCATCTTTGTTTCTCATGTAGTCTTGTACTCTTTTAAATAACAGGTAGATCATCTGAGACATACACACCCGCAAAACTGGCAACTCATCGCGCTTGTTTTCCGCCTGCCCACGATTAGAGACCGTCCGTCAGCCACCTGGGGATCACCCTGTGCCTTTTACACCTCAGAAATTGGTCCTTCACACCTCAAAAATGCAACATAAGTGCCTATCATTTTTTGTCAATGAAGGTTGAGTAATACACTGATAAAGTCTATTAAATTCATATTATAACCTTACATGATTTATAGATAAAATATAAAATTATCTAAATTGATAGTTTTTGTAAACCAATTTTCGATAATTTGTATTTTTATTTACTTTTAGAACTCTGTTTACAAGTTCTGAAAGAGTACGCGTCATTCCGCGTCAACGTCTGTCTGCCATTTTGATTGTTTACGCTTCATTGGTTTGATCAATCATCACTTCCGGAATGTCTCGAACCCAAAATCTACGCACGAAGAATTTCGAATTTTCATAAATTAACTTAAATCAGAAAGAATTTTTAATATTTTTTCCTAAATTTTAATGAATATTGTAATTTAGTAGCTAATTATAACCGAAGATAAATAAAAAAATATAAATAATGTTCTCGTGATCAACGCAGTACTAGTGTAATTGCGCGCCTTTTTATTGTCGTATACGTCATTGTGAGGTGGAGAAGAGTTTCTCATGATAATACATGTATGTATTCGATTAATTAATACTAATTAATTTACACTTGTAAGTAATAAATAACTTATTTTAAATTCTTTATACATAGTGATTATTTGCATTTTAGATTTGTTGAATAAACATCTATTCAAAGGGTAAATAAATATAAATCTGGATGAAAGAAGCTTGGTCCCTGTGATGGTGAGTTAACCCCAAACAATTGTCAATAAATAATAAATATTTTTCCTTTCACTGTTATTCTAAGTAACATGGGGAATCCTAATGATAAAAAATTATTTTGCAGTTAAAAGTTAAGTTTTATTTTATATTCTGTAATTTAAATATTTAGAGGGCAAACTTCTTATTAATAAGAATTACCTCACTATGAAAAACATTTTAGTGATTACAAATGTTGAGTTGGATGTATTAGTCACAATAAAATGTGAATTATATAAAAATTATCCACTAATCAACACGTAAAGCGAAACGAAACGGAACTCATCGCTTCTAAACATCTTTCGGCGCTATTAATTTCATTATTTTGTAGCGGCGTGCAAGCTTTCATCACTCGACAAGAATACGAACAGTATTCAGTATAGTACTTGTGAAACGGTAGCTAAAATATGCGAATAAGCAGTGCACTCGTCGGTACAATTCCCAACGCTCTGTAATCATTTGCACGCGAAGAATAATTCTGAACGTTTAAAAATTGCATTTAAAAATCACTCTGCAATTTCATAAATTTTTCATTCAGCATTGCCGTCATCTGTGTTAATTGTTTAAATTTTGTTTCCCTTTCGGTTCTTTTAAAGCAGACATTGATAGCAAAGATTATATGAGTTTCGTGTTAAATGAAAAATAAAAAGGGTATCATCATGAAAGCATCACACCTGCAATACTCTTCACTCTGAGATCATCCAGAGAATATTATACATCGCATGATGCGTACGATCGCACCGGTTCAAGGCTTCACTCTTGAGGAATCCACGAAAATTTATGCCCCGATTCCAGTAGTTATTAATGCTCTTGATCACGATCATCCTCGAATAATTTTATCAAGCAATCGTGATGGACGAGTGCATAAAATGTCGATTTAAACTTTGTACGACGTTCGAACAACTTAAAAAATTAAAATACCACTAAATTTATCATAAAATAAGATTAGGCTGATATCAATAAATTTACTTTAATGTAGACTTTTTAATAGTTTTGGCTTACGTTCTATCAGAATGAAACTACAAAAAGAATTTAATAATATATATTAGCAATATTACAAGTCTATTTTCGAAGCTTTATGTTCTTGTTTATCAAGAATATTATATTAATTATAAAAATTTTTAATTTAATTAATTAGAAACGGTACTCGAAAATTATATGATGTTTATATTTTTTGTTTTAAATGTTGGGTTTGCTATGTTATTATCAAATTTGAATAATTTTCAATTAATTTTTTGAATAAACATTTTTCTTTTTATATTCATTATTTATTGATAAGGGGCTGAATTTCGACTACAATGATCTTCACTTGTCATGCTGATTATTTTTTCCTTATTCGTGAGTATCTTTTCTTTTAATTGAATATCCTGTCAGAATTCACTGTCTGATTTTAGAAAGTGAAATTTTTCTGAATAGACTAGCAATTTTTGCATCATTTTGTGGGCAGTACATTAAAATATTATTTTATAAAATGAGACTTTGACCTTGGTTGATCATAATATATAATTTTGTCAATCCGTTGTATTATATCTGATGCATCTCCTTTTGTATTTCAGAGCATAAAAGATTCTTCTGCAAGTGGATTGGTTTGTTTTTTAAGCTTTCGTGTGACCACAGTTATCCGTTCTTCAATAAACTCTCCCTGAAGATGATCTTTGAAAATATAATCTCAGCTATTGATGGTTTTTATTGAAAAAATACACGACCGGAATTCTATTGGTGTATCAACAAAAGTTGAAATATTTTCACGCAAATCTCGATTTTTTTTCCTAAGGATAACGAGATGTTGCGAGTATAATCGGAAGTGGTTCCCGACGCTTCCGGTCGTGAATACTCTTCGAACACACGCCAATATCTAAAACTCTTGTTATATTGTTATACTTGGAGGGCCGTTGGTTTAGCTGCAAAGACTTCAAGCTGTCGTGCATTGGCAATAATATAAGAAAAAAGCGAACTCGACGACAATGAAATTGCGTGCGGCAAGGATGTGGTCACTTCTATTGTCCAAGTCGAAGTCTTCTCTGTACTGTGTCAATTTACAATTGGTTTCGTTGTACATCTGGCCTTCTTCAAGCGACTCTTCTACTGTCAATTCATTCAAGCACCACACAGAGGGTGTTAAGTATATGGTAGATTATCTTGACTTGGTATCTGCAATATACTAAGTCATATGTTTAAAAATAAGTTTTTTCTTGATCTCAATTATTACTATATTTTAATATAGACATATAGACATAAAACCAAAACTTATATGTTATATTTTATTTACTCTTTTGTTGAAATTGATAGTAATATTGACTGTAAATAACAATACATTTCTTGATAAAAAAAATCCAACAAGTATAAAATGATTAATGGGTTCGATTCGAATACACAATTACTTCGATCTTGATAGTAATTTGATAGTAGCTTTTTTTTACTTTTTTTGTTACTTGAAGTTATAATTCATCGATTGAAATATTGAATGGAAATAAATTATAAGTTTGAAGCATAAGTTAACGAATAACTGACAATTAAAAGAAATGTTTCTTTTCTTAACGAAAATTCGATGAAGAAGATATTGATAGAAAATATTTTATATAAAGAAATTTTTTAATTAATTTTATTATTCAATTGCAATTAAATTGATATCCGGCTTAAAAATAAAAATGTTTTTATTTCTTAAACTGAAAACACATAAGGTACATTATTCAGAAGTTCAACGGTTTCTTAATAATTCATCATCTGAAATATGTGTAACAGAAAAAACAATTTTTATTTATTTTCTTCCAAAATAATAACCATTTCAAGTTCTTGAGTTATCAGTGGATTATAAAAAAATTATAAAGATTTTTTTTATATAATTGAATAATTGAAATAACCATGAAAAAAGTTTCTAATAAAAAATTTGGATTTTTTAATAGAAGTAGTAAACCATAACCATAATTAATTTCATCATTATCGAGTAATTAAAAATAATAGTACTGATATTTATCTTTGATAATTATTACTATTCAAATTACTTTGTATTACATTTCAAATACGAGCTGGTCTCCTATGAAGTGAGCAACAATTAAACGGCCAGTAAACTGTAATTAGCACAGTAATAACGAAAGAATTGATGAAGCAATTTTACAAATAATCATGATATTCTTTAATCTCTTAATTATCAATGAATTTCAATTTTTATTCATCTGCTAAATCTTTACCAACTAATATTTTCAAATATTAAAATTTTAATTTCAACTGTAAAAAGCACATATGGCTTACTCAAAATTTAATGACATATTTTTCTCACAATATTTTTACGGAAGTGGACAAAGTTATATAAATTGAATATTATCATATATTCAATAAGCACCAATGTAGTGAGGGGTCAAACTAAAAATACAATGAATTGTAGTAAAAATTGATAATACTCTTTTTTCGTATCAACCTGCGGTTCAAGTGGACAGCAGTATCGAACGAAAATGTATTCACATGAAATTTTAAAATAAAATTCAACGAATAAATAATAATTACAGGGCTAAAACCAAATACGCAAATGCCCATGACTAAAAAAAGGACTCCACCCTTTAATTCGCGGTAGTAAAGTGAGGTAAAAAAAAGAAATAATCGAGTATGAATGTATAGAACTATTGGTTATCATTGACCATGTGATGCCCTTATTCACTCTGCTTGTTGAATAATTACAGTACTTTTAAATAATAAAATATTACAAAAAAAAATTACGAGACACGAGCTGCTATCGTACGAGTTGTAACGCTTCTTGATTCCAATATGGTTGTAAAAGAAAAACATATATGCAAAGTTTATGAAGTACATAGTAGTAAGAAAATTAAATTGTATAAGAATAATACAAAGAATATGTGATGTAGCAAGGGTCATTGTTCTCTTATGTTGGTTTCCGGAAAATCGTCAGGCTTGATGCAGATGAAAATGTTTATGATTATTAAACATATATCTTGAGTTATGTAGAACGCGGAAGCTTAATTGTTACTTATTAAATAATGCATTTAAATCCTTACTTTTGTATAGTATTCTTGCAAGTCTTTTATCTTTTCGGTGAGCGTTAACCACACCCTCGTGTATATATTCAACATAATATATGAGAAAATAAAACTTATTGCTTGTGGGAAAATTTACACGAAGAAAAATTTATGTCATTTCATTCATCCTCTTGAAAATATTGTCACAGAGAATTTGTATAACTATTTTTTCATGGAATAAGAAATTATTCTGTGTATTTGTATATACAACTAAAAGCTTTTATCGATGAAAAAATTCTACTTTTATCACTAACTTTATTTTTTTTTTATGAAGTAACTGAACACTAAAAAAAAATAGTTTCATCTAACATTTTTATTAAAAAGTAAGTCTAAATATTGCATTTAAATAATTAATCTACTATTATCTATTGTTATTTGTTACTTTATTTATTAAATTATTTCTTTCAGATACTCAGCAGAAGCTGTCAATAGATGATCTCCAAAAGTGCAGTAGCATTTGAACGATCAATTATGAAATAAATTTCAAAGAAATTAATCTCAAGAATAATTGAATAAATAGTCACCTGACAGAATTATCCCACAAGGCTGACAGCTCTTACCGTGATGACAAGAGTATTAGAATCTCTGGATTTAAAGGCGTGGTGGGAAGTACTCTGTGAGAAAATAAAGATGAACTTCCATCCGCTTACGTCGTGCAATTATAATCGCGTGGGTTTCACTAACTACGACAAGTCTTTCATCTTATTCAGGGAGTGGAGATGAGCACTGCGAATCTACCGTATAACGCGTAGTATAAACATTACGGCTTTACTTGCTTGATTACTAGTATTACAAGTACTAAGACTATCTCAAGACTAACTTGCTCTTCACAGATATGCTACATTATCATGTTTTTTTCATTAGAATAACAACTAGAATTTTTGTATGATAGACCACACATGCTCAGAAAAAAAAATAGAACAATTTTTTTCTTCATAATTACATTTAAATAAGGCTTGAGAATAATTTGTTTTATCAAAGAGTATAAGATGTACAAGAATTTCCTTTAAAAAAACCACTTAACGTTTTTGGAGTAGTTTTATTGTGAAAAAAGTTGATGATTATTTCTAATATCATTACTATAAATCAATTAATTATATTTATGATGAATATTCAATTATTGATAAAACGATAAATTGTCTTTAACTAGATATGATAAACAAAAATTTAAGATGATACAAGTTCTTCTGCAAACATGATTACACCATTAGTGATTATCATTTTTAATTTGTTGTCTAATGTATATAATCAATAGATAGGCATGTCATACTAGTTAGAAAAATTACATTCAATTGCCCTTGTATAGCTAATCGGAGGTCAACGTTTATGGGAACGTTTATTTCCCCTTCTATGTGGTGTCTCATCACAGTCATATTACACTATTATTTATCCTGAATGCAATACCATCCCTTTACGCATCATTTTGCACGCTCTATAAAAGATTATCTGACTTTTAGATACTTCCCTCCGTCATGTCAATCAAAAGTTGTAAACGTTTATGGTTTATGTAGTTAAATAGATTTTTTTTCATTCGATTCAATATAATTTTGCACGATAATACATCAACGTATTTTGCTTTATAAAAACCCTAGTAGAAAAACTGTCAAAAATTGTACATTAGAAACAGATGCACTCTGTATTTAACGGTAGTTCTAAATGTTTATTAATCAAAATCTTAAAATGAATAATTACAACAAAACGTTGATTTAAAATAAAATAAATTATTTTTAATGTCTTTGATAACTCCAGTAACTTGAAGAATTTATTCATTGATTAAATCATTCGCTGATCATTAACGAAATTAACAATACAGAAAGGTATATAGTGGTATACTATTCAAAAATGAATTAAAAATGTTTATTCATTAAATAAGAATACTAATTAGGATATTTCAGATTCAAATATAGAAAGGAATTTTGATGCTTCCTTGGTTATAATAAATACTGAATTAATTAAATAATAATTTGCGGATTATTATGATGAATTATTGAAAAAAAATTTCATTTACTTTTCAAATCAGTTTAAATTCATTTTTTCTGAGAAAAAAGAACATCTTTATTCTTGAATGTAAAAAACGATTATTTTATTCGAAATTGAAAATTACCTACTAATTAAGACTATAATTTAAGGATCATTAATATGATCGATTGTAAAAACCTAAAAATTCTATTCATCACAGAAACAGGTGTAACAAAAGTCATTAGCAGTTTTCAAAAAATGTTTTCCTTCATGGAAACATTGTTCTATAATTTTAAGAATGAATCTTTCTTTTTCTAAGAAAAATATACCAGAAGACTATTAGAAATGCATTAAAAGTATTTGAATCTTACACAAGAACAGTGAGTAGGTAAGAGATGAAGCAGCAGATGTTAAACGTACTCGTTTGACTAGCGTTTAAATATAAGTAATGTAAGTAACGGTTAGAACAAAAAGACCGTATAATGTAAGAGTATTCAACGGACATCATTTGCCGCTACTGTAGTCGTTTGAAATATTAACCGCTTGCTAAATAACATCCCTCAATCTCCGAGCACTTCGAAGGTATCTCTATATGCATATATGAGTATACCAATTACATACACGACATATATAGTCAATAGTTGGGCATAAGAATTAACCATAAACATACTAACATCCCCCATCTCAACATCTATGTGTATTTCCTAGCAAGATACAGCAATATGTCTTCTTGCTTCCTTCAACTTTGTCGACCCTCTTACTGTAATTAATCAAGATGCTCCTCTCCGTATCTAACTTTACCCACGGTAGACATTTACACGCAAGCATCCGTGACCTGACAATCAGCATACACAGCAGAACAAAAGGTAAATTTTATTAATTTTATTTAAATAAATTTCCAACATAATTATTTTATTAATTTTTTTCAGACTTATCTTGGACAACTCATCCAATTTTCACTTAATCATTCTTAATATCTAAATTATTATCTAATATACTCACACAAAGGAGGAGAAGATTATTTTGGGCACGTTTTTTGTTCAAAGTCAGTTGATAGTTGCTGAAACTTAATTTGAGCTGTCCATTATTTTTATGACTGGAAAACTGACTGGTTTTAATCCAAAACTTTGGCTGAAACTCTTGATTTTGATGATTGCTTTTCATTTCAAAGGTAATGCTTTTTTTTACTATGTTTCAATCTAAATGATTAAATATAAGTTTATGTATGTATTATCAGAGATTAACTGAAAGCCAGGATGAAAAGTTTAATGCAAAGTCTATTACTTTTTTCCATACCGAGTAGTCTTCTTTATTCACTTTGTACATTTTAATAATCAATTTAAATACATCAATTTCTACAATAACTTAGTTATCTGCTAAATATTCTATGAATAAAAAAATTACATCATCTTATTGTTAGCTTTAATAAGACAAGAAATTACCTGATCCATCATCTCGAAATTCTCTTTTTAATGATGCTCAATTACCAATTTGTTACAATGTAAAATAATTATTTTCGAACAGTTTCTAAATAGAATAGCTGTAGAATCTTCTCAAGTTCTAATGATAAAATATATGATTTCATAATTCTAGCTAGCAGTGATTATACGCCTAATAAGGAAAATTATGTGATCCGTCTTTTAGAAATTTCATATTTATAGTATTTTACCTTCATGAATATGTTATACATTGTATGTTCGCAGTAATAATTTCCTTAATGGCTCGAAAAGAAATTACTATGTGTCTTACTTCAAATGCTATAAGTAAATAATACTGTTACACAATCTTTTCGACTAATTCACTCGGGAAATGATATTATCAATTTTTTTTTTCGAAATCGCATCCTAATAATTCCAATTATCAACTCTACACAATGTATGCTGAGTAATAATTTATTCAATAGTGCATATAGAAAATTACTGTATAAGTAATAAGTGATCTTTTATACTATTGTACTGATAAACAAGTTTACTTCATAAATTATCATTAACTAAAGCATAAAAAATATTATATGATTGATCATGTATGTGTTTAGGTTTCAGTAAGTTTCATTGCAAGTTTTTTCTGAGAATTCGATATTTTATGTATTTTTATTAAACTCTCTTCTCTTCCTTTTCCATTATTAATTCTGTTATATTTTTCCCAGATATCACCATTATATTGGGAAGTTTCTACATTCAAACTCGAGACTTTTCTCTATGGCTTGGCCCGAACTTGGACATGAAGGGAGAATAATGGCCTCTATACTCGTGGCTCCAGGAAAACAGAAACGAGTGTTTATCGAGCCGTGTAATTATGCAAATAATGTGCATGTTTGGTAGCACTAAATTAGACGCGCGCCTTCAGACGTTTAAGTGTTAGTTTCTTAGGTTCTTGGTGTATTTATACAGCGATACGATGTGCACTCGACTTGCCACGTATGAATGTAACTATCGTGGAGCAAATGAGAAGCAGTAGCTAAGCTGTATGTCGTAGCATATGTATACAGACTCATGGGGAAAGTAAATACTGGTGTTCTCCGCGAGGAACATACACATTTTACTTCGGTTTTCATACTCTTAGATTGTTATCCAAGGTTGATGAGGGCTAGCTACCAGTAACACTCAGCTACTGTTTATGTGTATACGCACACCGTCAGCGTGCTTCGACATAATTAATTCATCCGCTTATTAATTTATTCTGTTCGTGCCTCGTGGCGACTTCAAATCTTACATATTACTACGAAAGAATTTTTATGAAATAAAAGGAAAATACAAAGGCTTCATGTACTAAATGACACTTTCTTCTGATTTATTGCTCCCCTTAAGTAATTATTTGAATCTTGATTAGTTTTATTTTTTTCCGCAGAAATTAATCAGTTGATCTTGTCAAAAAATGTTATTTAATGAGTAATTTAATATTTCTTTTTTAAATCATTTATTTTTAGTGATCTTGTTTTATTGTGAGTTCTCGTAAAGTAGAGTTAATTAAGAAATTATTAAACAATTATGAAAATCTTTATCGACTTCCTTTTCTTTTATAAAAGAAAAAAAGTAAAATAATTGTTCTAAATTACTTCAATTTTTATATTTAAATAACTTTAATAGTATTGAGGAATATTTTTATTCCTTTGTTTTCTGTCGATTAAATCATTCAAAGCTTTTAAATAATTTTCTTACAATGATATAATAATAATAATAATGATAATAACAATAATAATAAAAAAAATGTGAAGTCGAGTTACGTTAGAGTGCACGAACAGAATTAAATAGTAGTGCAATTGTAAAGGATTTGATTAACTTTTTTCCATATTACATTGATGGAAAATAATCAATTAAAAATATGGAAAAAATTGAAGTAGATTTTTTTAATATTGAATCGTGTGCGAAAGCATCAACAATTCATTTTGTCACGGATACGCTCGAGCCGATATTCTCGCAGAATTTTTCGATCATTGACTTGTAATTCTTTATTTCGTTCCATCTTCTTTTTCCATCATTCTTTTTCTTGTTTCGCGCGTGCTCTTGCAAGCTGAACTGTCTATAATTGATTGCTCCTACCACTTTAACTGCTAATTCACACCAATAGCTTTCTCTATACAATTACACGAATTAAAATTTTTTGCTATTGTTTCTTTTCAATTAAAAATCTCTTTGAGACATTAAGGGAGTAATATTCCCAGCCTTTTCAATCATTAAATAAACTATCTCACACTTCATAATAAATTAAAGTCTTCAAGTTTTAAAAATTATCAATAAATAGTTTTTCAATTACTTAAACAACTGACCTACTGATTCCTATTGAAGTTTCCTTCTTCAAAATTATGTTCAGTCCATTACAAACGTCCAAATGCTGTTATATTACAAACATATTTATTTCTTTTTATCTTCAAATCCATTATGTTGATGGAAATAAGTAGAAAAAAAAGCTGAAATGAGTTACAAAAGGTGGTCTTACAATTTTTTATTATTTTCCCAACGAATTTTTCAGGCTTGTTAAGGTCAAAATAAAGGAAACATAGAGCGGAAGTTGACTCGATTTGGTGGGATCATCAATTTCACAGCCATCTCAGTTGCATTAGTTAGGATGAGCAGACTGTTTTGAATTAAATGTCGCTGATGGTATATTACACGTTGTGAGGGAATGTTGGAGATCTAATCCAATAGAAATAACATGACGATCATGTTGAGTGAATAGAAAAGAACTGCAGAGTAGAATTCTTATGTATAGTGTGCAGAGCGTGAGTGGATAGGGTGTATATAAAGCATATAGTGATGAGGATCTGCCGGAGGCTCCCTGAGCGCGTGGCGAATCGCTAAATGAACAACGGCCATCACCAAGTGCTTTCTCCAAGTTCTTCTGGTTCGTTTATACAGCTTGTCCCACACTGAACCACCATCAGTTCAATTTACTCTTAAAATATATATGTGGAAGATGTTTTCTCATGCTATATCGCATCAACAGCTATATAGCTAGCATCAGCAGCAAAACAGCGGATGGAGTAGTCGGCATAACTAAAAGACGAATGAAATGCCAACGGGTGTACAATCAACAGCTTGACGACTTCTCGTCGATTGAATTAATGTCACAATTGCAGTGAAACTATGAATTAACGTGTCAGAACATCAAGGATTGAGGATTACAAATGATGCGGGTGAACTGTACACTTGAGTATGACAACTGCAATGAATTCATACAAATTATTGCACCAAGAACAGAACCTTGATGGCTTCGCAAACAATTTAAAATATTCAATGATTACAAAATGTTGTAAATAAATTTAATAGTAAATGAAAAATTGCCTTTTTGACATTTAAGCTTACATTTCTGCTTGCAGTAAGAAGTCATAAAAGTAAAATCACTGATTCTCAATTACTCAACTTTTTATGACTTGTGTCATTATTTTATTCTATGCAATTTAATTGTTTATTTAACAACAATTATTCATCAATCATTATTTTTATGATGCCACAACATTAAATGCACTTCAATAGTAATATCGATTGCAGTGGAATTAAATAAAAGTTCCCAAGAAATATTCGCTCCCACGCAAATGTTCCAGTCGAACATTATTATTTCTTTCAGAGTATTTTTTTTTCTTCAAGTTTGCTTGGACTTCAGTATCAAATTAGTGATCGGAAAGCGAGAAGCTATACAAAATCGTTTCCATGGTTCAACGGATAATTCAACAAAAAATATATTGATCTGACTTTAACATCAAACGATCAGACCTCACAAATGCTCTGGATTACATAGTTTATAAATCTATTCAACTGATCGTTTATTTATTTCATAATACACCTAACCGAATCTGCGGTTTATCGACGGACTGATTTTGATTCAATACCCGAATTTATATCAAGTACTTTTTGATTATAACTTATGGATAAATGTATTGATAAATTCAACTTACTACAGTCTGTACTTCTAGCTATTATGAAGGATGATGCTGTAAGTAAATAGCATAATATCAACCATAAAATAATTTCCGCAGTTTTTGTCTGTTACAGAAATTCAAAAGTTTTTTATGTTGATATAATAATAATTCAAGCGTAATGATAATCTTTTTGTTAGATAGAAAAACTTAATACTTAATTTTTCAATTCGCTAATCAGAAATAAATGCATTTAACAAGTAAGAACGATTGTGCCGATAGTTTGCGGTTTATTCATTTAGTTTTTTGTAAATAACTCAGGCATTCAGAGTTTTTAAATCAAAAACATTCAACAATAATAGAGTAATTAATTGTTTTATTTAATGATAGATAATCTGAAAGCTTTAAATAGGATTTCTAATAATGGAAAAAATTATAACAATAATTCATTGATAGAAATACGTACGAATGAAAAGCATTGGTTGTTTGGAAAGTACAAATTCAATTTTTGCCAGTTAATAAATAATTCAAGTTTTGAGAGTTTTGTCTTGTAAAAAATTTAATACTTGAGTACTTTTGTCATAAGACCATAAGTAAAAGAATAAAAATAACGAGAAAAGGACCCTCCTGACAAACGAGTAAATGGATACGATGGACAAAAACTGAAAGAGGGCGGGTCTCACTGACGAGCTGGTAACTGGCTGTGAATAATTTAATAGATATTGCGTCCTTTACCGTGTACCTTTTGCTCACTCTATATCCCCTTTTTACTTAACTTAACACTTTTCTTTTTAGTTTCGCCCTCCAAGAGGTGACGCTTCCACTTTTTTGCCCTCTTCTTCTTGATTAAAGCGTCCCATTATGTTCAATTTTGTGCTGCAGGAATTGCCAAGAATAATTCACTCTTTAATTTCACTTTAACTTTTTGAAGATAATAAATTTTTGTCTTGTCATATTTAATTAATTTCAATACTTCAATATTATTCTTAGTTTTAACAGTATTTATTTCTTTATTTTAAATCTATTTAATACACAATTACAATTTAATTATTAATTATTCATTACTTTGTTTATTGTCAGTTTGACATTAAGTACATATTTTTTTTTTGTTAAAGGAAAAAAATTCTGCAAAAATTTAATTGGAAATTTTTTTTTTTATTATTTAAAATCTAAATAAATTATAATTATAGTATGAGTTTCAAAGAAGTGTCAGTCATTTTATTTTTAATATCTTAGTAATTAATCATGATTGCTAGATTTTATTACTCATTAATTTTTGAAATTAATAATCAAATGATTTTCTAAAAAACAAAAGATCATAAAAAGAATCATTTACAAACTTACACATTTAAAATAGTTATACAAAAGATGAGTACATGTAAGAAAAACTCTAAGAAACCAAGTACTGAAGAACAATCGTATCATTAAAAGCCCTCAGCTCGTGGTTTTATGATTTAACCATCCGGTAGTTTAACTGCTAAATAACAATAATTGATATCGCACTATATCTGACGTCTATTGTAGAACGACAGAAAGTTCAGCATACACTTGTTTATTATTATGTACACATGTACAATAAAACTTACTTTGGTTATAATATTCAACTCTTTCCGACACAAATTCTCATTCGGCTCTTTATGATCAGAGATAAATAACCAATAAGAGCTGAGATGGAAAAAAGATCATGTTATTGATCTTTTAATGAATGTTTCAGGCTAAATATATGCAGTAAAGAAGTTTAAAAAAATTCTGCAGGTTCATGTATAGCCTCATCTGAAGTGTAGTTACATGCTTCTTCAACGCTTAATAACGTATGGAACACTTTTTTACCGTTGTCCATAATTTTCAAACAAGTGCGTTAAAGGAACACTTTATCAACTGCATTAAAAGTCCATAAAAAAGTTCACACAAATTTCAAATCACGTTGGGGTTAAATCTTTACAATTTTCTCCTGTGTATGAAGTAATTTCCTTTAATTCGATACTAGAGTTTTCAATCTTAGGAAACTGAAGTGATGGTGGCATTGGTAATGAAGGAAGAGTCAATGTTGATAAACCAATATTCTCTTGAAAACCTGTTGAAAAAGTGGAAGCTGAAGTTGAATCTAGACGAAAGAAACTTGGTAGCCCTCCTGGATAAAAATTATAAAGCGGGGATGACGCTGTAAGACCGCAGGCTCCTCCCTCAGGGAGTCCTTTAGAAGTCTGGTGGAACGACGGGTGTGAAGCAAACAAATTTGCTGTTGCCAAAGCTGTTGCGTAGACCGCCGCTGCTTGATGAAGATTTAGGGAATAGGAGCTCAAGGGATTGGTTAATCCCGTGGAATATAAATTAGAGTTGGGCCATGGTAATAAACTTGTAGTTGTTGGAATATCTACAGGACTAGAGACATTTAGTTCAGCATCCCTGGAATAAAAGAATAGAATTGTTGCACAATCATTTTCAAATTTAATTTTTTTTTAAAACACTCGCATTCCTATGAAGCAATATTGCAGAATGAAACTGAGTAGATTATAAATTGTTGTAGACAACTTTGAATTTGAAGTAAAGATTAATGTGTGTAGTTTAGTAAAAAAGCCCAAATGTCAATTTAAATTTGCTACTAAATAAGTGTAATTATAGCCAAGTATGTTTGTCTGTATTTTATGTTTTGATTTATTCTGTTCAGCATCATTTTGCTAATTTTGTAAATATTATAATTCCAGCTTGCTAGATCAAGCATGATTGCTCAAGTAGAATAAGTAGACTTTGCCACTACTACTTCTAGGAATTATCAAGTACGGCAATTTTTTTCTCTGTAATTTTTACCCTCTACTATTATACCAAACAGGACGGAAAGTAATGTTTAAAACAAAATTATTTTTTTATTTAATTTAAAAATCTGGATTAAATTATAATAAAATAACTCCATACCTACTGAAGACTACTCCAATTCAGATTAATTTTAATTCAAGTTTTTCTTCTATCAAACATGATAAATTTTATCAATTTTCTATCATGATAAAACTACCGATTTAAGTCTGAGTTTTTATTAAATAAACAAATAAATGTTTACTACCAAGAACCCATTAATACATCTATCCAAGTTCAAAAAATAGTTTCATGATAGTCTACATGCTTTTATAATGAATTCTGCAATTTATTAAAATTGTTTATTCAATCACTTACAGAAGGATAACTTCAATATGCGAAAAATTTATTGAAGTTTCTGCAATATAAACTGCAACGAATATTCATATTATAAATAAATAATCAAATTATCAATAATTTAAAGCACATGTCATGGTCATCTATCATGTAAACTCTAGTAGAAGCTCATGAAAGAAGTATGCTATTGTTCCCTTCGACCACCCACATCCAATTTCCAAAGTACATGCACTTATTCAGCGAAGGGTAACGATGAAGATTACTATGCCACTCTGAACTCAATGACAGTAGTATTTACTAACTAGTAGTTATAACTTATAAGTAAAGTATACATTACCTAGAAGGTCGTCGTTCGCTCGAACTGCTGGTCTTGATGATGCTTTCAATATTAAATGACTTAGGACCCATGGGTTTAGGTCTCACTACCTTCGTTTCAAATGAATCTCGATGATGACTTGATAGATCTTTTATTGATTCTAAAGTTTTTTTAGCTGCTGGCGAGTCTTCTAAAATCATTGATTCATTCATTAATGATCTACTTTCTAGAGAAGCCTGGGCAGAAAGTCCAGCAAGGTTTGATGTAAAATTCAAGAAGTCAAGTTGACGTTGGGTCAGAGGAAGACTTTGATCTTGATAGCAATTTCCATGATGGGACTGATGGGTAAACAGTGGATTTACTTGACAATCAGTTATAGAACATGAATTGCTTGCAGCCAACCTTGCTGCTGTCTCAGCCAACACCTGACTTTCTTCTTTAGCTTCTTTTGGAAGTTTAAAGCGTTTTCGACGTCTTAGGTAGGATCCATTTTCAAACATTGACAGTGCAGCAGGATGAAGAGCCCAATATGCTCCTTTTCCTGGGGTATGAGGATTTCGTGGCACCTAGAAAAAAAAAAAACAAATTCGTTTGTACTTGTTGAGAATTATTAAAGAGAAATGTGTATAGCAAATTAAATGTAATCTAAAATAATTTAAAATATTTCTCTAGTGTCATTATTGTGTTAGAACTACAGTTGAAACATTTATCGTGAGCGTGCAATAATTCTCTTGAGCGGTAAAACTTTTCGACAGGCAACAGGCATGATATGACGGCTGCTACTTAAAACTTTTCTGGTTTTATAGAACCCCTTTGATCTTTCTTATACTTTTGAATTTACATGTACATCACGCTCAACTTGTTGTGTCACGACACTATATATATTTCTCATTTCGCAATTGATCATACATAATTATCCATCGCTTTTAATAATCTCACACGTGCTACATTTGTAGATAATAACCCATGTCCTTTTATGTTATGAGTTCGTATAAGAACTATTGAAATTCGAAGAACTATAAAAAATAATACATCTGCATAATAAAATGTATTTCATGTACAATTGATAAATAAAGTAAATTATTCACGTTTATTTCATACATTACCTTTACAATTTAAACAGGCGATATAATAAAAAGAACATTGCGTTTGCTATTGCACACATTGTATTCATTAGTAATTAAATAGAATTGAATTATTTCCCTGGTATTTGTTCATGTCAATGACTTTTAAAATTATTGAACGTATTTTATTTTCAACGTGCAAACATTAAAATCACGTGAATTAATAAAAAGATTGTTCTTCAAACTGTTTATAATTTATTGTTAAGTATTATATTTAATTTCAGTAATATTTGAAGAAAAAATCTAATTATTATTTATTGAATATAAAAAGTTTACAAAAATATTAATAATTTTTTTTTTATTCTACAGATATTTGTTTTCAATAGTCTACTGAAGATCCTTGGAGATTCAATTCTACATAAATGATTAATCATCACAAGTCTTTATTATTTCCATCTACATACTGATTATAAACAATGTATCACAATAAACTGCGGAAAAGAGCATTTTTGAACAAGTGTATGTCTTCATAATAGTTTGCTCGCGTGTCAGACTTGCCATGCATCCAGGGTATGATGAAAACTCACGCGGACTCATTAAAATGACAAGATAATTTCACGACAAGTTTATCACGCTACGCATATCAGTTCAAGTAATGTATACTCTCTGTCACTTATAAAGTCTACAATTATAAATATTAATAAACTATCATTTTTTTTATTTTTCCAGAAGATAAGGAGGTATAAGAACGTTAACTAGAATGGACGATCAACTGTATTATCTATTAAAGACTTGTCCCCTCTTCTACTGGAATATGAAATTATCAACTCATTTCAAGTAATGGGACATATCAAGTAATATGTGCATGACATGATAGATGATAATAACAATGTAGTATTGACAACAAAAATACACTTTAAAAGTTTATAGAATAATATTTTGATGATAAATATGCTATTATACGCCATAATCTTATGATACTTGAAGCCATCAGTAAAAATTCACATACAATCTATTAAAAATTTATGAAGAACTTGGATAACTACTTTTCTTCTTTATATTATACATCGGTAATATTGCGAATAATTCATTTTAAACTAGATATCAATGAGAATTTAATTTATGCTCTTTTCAAGCAATTATTGACCATTTTTCTCATACGATTTAAATTAAAGGCAATAAAAACATCGATTACTCATAAACTCTTAAAGACCAATCAATACCTAATATTTAACTTACAAGTTATTATATAATTATCAATGGTAAAGATGTTGTTATCTTTCTAAAATATAAGAAAATCATCGGATTAATCAACAGAAAATTTATTTATTGATGATCAAAGGATTTAGAATCAACATAATTAAGAAACTCAATTTTTACCTTGATAAAACAATCGTTGAATGACAAATTATGCCTCAAAGAATTCTGCCAGCGTCTAGTATCCCTCCTATAGTATGGAAAACGATCAGCAATGAAGCGATAGATCTCAGCAAGTGGTAGCATCTTGTCTTTGGAAGACCAGATTGCCATGGCTGTCAACGAGATATAAGAGTACGGCGGCTTCTGCTCGCCATTGTATGAATCACGCGACGGCCTTGGCATTATTTTTTTCCCAATTCAATTGCTGATAATAACAGTGAAAGATTCTCATACGTGATGATCAATTAACTACAACAGGTTCCTGCGAGCCGAGGTCTGCAGGACTTTTGTTATCTTTTTGGCTACAGTTTATCAGTAATTATTATCTGATCACTTGGAAAGCTTCTCAGAAGATCGATTGCAAAATATGAACATTCTTCACATAATTATTAACTAAATACTAAATAGTTAATAAAGAGTATAGTGACATCAATAACCAATAACAACTATAGACAGAACATAAACAAGTCACCATTTCCACGATTCACATGTGGATTCTTATGTCTGACACTGATCATCCTTTTTCCACTACTTGCTTCATTTCTATAGTCATTAGAGAATCAAAAAGTCTTGAATGCCATTAGAAATGATCATTTATCACGTGTTAGTATTTAGGGGAAAGCCACTATGAATAAATAGATTACTTATCTAGTCAATTAATCAATTAGTGACAGTAGTAAATATTATGTAATGATGAGTGTTATGTAATTTCAATATAACTTGGGGGATTTAAGATTGACACTTAGACAGTGGCATTTGCAAATCTGTACGATAACGTGTACTCGTGATTCCACTGGTTAAGAAACTATATCGATATCTTGGGTAGACCGTGGTGTTAGTCGCGTTTGCGCATCACCTTTGCGCTTTCCTCAACATCTTTCTCCTCATACCTTGATGCTATTTTAACCAGGAAGACGGTGTTTCGCGGTTGCTGATTTGTTGTTAGTAACAGTTAAGGCGGATCCCAGTTCGGTTTCTTCCTCTACCCAGATCGGGTTTAGCTTCTCTATGTTGGTCTGGAACTCATGGTAGATGATATTGTGAATCACTCCAGTAGCCACGCCTTTGGTGGGTGTGTGCATTATACATCCCGCCTCCTTCATTTGCTGATGTTGTTGATGTTTATTTCATTTTTTACAAGGTATACGGCACCTACAATAAATAAAAAATATTTGTAGATGAGCAACAGAAGATGGTTTTTTAATTGGAGCATATTTTTTTGGCAAGAATTTAGGTGATTAAATTGAATGAAGGTTTTTTAACACGTGAATTATAACGTTGGTGAAGAAACGGGTGGAGCAAATGTATACAAGATCCTCCATTTTATTTGCTCCCCTTTTACTGCAGCCGATTACGAGGAAGAAAACGAGTCTGTGCAAAACTGTTGGGCTTCATATTGACTGCGAGCACGGGTTCGGTATCGATCAATCCAGTAATTTGACGGTTCACCATACCGTAATGCTATAATGGCTTGCTGATGGGCATTGTTGCTTGCTCGTTCGCTTGTTCGCCGATCCGATTGCCCAGTCGGTTTGTTATTAGACTTGGGTCATTATAGAACATTAGGAGTCTGAATATATCCATGGAAACAAGGAGTAGCTTCTTACTCTCCAGTTTATCTTCTCTTTCTCATTTCACCATACAGTCTTCCAAGACTGCTTACTAGCCACTTACATCTTGCTGTATTCAATTTTACACCCTTCTTATTATTACCGTTCATACATTTGCCGACCAAGGCCATCAGCAAATATGTTTTTGTAGTTATTGAATATTCAAAAGACCTGCTATGGAGAGACTAATTTTTTCCAATGAGTAACACGTCCGGAGAAATAGAAATAAAAAATTTTATTGACTGATCATTTACTGCATGAGATATGATTTTTTATAGTTCTCTAAGTGTAAAAGAATAATAGCAATGTTTAATGTTTTCATAATACTTTATTATATAATACAAAAATTATCGACAATGAAAAATTTTCTCATAGATAACTTTTTTTAATAATTGATAATTTCGAATATTATGTATACATACATAATTAATTATAAAAAAAAATTTGTGGTTTGTTAACATATTGTAATCATGCATTTACTAAAAGAAAACATCTTGGAAAAAAAATGAAGCATCATGAATAATATATTGTGCAATAGTATAAGTATTTATATATACATAATCATGTATATATTAATTTATATTTTCTTCTCTTTTACATTCAAATATTTATTATATAATTATATAATAATTATACAGCTGTGCGTAATACAGTCGACTGAGTCGTGGTCATTTTACATTATATATTTTAACGATTCATACTATCGAATTTTGGAGTTATCAAGCTTAGTCAATAATTATTTGAAAAAATTTTAATTTATAAAAATTCATCATAAAATCATTTATTTACTCACATAATTACTTGAATTGTGCAATTTGTTGTTACTCTAGAGAAATTTTACAAACAAAATATCAGTGATCATATCAATAAGTGTCATCAATCGTAACCAACAGTTAGCTTTTATTTATAATGAATTTTATAAAAAAAAAATTTTTCTCTATTTCATTCATATTATTTACACAGACAAAAACTTCAATATAAATAGTTTTCAATATGTCAAACTGTGTATTAATGTAGCAACAATCTATAGGCACTAGAACCAGAACTTGTTAAATTTCTTCACTCTGATAATTATAATTACAATTCAAATAATTAAAATCAATATTAGCTATATAATAACTGCACTGTCATTGAAAAAAAAAATTAAATACTCGTTTATAATTTTTAATTCTCATAAAAAGGATAATTAGTCTATAAACTGTTTGATTTTATTTCATTTTGCTTAGCTCATAGCTATTATATATAAATTAATTGTAAATAGTGGTAAGTAAGGTGTAGAATTATACGTCTCAACATTAATTAATCATTATCAGACGTGTATTAATCATTTCGATAACATCAAACTGTAAGATTTACGTTAGCAGATTTATAAATTCTTTTTCAACTTTTTATAGACAATTATACCCTTATATTATAGGCATAACTGTTTCTCATGCTCCTGCACGTCATCTTTCTTTTTAGTATTGCGACTTTGCAGCATTTCCGCTAAGCATTCACAGCCCACATAAAATTATCATTATTATCTTGAGTTTCATCGTGTAAAACGCAGTTATTCTTTTTATTCATCACAATAGAACGAAATGAATATTTAAAAAATTTTAAATTCTTCAATTTTATAGTTACTCTACTTTTTGAAATATCAAAAATTCATTATATCATACTTTTGTTCTCATTAAAAATTCAGTTCTTCATGTTGCAAAAAAAAATATACCTAATTGATCCAACGAGATTTATTAAAAAAAATGCATTATTTTGACATATGACCACGTACAAAAAATTATCCTTAGCAATATTTTTATTAAATGTATGTTTAGGTGACAATAAATCTTTTCATAATTTATTTTTTTTTACTAATCAGATGAATTCAGAATTTTACATTATCTCAATTACGCTGATCACATGTAAGAATATCGAAAGTTAAGTGCTTTATCGGTTTGAATTATTACAGATTGCAAGAATAACATTTTTATCCTTCGTATAATTTTTTGTCACTATTATATATCAATAATTTATCGAAAAATTTTTTATTAGACCATAAAGAATTACAAATATATATTGTATCCATTATTTTTGCTTTTTAAAACAGTTTAGCTGCTCTATCTAATAACATTTTGTGAACCTGGCGAATTACAACGCGGAAGTTTTGATTGTAAGAAAATGATTTTATAAATATCATGATCGTCAAATGAGAGAGGTAGTAACGACTACTTCACATTTACAATAAGATTAATAATGATAATAACGTGTAATAATAATGATGATGATGATGAGACAATGAAATATAAAATACTTCTCCAGTACTTCTTATAAGTATAATAAATCATGAAAATATTCTTTAAAAAATCTGTTTTTCAACAAATATAAAATGGATATAATTTGTTTTAGAAATAAATATTTCACATAAACAATAACAAAAATAATTTACACAAAAGCAAATATTTTTTTCAGAAATGTGAATTACTAAATGAAAACTGTATCACTTGGAGGGCTTCAATGAATATTAATATACGATTAATATTTTATAATTATTTTCTTATATAAATTCTTGGTAATATTAAAAACTTTCAATTAACATCATTGATGTAGTCAAATATTACTTATTAAATATTCAATATTAAATATATCAGTTATAATATAAATAAATAAATATATAAATGAGTAATTGCCTTTGTTTATGCTTAACATCGACGAATTGAGTATTTCCTTTCAAGTTTTGGAGTTTGAACATAAGATCTGTAAAAATAAAAACATCATATAATAACAGAAGTCAATTACTTTCACAAAACAACAACTATTTTCATCCAAAAAAAAACGAGAAATTTTTTTAATAATTTCTTTTCTAATAATCAAACTGGCACTAAAATATATTAGAATTTTAGAAAAGCCAATAAAATTAAATCAAACATCATAAAGTATTTTTTTGTTTGAAACATTAGCATCAGTAGCATGAAATTAATATAAAATTAATTTTCTACTAGATCACAGACTCAATCAAGACTTCATGCGGTATTAATCGCTGCTTACATTAGCCTATCTTAGTTCTTTAGATACCAGCTCACCTATTTTATTCTCTCAAAACTGGCAGTAGGGACCTTTTTTATTGAAAGTAAAGAAAAAATTATGAGAAGATAATAATGAAGAGTTGATAGTATAGATGGATTATGAAGAATATTTTTGAGAATATTTTTTTTTCTTAAATAACTGTAATAATTATTAATACTTACAACTCGATGCTTTGTATTGTTGACGTAGAGCACATTGACTCCACTTTTACATGACAATGTTTATGGCACTTTAACAAGCAGTCTCTGCATTCGTAACCCTGCTTTCCTAATCTACGAGCTAGAGTTCTTTTACATACTTCACATACAGTTCCTCTGTGAAAAAAATTATTTCACATCAATTATTTAATTCAAAAAATATAATTTATTCTGTGAATGATTTTTAAATACACTTACCCAGTTAAATGTTTTGCAATAAAAGTGTGATCATTAAATATATGTAACTTAGTGCCTTTTTTCCTCCATTTGCTCTTTTGTGCTAAGGATATTGGTACGAGGTAGTGTCTAAAGAACACAAAGTGAATTAATCAGTTGACTTGGAAACTATTAAAGCATGTTTATAATTAATTATACTGGCAATAACGAACTTCACAACTTAATAACTCGGAGTTAGATTAACTTTTCTATAACCGTTATATTATATATATTAAGTCTTGCTTATTTCATATCATATTATTTATGAACAACAATGTTCTAGCTAATTTTATTAGTTATTATCAATTTATTCCATAAATTAGAATTATTATACATAAATATAATAATTTCCAGCTAACTAGAAACTTACTTTTTTACTCCATTTTCCAATGTTTCTAAGACTAAAGTTGATGCTTCGTTGACATACGTCCTCGTAGAAGTCCCACTGATGCCTGAGGCTTCACTGAGACTCGATCGTCTTGAATGTTCTTCTTTTCCTGGCACAGATAGCAAAGCTGTGCAAATTTATTTATTAGCTTAACACTCAGCATTCATGCAGCTGTTGAATACTATTTTTCTTTTCATAATTAATCAATTAATAATGAAAAAAAAAACATCTGTAGTATAAATAAAGTTAGTTAAGCAAGCGAAATCACAACAACTATTTTTAAATTAAAAATAAGTTTAGTCTCTATGGATTGAAGTTTATTTATTTTTCCAAGATGAATTGTTATTTACCAGATCCAGCATCACGAGCTCTATCAGCGGATATAGACCTCGAGTGAGCATCTTCATGATTCGTATCTCCATCAGGACCTGCAGATCGACTTCTATTCCTTGATCTATTTAATCTTCTTTTTATTGTCCCAAAAAAGTCTCGTCTTTTCCTCCTTGTTCTGCCTCTTTCTACAAAGAATCCTCATCGATTATTATCTATGCTTGGTAAAAACTTTAGAATGATAAAGAATTAAATACTCACCTCTAAGGCTTTCAGAATTAGAGGAATTTGGAGTACTTTCTAGGCCTGAAGTTGCACTGGTGTCTCTATTGGCATGCTAGAAAAATATAAAAAATTTATGGTGAACAATTATGTTATAAATCACATATCATTTCACTAAATATATGATGGATTGTTGAATACAAATAACATTTATGGTGATGAACAGTGGCTGATGATATAAAATAAGCTTCAATAATTAATTGATTAATTACCTCTGGAGAAATTTCTTGCCAACTTCCATCCTCTGAGAGAGTAACCTGTTGGATTAGTAGACACTCAAGAGTTATTTCATGCCTGCATACATGGATTAAATGGAATGATATACTCATTCAGCTTAGTCAACTGTATATTACAATGGGAAAATAATCTTCAATTTTTTTCAAATTATTCCTTATTATAAGGAATATCTGTTTGCTGAATAAAATTTTTATGGTTAAACTATTCAAAGAAAAATTTATTTAACTTTCAAATAATAAGATTTCATTGCTTATAAATTTTAAGTATATTTAATTTTGAGAAAAAAAAGTAAATAAAGAATAATAAAGTTATCGTCAAAACGCGACAACACTAAGTTTATTGAACATAACGAGCTGAAGTAGGGTTGAAAGAGTTAGAAAATTATTGAGTATGTTTGTCTTTACTTATATGGTTAGTTCTAGCCAACTTTTTAGCTATATGTCAACTTCACTACGTCGATTAAGTTATAAATAGTATATTTTACTGCCATTAAATTACATAGCACTCTAAATAAATTCCTTTCTGCTACTTAGTCTCATCTTATTATTAGTCTAAACTTAAACCCAGAAAAATAAACAAGTGACTCAGTAGAGTGCATAAGTTAATTATTAATTTATTAAAAATAATAAGGAAATAAAAATTTGGACATCACGTCACTTACCTTGACAATTTGACGTTCTGGTTGCTAAAAAAATAGAAAAAAAAAAATTTGTGTAACAACACACTTTTTAATTGGAACATTATCATGCAAGGTTCATATTGCAAAGTGTTTAAGACAAAATTGAATGTTTCTGTCTTAACGAATATATTTGACGTCAAAAACGTGAAAATAACTCTTACCCTTTGCTGGCTGTGCACAATGAGTGTGCCTTTGTTTCCGTTTGTTTGACCAGTTCTGTAAGGAGAGTCGACGGTCGTGCCGTTCGTTAAATAGTCTGAAAGAAAGGATAATTCTAATATAAATAAGAAAGTGGTACAAGTTAACTGTAATACATCATTTGTAATAAATAAATTAATAAATAAACAATAACTAGGTTGTCACAAAAGTTTTTGGTAATTAAGAGATCAAAATTTCAGTAATATAACCGACTATTTTTTACCATCCGGAATCCAATCGTTTCATTTTGATCACCGGATGTTTGATTATGAAGTAAGTATCAAAAATAACAGTAGATTTTCATTTAAAAAAATATTCTAGAAAATTTTGTAACAACCTAAAAAAGATATAAATAAATAAGTGGAATAGGTAATCACACGATTGATCTACTGAGAAATCACATCACACTAGTACTGATAAATTCTAGAACTATATTCAATATTTCATCATTCCATCATGCCAATTCATCTATTTGACTACATTCTCTGACTACTGTGAGGATTTGGATAAAAACAAGCAAATGAATTTTTGCGCGAATTCACGGAGGTTCTTTGACCTTCTTTCGTGGGAGCACAGACGGCCAAATAATCTATACCAATATTTTGGCAGCTATAACAGTTAGTAAGCTTGCCTTTTGTTTATATAGTCAATCATAATACAGAAATATTTAGTTTTCGTAATCATAGACAGCTACAAAGACAGTTTAATACCCAGGTTTTTGTCCTTGACCATTATTCATTTCAAAAACAATACATCTTGGTACTGTATCTTTACTTAGAATTGCATCATAAGATTTATATTGCCTTCTCTTGAAAATTTTACAACGTTTCATCACGTTATAAGCTTCGTTCTAAATGATACAACAATTTTACAACAGCTAATTAAAAGTTTAAAGAACAAAGTGATTTTTAAAATTGAAGGGTAGTCAATTATTCAATTAAAAAAAAAATGTAACAAGAGTTTGACTGTTGAAGTATCTAAAAATATTATAGGAATAATTTTTTTGATGATAACAAGGATCTAATATGGATCATCCGTGCTTTGTAATACAGAGTTGGCGTGCCAGAGATGAAACTAAAGGGGTTGTTCACTCAGGGATGGATGCCTCGGCAGACGTTATAATCGGTAATTACCCCCGGTCGACTGAGCAGAAGAGTCGTACAAGATAAGAGTGCTGTTACCATTGTTATAATTAAGGCTACTATTGCTGAGCACATTCGTCGGGTTGTATGTGCGAGTTGGTGATGCAGGCTTTATTGTTTCCTTCACTTTGAATGGTTTCGACCCAATTTGAGGGACTTCTGCTCCTTCAATGAACACAAACTGAAATAAATAGTAGTCTAGTTACCAACTGTTCAGTATATTACACATTTCTTAAACAAAAATAGCTATACATTTGTAGAAATGTTATTTTCAGTTACTTCATTTATTTATTGATTAACTTTATTAAATTTTACCTCGACTGTTAGAGTTCCAGTAACATCCTCTTCTTCATAAGGCCGTGCTTGCAATGGGATTATTTGTCTTTGGCTTGGATTAGTCAGTAATTCTTCAATTCCAACAATTCCTAAACCCAAAAACCTTTGGTTTTTGTTAGCATAATCATAGATTTCCAGAAGTACTTCATACGTATTTTGACTGACGTCACTGTAATTTATTAAGTAGATTATTAAGTTGATATATATTACAGGTATCTGATATTAATATCGTAACAGCATGCGAGGTAATTTAGGACTTACAATAAGAAAGCTTCATCCCAAACTGGACTAACAGTATTCTTTTTCACAGCAGTCTGATGTTTCTGAGGAGGATCATCTAATTCTACCACGCAGTAGGGTTCTGAACAGCCCAGCTGGCCACCTAAATCATTCGCTTTCACGACTTTTACAAGCAAACGTTTATCTCCAGCAACATAATGTTGATGTCCACCAGGTGACCCTGTTGAGTGAGTCTAAAAACAATCCGCATAATAATTTATTAATTTTTTTATTCCTAGTTTTAAATTACATTTATTCTTATTTACAATATTTATTGTCACAACAATAACGAATTAATTCCATTAACAAGTTCATGACTCAATAAAAAGAGCCATTAGAACATTTTTTTATACATTGTCCTTCACAATCTAAGCAGACATATTTTTTATATTACATGATGATTATATCAGCAATGGATGAAAATAGAACCATCACTTCCTTATGATCATCTTTTTATGTAGCATAGAATTTTTTGTATGATATTAAATCAACTTTGCTGTCACGGAAATTTATTTAGACGATTCCTCACCATGCCATCGTAATGTAGAGGTAGAGAAAATCCAGATTGTGGTGGTGGTTCTCGCCAAAGTCTTGGACATGTTGGATACTTGGAAAGATTTAAATGGACGTTGGTTCCCCTGAGTGCACCAACGACAATTTCATTTACGACTTCCTGAAGCTGGCTTTCATCCAAATCCTTTTTTATCGCACCCACAGGAGCCAAAGAGACCTTAACCTTTAATCATAAAAATATAACAATCAATCATCACCTTACACATATGTCAGTCTCATTCTTTCAATTCTTGCCAATTGATCTAATTATTACCATCTCAAGTAATATATCTACATCGACGTCTTTTAAATCGATCAATCAGTTCACATGCTATCATCAATTATTTATTATTTGTCAAATCATTCACATTAACATTATTTCATTTGAAAGAATGTAACGTTCGTGTACTAATGATCAAATTAAAGATTAAAATTACCTCAGGCCATCCATCACATTTTAAATCCAACAGAAGTTTGTCAGTAATACAAACGACGTTGAGACGAGCACGGAAGCGGTTTACATTTACACGATAATGACTGACCTCCACCTTATCTCCTTTTTGTCGAAAGGCTTTTAATTGTAGAGCTGGAGTTGCTTCGCAATCACATGTTATTGTCTGCAAAATGAATATAAGTTATATTTAATACAGAGTATATAAATTAATAATAATTATATATTAATTACACCATCTATAGCATCAGTCTGAATTTTAAAATAAATTTAATAAAACTTATTCAATATAAACCTATTAATTATAATGCTGTCATACTTCACAATTACTCATAGAGACATTTAATTCATTTAACATAATTATAAAGTACTCATTATAGCTTTTTATTTATTTTATTCATGTTAATGATTCATTTAATTCTAAAGATTTATCTTTATTATTTGATTTTAATGACGATGCTCTTAATCTAATTAAATTTAATAAAAAAAAAATAGAACTATGTCATTGTTAATTAATAATTATTATTACTTACAACATCATTTTTAGAATCACACTCGCAAAAAATATTTGAAAGATTCGGTGGTTGAGTTTCCGGAAGTACTCGAACGAATTCAACTCCAACTCCATGCTAGAACAATTTAAATAATAAGTTATTATTTATTCCACCTCTTGTTCATTATACTTTTCTGAGCTCTTTTTATATTTTTATATCACAATATACATGTAAATGTACCTAGAGTGTGTATTATTCTTTTATTGAAGAAAAATGATGACAAATAACACGCATTATCTTCATCGATTCGTAACGTGCAACCCAAGTACATACATTACATTATCCATATTTAGTGCATACATATCTCTCTACATAAAGTACAATTGAAAGTATTTGTAATGATAAATTGTACATCATAACAATAAAAAATAAAATGTATTTATTAAAAATCCAACGAAGCAAATAGTTTTGTTATAAAAATTATAAATCAACAGTATAGAATATATTTTTGTCATGATCACTGTATTTTAAGAGTTAGCAGCAATTTTTAGCCTGATGAGTGGAAAGTAGGTCTCGAGTGTTGATTAAAAAGAAGAGAATAGGGAAAAAAGTATAATAAAAGTTTTTCGACTCATGTGTAAAGGTTTCTCCGCGTGTAGTTGAATTTATTTTGAGAGTCAATGACGTCAGAAAACGCATGCGAGGCAAAAGGATGTTGACAATATGTGACGTAATTTCTCCACCGCTCCTACTCTATATGACGTAATGAACCCGACCCAAGATAAACTACAATAGCTTAGGCACTCCTTCTAATACATAAGATCTATATATTAATAGGTAAAAGCTCATTTGATACACCTATTAAAGCTTGGTAATATTATAAACAATACTATAATATCGATTGACTATAAAACTAATGTTTAGCTACTACAAAGTGTATCATACTTACACCATGTTTTTTTGTATCATTATTGTGTCAATAAATCGATCAGCTATTTACATACAATGGAATTTTTTATTGGTGTATAATCAATTTTATCTAAGAATATAAGATAGAAAGTAGATCAGGTTAATTCTCTTTGAATTATTATAATTTAAAATTTAATTTTTCAGTGAATAGTTTGATCAATTTCCGACCATTTCCTGGATACGAAATGAATGAGTCAGTCATCAAAAATATCGATTGGGTCGAGGTACTGAGTGGCCGGACTCCCGAAAACAACTCGTTCTCGTCTTAATGCTTTTATACACGAGGTTGTGAGAATTTTCGTTCTGGAAAGTGGGTTACTCTGAACACGCATGCTCGAGTCTTCATCCTCGTGTTTCTTTGCTGTGGGTGGTAATCGTAAAATCATTTATCTGAGTAAACAAAAGAATAAAATATAAAGCAAAATCTTGTACTCTAAAGAAACAATCTTTTTGTTTTTTGAGAGAACGAAAAAAAAATTTATTTTATCAACAAAAATTTGCTTCTAGCAAAATGGTGAAAAAAAAATTTTATCAAGGATTTTTAAAATAGAAAAGAAGTAGCTGACTAGAAGATTTAGCGTAAATTATAGAGAATTATTATCGTTATTAATAATTAAATGTTAATGAATTCTTACGTATGCAGACATGCATGTTTTTATGGTTGGACTTTCATTCGATGACGTGTAATGTTTAAATTCTCTAGTCAAGTCTTTGGAGTTGTAGAAATTATTAGCAATTTAAATTATTATTTCATCGGTGATATTTAAAAATATATTATTATTATTCCAGTCATGAAAGATATTTAATAATGCAAAATGTGTAGGTTTAAGATTTGATGTCATCTTTGACATGTGTATAAATGTCTTTAAAAATAGACGAGTCGAAAGAAAAGTGTAAATTGATAGAATCTCAGACAAACAGACGCCTACAATTAACGCAAAAGTATCTGGATCGTATTTCTCATGCTTGACTTGTCGCTACTCGAGCAGAGACTCTTAACTAATGAAAACACGTAGCACGTGAGTTTTCTATTTCTTACACATGTCTATTTAATTAAGACCCTATTAGTTTCTTAATTTTGTACATAATAAATTGAAAGAAGAGCAATTCTTACTTCATCAACGGAACTGGCGACAAAATCGTTGAGGGAAACAACCCAAACTGCTAGAAGCTCATTAAGAATCACCATATCAGAGTAAAGCCAAATGACGAGCTCGTTGACCCAGCGAACAGCTTCAGCGTCAGCACCGGTTGCTGCCGGTAGATGAAGGGCACGCGAGCTTCTTGCAGGGCTGATAAGTGGACCGGAAGTTTTCCTAGTAAGACGTTTACGTGTTGGTGGTGTTGGTGGTACATATCCACTTGCCCCACTCGAGCCATGTTGACTTATAGAAGGTCCAATGATACCAGAGCTGCTACTGCTTGTTGCTAAATTGGCAGAAGCAGACTTTGCCATGGCCACCTTGATTGGCTTGGCCTGTGTAAGAAGTTTGCTGGCAATATTTCCTGCTGATAAAAGTCCTTCACCCAAACCATGACTGACGTTAGTATGCTCTTTGTTAACACTGGATGTTGTATTACTGACATGAACACTTGCACCACCGACACTTGATGCTGATGTTGGCGATGAACCGATTTTTTCGTGAAGCACAAACCGATTGTAAATATATTTTCCGACGCACAAAACAATAAGACCGAATAGCATCCAACCAAATATCAGCATCGACAGTGTATCCATCGTCGTGTCACCAGACGAGTCGAAACTGCATATCAGATCGTCCACCCGCTCGGCCAAGTCGGCCATATTGCCCCATCGTTCTGCCAACCAAGTCCAATTAGATTCCAAAAACATTCTTTTCTATTTTCACCCGTCGAGCGGCCCCCACCTTTGTCTAATCTATTAATAACGTTCGCATATACCCTGGCGGTCGCGCATGCACTAGCTGCCACCTCGTCGGAGATTTTTGACAATCACCAACCGATACCACTTACTAAGATGCTTGTCTAGATCTTCCGGCAACACCTTGATCAAACGTCACGTCTGAATTCAAATTCCCGCTTTTATTTGGATGCTTCACTGAGTCTCTTTAATCAACCGGAACGACTAATCCTAAAATAAATAAATTCTTCAGACTAGAAACATTCTTAATTTAAAATCAATATCAAAGTTTCATGATATTCAATGTCACTAATGAATTCAAAATTATTTAAGTGATAAAATTTCTTAATTAATTGGTTCAAAAGTGGAGATTTAATCAAACTGATTTAGTGAATCAAATATTCTAATGCAATTTACATCAATTCGACAAATGATTGAGTAATTAACCAGGATACTGACCTTTCTTAATATGATCCTTGAAAGTAATTATAGATTGTAAGATAATCTTTTGAACTAACAATGCAATAATGAATTACATCTGATGATGTATGATAAAATCACATTCATCCTATTAACTTTACTCAATTTCATACGTCATTTTCATGAGGATAATATATCCCCGAACAATTAATATATTGTCCTTCTCACGTGGCTGTTGCTGTTGTTACGACTTATCCCGTTGCTAAGTAGCACAAACTCTGATTCCAACAGTTACTACTATGCTTCAACCACTTTGTATGCTTAATTTTTGACTCTGGAACAAAAATTTAAAATTATACTATTTCGTTTATCTTCAAAGTTGTTTGAACAATTAAAATTAACATTATGAAGGAAACAATACAATGAATTTATCTCTGCGTTCACAAAAAGTTGTTTGACAAACGATAATACATGTCGATATGAAAAACTCAGCATATTGTACAAAGCCATAAATTGACGTCTACATGTTGATAATATTGTTTTTTTGATGAACTTTAAAAATTCTGACGTAACATAAAGTATATTGACCTTGAAACAAATAAATTTGCGTTAAAACATATTAGTCCCATAAAAAGAAGCTATTCTTAAACTCATAGAAAATTTTATTTGCTATAAAAAAAATTTTAAACTCCAGAATTCTATCAAAATTATATTAGTTTACTTATAAAGTTGAATGTTAATCAAACTAAAAGCTGATAGAATGGGCCAATAAATAATAAAGTTTATTAAATGACCCGAAAAAAATTAAAATGGTAATGGAGTCATTAAATTTATCAAAAACAATCATAATTTAGGCAGCTTTTAAACTAATGACAGTTTTATGAATGGTAAACTACATTAGTGAGCTTCATCAAACTATAAATGATCATTTATTTTTAATAAATTATCCATTTTTTTTTTAATTTGAAGACAGTACCAGTATGTCAATTATAATTATTCAAAAAATTAAATTCAGTAATAATTCAAATTTACGAAAAAATTTTAGTAATTACTCCAATTCCAGAAGATATTGATAATAAATGAAATAGATATAAAAAAAATATTAAAAAAACAAAACAATAGTTTATAAAAATAATAACAATATGAATGAATCAAGTAGTAATAATAAATATATGAAATGTTACATGTTATTTTTTTTTCATCAGACTTGGAAATGAAGGTGACTTAATATCATATCATTAATATTAAAAAGTGTAAAAAAAATATAAAAATATTCTTACCGAATGATAAAAATAATCACTTTTTATAGAAAAACATGACACACATCTAAACTCAGATACAGAATCACTTATCAAACTTATAAGCCAGACAGAGTATCTGCTTTATGCTACGCTAGGTCATAAAAAAGATGTCAGACAGTCTGGAATTGCCTTGAAGACAGTGAGTATGGTCCAAAGCAAAAGCAAAAACACAAGACGCTGCGTGGAAGGACACGCCGATTGTGTTGAAACGAATGAATCGTACATCTGCGGCAGTCCACGACGGTCTGACTTTCGATCAAAGTGCTAAACGTAACACTGCCACGCCGTCATCGGCGCATCGTATTCCACTCTCTGTCTAAGTCATAGCACCGTGTTTTTCCTTTCACGTTCAGTGCCCCACTCTGCAATAATCTACGACCTGGCCCAGTCGTGGAGTCTTCTATTGATCCAATGCGCACCCACAATGCTGCTTTACTCCTGCAACAATTCAAATTCTGGTTAGAGGAAAATATTTACAGTTTTTCTTGAATAGTTTTCCCTACAAAATTGCGCTGATTCTCGGTGATAAGACTAAGTCGAAAGGATGTGATAAACAATTTAATAATAAGCTATCGCAAGAGTTTTCGCCAATTATTTTAATAATTTATTTTACAAGTTTTCTTTCAAACATGAAATTAACTTTTTAATTATGTCTTATGAAATAAAAAAAATAAATGCTAACTTCTAGTGTATGCAATATAAAAGTTGAATAAAAAATATAATTACATTAATGATGATTAAAACTGATTTTATCATAGCAAAATACAAGTGACTGTTAATTGATTATATAAAAGTTATAAACAAAAAGCAGTAGGCTTATGTCAAGAATTAGCTCAACCAATTTTATTGTATATGATACTTTTTATTGTTTTTCATTCATTTACATACAAATATTTTCCAAGATACGCTTAAGAAACGAATTAATTGTTTTGTATTATTTTATTTCATTTATTTATTATCGCTATTATCCATTTATATTTTTTTTTTGCTCTCCTTTATCCTCTGTTTATAGTTCATTCACCTGGTGTGCCGTTAGACGCGCGATTAAATCGTAATATCAATACAAACTTTTCAAACTTCTTTTACATTATATTACTTAAAAACCTAATTTCAAATACTATGTGGCTTTGTTTTATTTTTATCTGTTCTATTTTTCGTTTTGAATCATTCCTCCATTCATGTTTTATTTATTTATTTATCGTTTATTATTTATATGTCCTGACTCCTGTCTTAGTTACAAAAAACCTTCTATATGTTATTCTCCATACAAGAGTCAACAATCGCATGAATTTATTTTTAAAAAATCCTTAAATGTATCGTGAATAAAATGATTGATACAATTGTACAAACACCCTCTATTTCATCTTAAATCACTTATAAAAGCAAAAAGAAATATATTGCTTTGAATAGTTTCTACGATTTTCATTTATTTATTGTTCTAAATGTACTTATTGTTGTTTACTAGATAAATAAAAAATATTTGAAGGCAGTAGTAAGTGACATTCTAAGTTTCAAACTGATGATAAAAATAATTCCATCAAAAAAAGATATTTAAGTCAAAAATTTATAAATAATTATTTATAATTATATAAAAACTTACAGCCAATTCCACTATTTTCAAACTATATGTTTATTATGATTAAAAAAAATATTTCATTTGAAATTTTATCTTAATAAGTATGAATAAACTGATAAATTAAACTCAAATATTTTGTTCCATATATAAAAAATCATTCTTTGCCTTCCTGAAATGATAAATGATCTAGAGTCGCTTATCTAACGTGTTGGTTATATGAAAACGAATCGTCCGGCAATCTTTGATGTATACGAGTCAGCACTTAATTTGATATTAAATGCAAATATGATTATCGAGTTGTATTAAATAAAGATCACGTTTCCAATCACAGCCCCATATTGGCAATTCTGAATGACTGCCCAGCGTTTAAACGATGTAAAACCTGGTGGAAAGTCTATTGAATCTACGTTGATGCACATTTACATTGCAAATATAAAAATACAAAATTATGATTAATTATCATTATCATATGATTATTTTAACAATCTTAAAAAATCGACATACAATTAGTAGTGACGAAAAGCTTCATTATAATCAACATAAAAATAATATAAAAAATTATTTTGACTACTGCAACAATTTTTTATATTACTCTTATATTAAAAGTACAGTGTTACAACTATTAATATTATTCCTATGTATTTCCTCTTGAAGTTAGTTTTTAAATAATATTATTATTCTTGATAAGAAGTAAAAATTTATTAAACTCGTATACATAAATTGCCGAATTATTCACAATGATAAGTCAAGTAATAGAACAATTCTTGTACAACTGTACAATTCAGACAACTCATTATTTACTATATTAATTAGTAGTCTGTTAATTAATTTCTTAAATATTAATAAATCCAATACAATATTTTTTTATACTTATAAATTAGTTATGAAACAGTACGAGCATAAACAGTTTAAAAAGTTTTATATTTCTTTTCTAACTGTCCATGAATATTGTTTTCTTCGCGGTTCTCATAGGAAATCATGAGAATGTATCAATAACATTACAATTAGAATTATAATTACAATACAAGGTTTTTAATCATAATTAGTAAGCAGTAGTCGAAGATTTTTTATTCTTCATTTCGCAAAAACTTGAAGGCGTCAGGTCATTTGGAATAAAATGAATACATTTTTATCTAAGTCACATTAGCTTTTATAATTTTTGTTAACTTGGGCTTTTATTTTCTTTTTTTTATCGCAACAAATGTCAGGGCTAGAGTTTAAATCAGCAAATCGATATATGTATCGCATAAATGCATCTTAATACTATTTACTATTTCTGGTCCACCTCTGTCATCTTTTCACATTCATTTTCTTTCCTTTCATATTTATTTTGAATTCTTTTCATAAATAAATTCACATTTGATGTATGAATATATAATTTTTTTTTTTTTAACATTTTAAAAATTTTTATAAAAAAAATTCAAAATACAGTACAAAAATTAATACATAAGTTTTTATAAAAAATGAAAGGCTGATTAATAAAAAAAATTACTACTTAAAGAATAGTTATTAATCGGTAGTTTAGTAATTATGAAAAATAAATACATATTATAATAATAATAATGGAAGGAATATCAATAATATTTACAAAAGTAATCATATATAAAATGTGAGAATATAAAACTGACATTTTCAAAATAAAGTGCATAGCTATAGAATAATTATCGCATTTTTATATTGTTTATTATCAACCATTAATTATTAATGATGAACTTAATAATCCTTTGAAATAATTTTTTTTTTTTTTCATCATATAATAATTATCATCATTTATAAAAAATTGACTACATTGAAATTGAAAATATTTTAATATAACAAATAATATTTTACTTGTTTTTAAATATTTCATATGAATTCTCAAGTAGTTCAACACATCTACAAATCTCGTCTTCCACATGACTTTACTTGTTTTGCGATATTTTTAATCAGTTAAGACTTATCTTTTTCTACAGCAGAGATTCTCAAGCCTATAAAGCATTTTTTTCTGGTATTTTACATGGGGAAGAGTAGTAGAGCTTAGCAAAAGCATGTGCACGACCCATAAAAATTGTGGAAATACGACAATCAGCCTTTGAAATTGCCTTATATGTTGATATAAATATACCATTACATAATGTATATTACTCTTAAAGCTTATAATAATTTTGCTAATGAATATAATTTCATTACCAATTAATTTTTTAATTTTTACTTTTATTACTTAAGAATGACTTGACTTAAAAATTTGTGCAGTTATTAATAATAATAGTAATTATTATTTATTATTTACTCATTATCAGTCAAATTGTTTCCTGATTTTATACGCCTTTTAATTTATTCATTTTTATTATTATTTTAGGATTACTCTCATTAGTTCAGTCTTCGTCGCAAAAAAATGTCAAAATTTTAATTTATATAAATTTAATGGAAACTTCACTCAAATCTTTATTATTTTTTTTTTTTTTAAAGACTGACTTTCCTTTATTTTTTTTTCAATCGATTTTTAATTTAAGTGCAAAATAGCAAATAACTTCGCGGCACATTACTTCTGCTAATACGAAAAATTCTGTTCACTATCATGTTCCTTTCTTTCTTTCATTACTATTTTTTATTTTTATCATTCTTTCGTATTTTTAATTTTCTTTTCATCAATAAACTATCGAAATCCACGTTATCAGTATTTTTATCATTCTCATCATCGTAGGCTTTATGATTCTCTCAATAAAAATTGTTCTTTGAAAGACGTTTGGTTGCACTCAAATTATTATTGTTTAGTTATTTCATGTTTTTTTCATTTACTATTTATCATTATAAATTAATTTTAGAATTGTAAGAGAATATTTTCAAATAATTCATATTTACTTAATATTATTAATTTTTTATAGCATGTATATTCATTTAGTTTCATGAATTTGTCAAGTAAATAAAAAATCATAATACAAAAAAAGGTATGTATAATAAAAATATATCAAAGTGATAAAATGTATGACAATTAATGATATGTTTCCATTTAAATGCAGTAAAAATTATTTTACTTGAATCACCAACGATTTATTCTATTAACAATATTAATATCAATAATTGTTCAAGAAATGACATAAAAAATGTATATTGATATAAAATTGTTAAATTAAGATATAGTTATAAAACTAAATGAAAGCCTGGTGTAATGCATCTTTAGTAACCAGTAACTTGGAGTTTCGATAGGATTAATTAGATAAATCGGTCACCTTGTTAGAGATGATGTATGGGGTATCGAAAATGTGATTCTTCTTAATTTACTAAGCTAGATTAACGTACTTACACACAATGGCAGATATACATGGATATTACTACACTCTGATTTTTCAAGTATGTAATAAAAACCTTACACGGTTATCATCGATGATGACTGCAGTTTAATTATCTAGTCAAATCTCTCTTACGTTTATTAATAGCTATATGCCATTAATCATCAATGTTTTAATGTTGACGCATCTACCTTCGGTTTAATTCACCTTTCAATGCTGCAACAAAAAATTATTTTAATTCTATTGTTATGTGTATACTAATCAAAGTTTAGAATCAATGTAAATTTACTTTTATCTTTTTAACGGCTATAAAAATAAATTGATTTAAAATATACCAAAGTTTATAAACGATTCAATAAAGTTAATTGGTTTTCCAATCATTAAAAACTTTTCTCTAGTCTTGATAAAATGTTTTAATCAATAAATATCAAATTACTGAAGTAAAGCGACTTTGTGTACCTTCAATTATTTCTTGTTTCATCTTTTGGAATTCTTTCTTGACTTCTTTTATAATCTCAGCTTTAAAGGCCTCCATCTCTTGAGCAGTAAGCAGAGCTCCATCATTGACTCCATTAACTCGAAGAAGAGTATCTTCAGATGCTGACCCGAACCTTTTACGAGCTGATTTCGGTGACTCTGCACCATTTGAAAATTTACTATTCGCCGAGTTATTTTTGTCCCAAGACTTTTTATCAGGAGAACTCTCTGGCTCCTACAAAAAAATTAACATTAACCATCATCATCTGCCATTAAGTCTTATGTAATTATTTAATTCTTTCAAAGAATGAATAAAATAAAAACTCACAACTGGTTGTTCAGGCTGGGTCTTTTCAACAGCTGCACGACGACGTGCAAGTGTTTTAGCCATCTCATCCATCATTGATGCCATTCCTCCGCCACCTCCACGTCCTAGAGTCCCATAATTGCCACCACCCCCACTGCTAGACCCACTATTTTCAACTGGCTGTGACTGCTGTATAAAATAAAACCAATGAGAATGAGATCATAAATAAAAAAAGTATTTAAGATACTGTTTATCAAATAAACAAAACGTAACAAACCTTTTTTTTCAACTTAGCTGCTTGAAGAGCAGCTGCAAGGGAATTCACATCAGGCGCTGGTTCAGAATTAGGGGTACTGTTAGTGTTGGACCCGGCACTGACGTTAGTGTTTGGAACTGGCGGGGGTGGAGGTGGAGGTGGAGCAGCTGGACCACCAAGGGAAGCCATCGGCGGTGGTGGTGGACCATTGCTGCTAATGGGAGCATAAGTGTTAGCGTTTGCTGCAGGCCCACTGGCATAATTAACAGAATTTGCAGGAGTCCCGTACGGATTAACAGCATTCCCGGTTTGAGCGTATTGCCCTTGTGCCTGGCCCACCACGCCATACTGCGATTGGTTTTGCGCAAATTGACTGGGTGAACTGGCGTACTGATTAATCGAGCTATTACTACCATACTGACTACTGCCATATTGAGAATTTTGACTACTAGCATACTGACTACCTTGCGCGCTATTTGTTTGCGAATAATTCTGATTATTACTGCTGTAAAGACTACTTTGACTTGAGTACTGACTCTGATTGGAATTGTTAACATATTGATTCGATTGCGAATTATATTGATTGTTCTGATTACTGCTGTAAATTTGTTGGGATTGCGTTTGGCTGGAGATATTTGATTGGGAAGGAGATTGTGCGTACTGATTCATCATCGGGGGTGGCACAGGGGCATTGAAGTTCATCATCGCGGGTGGACATGGAGGCGCTGGTGGAGCTGCTGGAGGTTGAGGTGGCACAGGTGAACCGGATATTTGCGGCCGAGTGGTCAAAATAGAGTCGGGTACTGGTGGAGGCTGGGGCTGAGGTGCTGGTGGCGCTGAAGACGTTCTGTGATGACCTGATTGTTGTTGCTGCTGTTGCTGTTGTTGTTGTTGTTGAGGCGCTCCTGATGGACAGCTTGGAGATATTGCATTTGGACCATTAGAGCCTAAATTTGGAATAATATAGATCATTATTAATGTTACTTACTATAAATGATATTTTATCATAAGAAAAACTTTAAATTCCATTTGGAATGACATATGTGAGTTGATTGATAAATTTTCTAAACTCTTGAGCCATTTTCAACTTACTTTGACTTTGCTGAGACATTCTACGTTCCTGAATTATTGCTACATCTTCTCTAGTCATGGTTCTGTAAAAAATTCAATCAAATTGAAAATAAATCGGTTAGAAGATTTTATAGAAAATTGAAATGTCAATATGAAGCAAAACTATTCAGCCATCTAAGGTTTAAAATTATTAAAAATAATGGCCAATTTTTATACTTCTCTATCAAAAAAGGCTAATAAAAACGAGGTTAAAGGTAATCTAAAACCACCTTAGCGATTATCTCTACGGAATAAACTTCATAAAAATAAGCTGTACATAAATCAATAAAAAATACGAAATATTTTTCGAAAGAAAATGAAATACTTACCCATTTATCAGACGAGTTTTTATCGCTAAGGTGGTTCATTTTTAATTGTTCTATTGAATGAATGCGAAAAATTTTACAAATTATAATAAACAATTATACTCAAACTTTAAATTTAATTATAATTCCAATTTACAAAAAAAGGTGTTAATTAAAAGTTAGTTCAATTTTTTTCGTTTAATCAACGCTTCACTGACTGTGAAAAATTTTGCATCAATCCAACAACTACAATTCTTATATCACACATGATAATTCAATCGTTTATATATATTGCGACAAGTTATTGTTAGCAAAATTATTCCTGGATAGTCTAGTCATTTTCCATCTCGTAACTACTGTCGTTGACAGATGCAAGTCACTGTGAACTGATAAGTGGTGACTTAGCAGAAGACTAACACATTGTCAAACCTAAATAACTGGATCTATTCAATGCCTATGTATATACATGCATGATCGGTATAATGACTTTATTATTATGGTGAAAGAGAGACGATTAATTCGATTAACTAATGTAATGATTTGTTAAAGGCTTGGATGGCACTTAAAATGTGTCCGGCAGTCACCTCATGGTGCCATCGGTTGGTGAGACTCGAGAAGCCCCTTGATTAGCAATCGTCGCGCCAATATTATTGGATAAGTGATTCTGGTTGGGGGTAGGAGTCGGGGGCACAGAGGAAGGCGCTAAACCTCCCGTGGAAAGATGTCCAAGTGACAAGGAACTCCGTGGGATAGCTCCCACTGTGCAATAACCATGAACTTGACCTTGGATTTGACTGTAATCACCCAGAATATTCAGTCTAAATGCTACTTTTAATTAGCACAAATTACCAGAATGGCCAGTTTCCATTCATAGAAATTATTCCTCTCACGTTTAGTGTTTAATTGGTGTAATTATTGCATATAGAGTGTGAAAAGTATTGATTGGAAAGTTACATTCAATCATCATTGAAATTACCAGCATGGTTAATTATTCGAATGATGCTTCAAAATTTGTTTATTATTAATACTAATATCAATTCTTTTAAGATCATATTTTCTTAAATCTGAAAGTCAATGTCAGAGTTATTTTACAAACATTCACTTTTGTTTCATGATTGAAAGAGAGAATTTTTAAAACCAATTGACAAATATAAGTTCACTTTTAAACTGTCAATAAGACTGAAGCCTTTTAAATTACTCACAAGTTAGATTTACTACAATATAATTTACCTGTATCCCATATCCTCTTCATATTGCGTATTAGCCTGAGATGTTGGCTGTTGTTGTTGGGGTTGTTGTGAATAAACAGTCTGTTGTTGAGTAGCTGGTGTACCAACTGGAACTGAATTCCTCGATATGTTACTGCCGTTATTCAGCACCTACAAATAAAAACAATTAGAACTAAATTTAAGATCATTTCGCAAATAGCACTAATAAACTGATACAATTAATATCTGTTATTAAATTATCATCATCATCATCATCATCAAGGTTTTTCAATGATATTACAAGTAAACTTGATACTTGACTTCAAATAAAAAATTAACGTAAGTAAAAGTGGGACAGATGTTTAAAAAAAGTGTAGAAGAAGTTCAAAGGGAATTGCAAAAGAAACATAAAAGCCACGACGAAGTTGGAAGTATAATTGGAAACGTAGTAGGCTGTGAAGTTTTTGAACTCACGTTGGTGAATCTTTGTAATTTTCACTGTAAAATCGGTGTCTTAGTAATTTTCTTTATTTTTATTGCACTTACTTTTCCTCTCTGCTAAAGCAAAAAGGCAAAATAAAATATAAAGAAAAATATTAACAAACGAAATGCATAAAAAATAAAGTTGAAAGAACTTGTCGTCAATCTAATGAATTATTTAATTAGCAAATTGCTAGAATTTTTTATTAAAAACTTCATATTTTTCTTTTAATCTTCTATCAACAATACAAAAAGTTTACTAGATTATTATAAAACTTTTTTAAGATTTCTACTGAAGCTTAGAGAAATCTGATTCATTTTCATAGAATTTAATTCTTAATGGATTAATATTCTATAGTGATTAAATGTATTATCCTTATATCATAAAATAAACTCACTGCTTTTTATCAAATAGATTATAAAGAATGATTATTTCTAACCAAGTGATTTGATCAATACTAATTTTTTTTAATAAACAGTGAAAAAAAAATCTCTAATTATCTCATCTACTTTATACTCTCCAGCTACCTATTCTAATTAGCAGGAATGAATGGAGAATCTTTTAATTAAATAAAACAGAAACTCACTTCAAGTGCTTGTAGCATAGCTCTGGCGAATTGCTCAGCATCTTCTTTAGTCGAGAAATTAAGTCCATACACCCGATTATTATCTCTCCATTGGTGAAATGTTACTGTGGCCTGATTGTATTTGAGTCCTTTGAGTATCGCACAATTGATAACGATCTCATGATCTTGGAGTTTACGTCCTACGACACGGAAAGTGTTATGCACTACATGGTGATAAAGTTGCACTTTTGACAACCCAGATGATGTGCCACTTGGTATCCATCTTTTGCTCACATCGTCGTAAACCATCACCGACGCGCGGGCAGATGATATGCTTACTTCGCTGTAAAATAAAATAGTAAAATTTAATTATATCTCATTAAGTAATTAAATAATTAACTAATTATAGTGTAATTTACAAACGAAGATGCTATACAAATAATTGTCCATTCTTTTTCTTTAAGATTGCTACTGCATCAACAGGTTATTTCGTGGGAAGCATTTTCAGTAGATTGGATGTAATAACAAGTTATACACGTGGTAAATCCTGATGAATCCCACGCTGTTAGAGAAGGATAGGTTACGACAAATTGAAGCTAGTTTGTTATAATAAAATAATCTAGCATGTCTGACCAATAGCTTAACATTAACAACATTTTTGTTCAATCATCTTATCAAGTTTCTACACTGAACACTTGCTAGTTGCCTAGAACTAAGCTTTTTTTTAGTTTTCATCACTTTGATGTTATTTTTAATTCACTTTTAGTGTCTAACAACATGTTTAGGAGTTGACTAATTATATTTTTTATGTAATAAAATAAAAAAATAGCAAAATGTTATTGATTTTAACTGAAATGGGTGAGTTTGAAATAAACATTAGATTAATTTATTTTAATCAGTGTATCCAGTAAAGCCGGATACTGAATTTAAAAAAAAAAACTAAGCAGAACTAGTTATACTGTAGATTATTGATACCCCAGGGGGTCTAAAACTTGTCGATATGACCTCATTACCACCACAAAATTAAAAAAAAAACCACGAAACCTTCAACAAATCGCATCGAGTTATAAAAAATTGAGAACTCTGGTAAATTTGAACATTAAGCTAATAGATAAATGGCAATAATTGGGAATAAAGATTATTATCATAAAAGGAATATTTCTACATGTTCTTTATCAATTAAAATTAATCGTATTTATATTTATTATCAACCATTAGAGTGTGTTATATATTCATTAATGTACGATATTATCGATATATCTAACACTTGCAAATAGATAAATAGTTTGAACTTTTTTTTTTAATATTTCAATATTGCCTTTCCAATATTGCCTGTATTTTTACTTTTATTATTTATGAGTTAGATTTGTCGTATTTATATCTATGCAAATTTATCTCAATTTTATTATTATCATACTAGCCATTTACTTTCCCAAGAAAATACAGTTCATGAAATCAGTGAAACATTGATAATTTGTTCAGTAGAAAATAAATGTTAATATTTTATTGAATCATGACTAATTTAATACGTAATGAAATTTTAAATGTATTTTAAACTTTGGCAATACATTTTAAATGTTTTAAAACTTTTTTGTAGAGTTTGCAACTTTAAAACTCTTTTTAAGAACTTATTGGAACATTTCTAAATCTATACATTTTTTTTTCTTTTGGAAATCATTTACTTTTACTTATTTTTCACAAAATTTTTTAGTTTTTTACATTCTAATTTGATATTGATTTATTTTTCGTTTCAGATTGCAACAAAATAGAGTCTAAATGACTTGGATTGATAATAAAAAGGAAACATATTGAAGTTATACCAAGACCAATATTCTTGCCAGGATGAATGTCTAAAGTGATTAGTGCTGGTAGGTATCAAGTTTTCTATTTTCTTGTCATCCCGGATTATCGTCATTTCACCACCATGCACCGTTAGAGGACGAACGCCCCTTCGACTCGTCATCACAATAACTTGACTAATTCCTTGCTGACACTTTGAGTGAATAGCATTTTCATTGTTTTTTCTAAACATTTTTAACACTCTGTAACTGAATCACTAGCATCAATGTCATGTCACTGGTCCATTTAATTTTATATTCAGTTTCACTTTTTATTTTTACTATCATCACCATTACTATTATTATTATCGTTTGAATAATTTATATTAATTTAATTATAAAAAAAAAATTATTTTAAAAATCTGTAGGAAAAGTTTTTTAATTAACCACAGTTAATTTCACATGTGGACTAATAGGAGAGTGGAACCACTACTTTGCATGAGAGCAATTGAGAACTATTATAAAGTATCTCAGTTGAATATTAATTTTTAACTGAACTCAAGAACTATGACGGGTGCGCAGAGTTTGAAGAGAAAAAAAGAGGATGTAGCAAGATATTGCCACTTCCTCACGCTTCCTCTTTCTCGTTATAAGGATACCAGAACTAGAGAGATAAGTACGACTGATGCAAATTCCAACTTTAATCTCCAACACCACAAACCACACTTTTTCATTCTGTTTACACTCACTTCAAATGTGTATAGTTGTTGATAAAAAATATACTAGATAAATTATGTTTATTGTTTTTTTACAATCATCACTCATAAAGAGGTTACGATTTAATTGTCTATGCAATATCTAAGAATTTGATCACTCTATGAAAATTGAGTTTAATCATGTATAGTTATTGAGAGCTATTAATATTATCAAACGATCAAAAACTACCATGAATTCCTTGAATAATTAATGTAAAAATTTATTATTGGTTTTAAAGTTAATTTTTAAGTTGAATTTAATTTATTTCTAATGTAATATAAACTGTTTGAAATGAGGGAAATTGGATATTAATATTTGAAAATGAGAGTATAAAAATACAATGAATTCTATGAATATTTAACACAGAATGTCTGATATTATATTTTTGAGTAATTATACAATAAAATTCAAGGTTTTCATTAATCTATTTTTATCATTAGAGAATTCATTTCTATACATTACTAGATGAAATGATAAAAATAACATCAAAAATTTTTTGATAACTTTATCTTAATTATATAATTATTTTTGATAATAATATTTCTCTCTAGCATACTTTTATTTTTCTTTTATTACATTAATTTTAAACTTTCGAAATAACAATAAACAATAAATTTCACTTCATTTTTGTGTAATTAAAGTATACTTGTATTTCTCATTTTTATCATTAATAATTTCAAAATAAGAGAAAATAAAATTTCTAAATAATTTTTATTTAAACTATAAATTAAATTAAATTATTCGTTATTAGTGTTGATGATTTAAAAAAAACAGCAATAATTAATTAGATCATATTATTTTAATTGAAATTAAAATATTAATGAAATAAATGTTTTTATTTTTTTTTTGTTTAAAAAAAGTTTTGTTCTAATTAAAGATAACCTTTGTAAATTTTCGAAACGTTTAAATGAAAAAAAAGGAAAGAAAAAAAGTCAAATACAACAAACCCATTTAAAACGAAGTAATGAAAAATTAACCGAAAACATTTTTGTAACTTCAACAACCTGGAGAAAGTAGGCTGAGCAGCGAAGCATTCTGAAGGAGGTACTGAGTACATTTTATCTCATATTTCCAGCATCTAGTTTGGGACAAAGTCAGAGAGGATGCCGAGAGGTTGACGAGAAGCACAAGAGACCGGTCGATGCACTTCCTTCTTCCCGTATACGCACACTACCATATAAGAAGCGCTGCACACCTACGTTAGTAAGATCCAGGTATTCTTTGCTTTTTCGTCTTACTACTTTAATAGCATCTAACTTTATATCTATATACTGAATATCATATAGGCTTAAATCTCAAGATTGTAAACCTTTGAAATTTGATGCTTATGCCTGAAAATTTAATCCAACTACTCTCAATCAACTAGACCAAGTTCTACGTTTACCTGATGGCTTTCTTTAATTTTTGCATAATATCCAAGTTGAAGATTTAAACAAGAAATTGATTAAACTTACAATTTACATCATTTAGTGCAGCCGACTAGAAAGATATAACAGTGGAAAATTTTCCATCAACATTCTTTTTTATTCCGGTTCAATTAAATTCTAGAGAAACAGTCAGAGTGGCAAGTAGACAAACAAAGGAAAAATTAGTAAACCGTGAAAAATTAGAGAAGAAGATGTGATGAATGAAAAAATAGATCAAGACATGAATTGAACATGTTTTTTTCCATTCAAAGAAGTAAAAATCAGGTGGTGAAATGGAACTTTTATCAGATTCTAAAATCTTATGTTGACTTATTTAATAAAAGAAGATTATTCTGATGATTTATTTTTACATAATTGATCCTTTTTCATCTGAACAAATACCTTGAATAGATTTAGAAAAAAATACATAAGAGCTAATTAATTATTTTCTCGAATTTCAAAGCAAACACCAAAGAATAAAATCAATTTTAATGGAAGGAAATGAGACCATTAACTAAATAGTTGAATCATCAATACGTTTTAATTAAATTGTGTTGAGAGATATGATTAAGTAATTAGAAATAACTCCAAGGTATTGGAAGGTTTTGGAGAAGCTTTCAAATAGTTGGAAGAAATATAATTTATTTTTTTATTTTAAATTAATTCGTGACTTGAATGAATAATAAAAGAAACAAAAGCTAAGCATGTGATAGAAGTAAACCGCAAAGAAGTCCGCAAGTTATTTCTTTGTCTGACTCAGTTGACATAAATTTGATGAAAAGCTTCCTCATAGATTAATTGAAAGGACTGCGTGTAGGCACAGCATTACTGCTTTCATAATTACATTTGCTTGACCTATAATGTAAGCTATATATTTCGAAAAAGCGATTATTTTGATGTAATAACTTCAATTATTTCTATTCTCTAGAATAATTGAAGAATATTTTATATTAGTAATGTCAGATGAATTTTTCATTAAATTTTGAAGCTTAGAATATTAAGTCAAGCTTAAAAATGAAGAGAAATTAATTTTTGAATCATTTATGTAGGCTAAACTGACATTACGATGAGCTTGATTCATCAAATTAAGGTCAAATTAATACTCATGAAATCTATTTTCTACAAACATTCTGCACTCTAGGTGAACTTAACAATTTTTCAAATAAAACTTTTGAAAACTAATGCTTTTCAATTTACAAAAAACAAAAAACTTTTAATGCATTTTTTTACTTCATTTCATCAATAATGTAATCAATCACAATATTCAACTTTTATTCAAAGACATAACATAAAGAAATCTATATAAAATAAATTTCTGTCTTTTTTAATAGTTATTAAACAAAAAACTAATTCAATTATTTCTTTAAAAATCAACAATTTTCATCACTGCACATAAAAAAAAAGCCACAGACAATTTTTTAACCTTCATATCTCATAATTGCAGTTAAAAAATAAATATTTTATTTCACATTATTTTTTTTAGATAACTTTCAAACAATAATTGGACGCAAATTAGTGGATGGAAACACGAGTATTAAATATATATGTATATACAACACGTACATATATAAAATACAACGCCGAGAGACAGAGCGAGAGATCGAACGAAGGCAGGTGGCACACGGAGTAATAACTAGGAGGAGTAGAGGACGAGTGCACGAACCCGAGGATGGGTACTACCAGTTTTTTCGCAGAGCACCCGGTCTGTCATCGTTTTGTATTACTCGCCCATGGGTTTTCGCTCATCGTCGACCACGAGAGAAGCGAGAAAGGAACTAAGACAAGGGCTGGTACTTTCTCGTAGTAGATTCTGAGAAATATACATCTCTGTACTAAGAATGAGACAAAGAACGCCAAGAAAATAGAAAAGTATTTTCGCAATGACTGAGAAGACTTGAAAAAAATTCTAAAGATTCAACATCTTCGTTATTTTTATTTTTTACAATTTAGAGACTGTAATAAAAATAATGTCTGTACATTTCCATTTAAATTATCAAAAAACATCAGATAAAATGTGATCTCACCAATGTGATGCAGAAGACATAAAGATTTTTAGTAAAAATGTAAAGGAAATGAATTTAAATGATTTTTAAACTTAGAACGTATGTTGAAAATTTTTTTTCTTTATTTGTCGACAATACTTTGATGAAAAGAATGTACTAACTACGTCCTATCGTTGTTGTCAACATTCACTGAAACAATGCAAGCCAAAATGAATGTAAATCTGTTCTCAAGCTGCACCCTAGGGGAGTTATTATTGGTGAAATGCTTCGAACAGAAGGCATCATTGAAAAATAAAATAAATAAAGTGTTGATGATTAAACTAGTTTAAAACCTGATTTTTAATGTGAATGAATTTTAAATATATTTTTTAATAACTTACTAATTCATTAGAGTGAAGTATATTTGAGACAACTGGTTAAATCATTACCAGTTGATTATTACAACTTTAAATTTAAAAAATATCACTGAATGATAAAAGTAAGAATTTATGCAACAAAAGTCACTTAAAAACTGATGTAAGAAATTTTTAAAATCTCTAATAATGTATTTATATTTGCATAAAATTATTATAATTATTAATTAATTCACTTATTCATTTGCAGTTTGCTATTAAGGTGAAACTTGTTCACATTATGACCAAATGTTCACTCACTTTCAGGGAATGTTTTAAGAAAAGAAGTCGTTAGGAAGGATAAAAGAAAGTGTTCATAATTACAAGCTACTTTACAACTTGTGTTATAAAGAATAAGAATTTTTATTATCTCAAGGATTTCATTTAAATATTGAAACTCCAAAAATATTAATGAAGGCTAATGAGAATAATTTTTTTTATTTAAATTTAAATTAAAATAATAAAATATTTGCGTTAAAATAATACTGTAATTTTAAAGTATTGTGAATATTTAAATAATTTTATACTTAGATAATTAATCATTAAGATTAAAATAATTTCCTTGCATCAAATAGAACAAATAACATTTTTGCAATCAAATAGTGGTATAAAATATTTCTACAATGACAAACCACAGATTATCAATAATAAATTGCAACGTCCATTGTCTTCTACACAATAAAGCAAACGTACTTATTATTAACTATAGTAACAATAATTATTCACTGATTAAATTTTAATTGTCTTTTTTAAATGAAAGATGTCAGAATAGTAGCTTAATGAGTGTTTATTAATTAAAGCCATTAAAGTAAGACTGTAATGAACAATTATGTTGATACGTAGATTATGAAATATGGTGATAATTATAGAATTATTATTTTATATCAACTGATTGTTATGCATTTAGTATTATAGACAAACGTAAAAATTTAATTCTGCTAATTTACTGGCCATTTTAAATAAAACTTGTTTACCTTAACATTAAATAAGCAATGGAATTTAATAAAAGGAAGTAATGTCCGCTGAGGCATGCATCTTTGCGATTTAATAACGCACGTCGGCAATTCCCGCTTCGCTCCACAGTGCGTGGCCAAAACTTATTTATTCATGTAGACTTGATTCGCTTTATAACTAGCTATATATTTTTCTGTTACCCTTAACTGTTATCTATTAAATAATTCATCAAAAATACCATAATAAATACTTTTTTGTTACTAAACAAACGTTAAAAATTGATAAATAATTCAAGGTATCATTTGTTAAAGTATCAAATATACATAATTGATAAATTTATATTTTATTATCAAGACTCATATTATTAAATTCATCAGTCACAATAAAAAGAATTTATATTAAAAATTGAATCATTTTGGTTTCTTGGCATACATTTTTTTTTTTTAAAACTGTGACAATCATTTTCTTGGAAATTAATTAAGGTTTTTCTATTATCAAGTGATTGTCAATACGAAAGAACAATTTTATGAATTACCCAATAATTTTTATATGGCTTGAAAAAATAACTTGATGGACTGTAATTTACTTCTCAGCATGAAAGAAGTTTTTTTAAACGAAAATTGTTACATATATAAATGGCATAAGGTACAGATATGTGACGATAGACCAAGTTAAGTTTGTTTTTCAAGCATGTTTTTCCCTTTACACGCGACGAAGAAACACGTTGAGCAAGGACACACGAGGAGAGTGTGCATCCGGCTGACTCGTGCGTGCATTCCCTCCCTAATTTTCGACATATATCCCCATTTTTATGGGTTCGTCATTTTCTTTACCAAGGGCGAGGGTGACTCTGAATTGGGGATGAATAATACCCCTGGCGAAATACGAGTATTAATCCCTTGATGCTTGCTAAAGAAAATCCCCATGACTTTTCCACATTTTTCTACTCCAAATGTTGCGCAAAACGAAAACTATCAGGTTACTGAAGAAATTATTGTTTTTTATTTCAACAAATTCATTAGAGTGTTTTAAATTGATTGTTATATTAACATGAATTGAATAAAAACAGCAAATTGTCATTCTTTCGACGAAACAAAATAAGTAGTTATTTTAAAACGTCCGTTTAAGAAGCTTTTTTAAGAATAATTACAGTTCTTTCAAATATTTCAAAGAAAGAAAAATAATTATACTTACAAAGAACAAAGTTTACTTGACTAGTGAATCTTCAGCTAAAATAAATAGGAATTTGTCAAAATTTTATGACATTCAGCTTACCAAGAAATAAGAATAAACTTATTTAATTTATTAATCATAACTGTTGTAAAGGATTAAGGTTGATGATTTACCGTGATCTAAATAAAAAGTGAGTTAGTCATTGCTTGGATAAACCCAGTTTTAAATGAAGGAATGAAAAAAATATTTAGATTTCCTTATTGGCAATGAGTACATTTTAAAATATTTCTAAACGATCTTGAAATTCTTTAGAAAAGAAAAATATTCTAAGAAATCAGATATCAATGCAAGGTTTAAGGAAACGAGTTAGTGATTTATCGATATCCGCACGTTCGATGCGTCATTCTGTATATGAATCAAGCGATTTAATCTTATTTCATTGTTTGAAACATCTGTTCGATACACACCTTCAGTTGCTGAACTAATTTATACGTTTAAACTTGATTATTTTTATGACCTTACTAATTTAGGTTTATTCTATTTACACTATTATTTAATATTTTAATCATCCTTATCTTCAATGTTGGAGAGTAAAACAGTTGGAGTACAATGAGGAATAAACACTTGAATTATTTTAAAAATTTATTTTTCAAGTTAAACCTCATCTAGACCAAACAGCTTCATTTTCGAAGCATGAAAAGACACCAAGGGTTTCGATGACTAAAGATGAACATGTGTTGTTAGAAAAAGAATGATAAAAATAGGAAAAACAGCTGTATTCTTTCCACCAAAATGTACTACTGAAGGAAAGTAGATATGCAGAGAATAATTATTTTTTACTCCGGATATTCAAAGTATGTATTGAAAAGAAATGCCTCGCAAAAAAGAACGCCCTTATTTTTTTTTCCTCAAATAGTGTCCTATATTTTTGTTAGCTTCAAGCTATGAAGAGGAGGATAAAAAAAATTGGCAAGAATGTCTGGAAATTATTGGAATACGAGTCTGGACAAAATGATAAACAATGGACGAGAAGTCAGAGAATGAGAGAAGCCGTTGTGGTTTCCCTGTACACAGAGAGTAAAGAGGGAGGAAATGATTTTTCACTTGTACTTACTTCATGGTTGTTGCGGAGGAGGGTAAGTGCTATGCCCTCATGCAAATTGAATTTCTTCCTCTGCACAATATCTCACTGATTCCATGAAAACACGCAAGGTTCGGACAGGATTTGCGATAATTCGACATAAATAACGGGCACTAACACCACCGTGACACCCTACTGTTACACATCTGATCAGCCATATTGCTGACTCGAGACTCTTTTGGCAGATTCTACACCTATGTCTCAAAAAAGATCGATCCCACCGACAATATCGCGCTCGCAATGCGATGTATCGAAGGAGAAGTCAAGCGACTGCAGCGCCACACCATTGAAGCGCCAAATTCAGTTAGATTTGAAAAATTGCGCAATAACTAATATTTTTTCATAATCTATTGAATAACAACTTGTTTTACTAATTTTTCAATTAATAATAATCATTTATTACTTTTTACAATTTTTTATTTACTACTTGATATGTTTTTATAAGGAATATTTACTTTATTTTGTCAGTTAAGTTTAAAACGTTAACTCCGAAAGTCGTCACCTGGAGATGTTAGTGATACGTTGAACGTAAAACATGAGACGCGATGTGCGTTCGACATTTTCGAGAAAATATGTGGATTATCGTAAAATGTGATAATCCGCGATTGCGAGGACATGTTAAAATAAATATACAGATGTGTGAGAAATAGGATAATAATGAATATGGACATTGAAATGGTTTAATTCAAACTTTTAATCAGTTTTATTTACGCAGTTGATGAACCAACGCCATTTTGTGACCACTTACTAAGAAGTAAACATCAAACTTTCTAATTGTGTTTATAAGTAGCGTGAGGCAGTGGTTTTGGAATAAGACCGAATAAACATTGGACATTTAATTTATTAACATTTTTTTCATAAGGACCTATTATTTAAATTAATACGCTACACTCAATTGATGCACTATTTTTCGCGCCAATTCGATGCACCTGGTACATCTGTTCATCCAAGAAACAGCTGTCCAGCCACTGTTAATGCAGAATTCTTATCATTTATTTGTCAATTGTTGACTATAAATTTCGTAAGAACTATGCAAGGTTAGATAGTTTTTTTATTTTAATTACGTAATCTCTTAAATAACCTTAAAACGTGTTCTAGAATGATCATACATTTCTTTCGGCAGGTTTTGACAGTAAACGACTCCGCCTGTGAGTCTTATCACAAGGAATGATATTCTCTTTGACACCTGTGGATGTCAGATAAACAGAAAAATGTCCGGTGACTCAGGATGGAACGCAGTAATCCATCATCCATCGGAGCTCGAGCTTCAAAACTGGAACTGGGACGAAAACGATGGAGAGCCCGAGAGAGAGTTACCTTCCACCGTGGATATGGATGCCATAAAAGATGGTGGAAATTGGAATCCAGCAACTGGTACCAACGAAACTGATTCCATTGATTCTGAAGAAGATTCTGATTCAGATGACGAGAGTTCTGGTGGATCAGATGGTAGTTGTTCTTATTCAGACTCTGATTCTGACGACGAGAGCAGTGGTGATGAAGAGTGTGATGATTCTGATTCCAATTCCGATTGTTCATCTGATCATAGTGAGCAAACATTTGCTATTCGAGAAACTAATTTTGAGCAGGGTGCGTTGAAGTTAAAAATAAGCATGAAAGCACAAAAAAAAGAAGAAATAGATAAAATTAAATGTGATAAACCGAAAAAAATAGTCCCACGAAAATCAAAAGTAGCATATAATGCGAAAACATCTGAATGTACGTCAGATGACTCAGACTCGTCGGCAGGTCCGACGCCGATGAATCAACAAATTCCAGTGTCATCTCAATCACAACAGCCACAAGCACCGTTGCAAGAAATTAATCAAGATCATTTAACAGCTATACTTCCAGAGCAAGAAGATCCACCTTTCGATGGCTTTGAAGATTCCGAAAGTGGTCGTTTAGTGTCAAAAGCTATTGAAAGAATGTCTTTAAGTGCTGATTCGGACTCAAGTGAAAACACTGATCAAAATCCAGTGCCTGTTTACAGTTCAACACTTCTCCAGCAATTTGTTGAGAAAACAGCGTTGTTATCAGAGCCACGTAAAAGACGTAGTAAAGCAGTCAAAAAAGCAGAGTCGGAGTATTCATGTATATCGAATGTTTCTCCCGATTCTGGTATTCAGTCTGTTGATAATAGTCCTTTGCATCTGACAACGACTCCTGCTAGTCCACCAGTAACTTCTCAATCACCAGTACAAACTGCTTTGTCTAAACCAGCTGTGAATGTAGACAGAGTTTTATATCCACCAAAAAGAAAACCCGGAAGGCCTGCAAAAATGGCATCAACTCAACCACGAGGTCCTGGAAGGCCAAGATTAAAGCCTGAAGTAGTGGAAACAATTGTCAAGATTGAAAGAAACTCTAGAAGTCCTGTAGTCAATAAAGAAGTCGCTAAAAAAGATGTTAGTTCTACAAATAAACGTGGCAAGCCATCAACAAAAAATACGAAACTAGCTACTCCAGCAAGTAAAGAAGAGCCTACGCGGAATCAAAGGTTAAAAAACAAAAAATCCAATGCCGAGTCGTTACAAACCTCAAGTAAAACTTGCTCTACTGATAAAAATTCTCCAACTGAAGAAAAGTGCCTGAATAAATCTAATGTAAAGAAAGTATCTAAGGAGATTAAAACGTGTGAGCAAGCTTGTAAGAGAGTACGGCAAGATAAATCTGTAGAATCAAATAAAAGTACGTCACCGTTGAGACAAAAATCAAGTAATGACCAAGGTTCAAGCGAGGATAAAATGATTAGTAGTAGTAGAAAAAGCTCGAAAGAAAATCGAATTGAAACTTCTCCAACAAATAAAAAACAAAATACAACTAAAAAAGCAATACTTCCGACACCGAGGCGCGTTTTGAAGGAAAACAAAAGTACCAAAAAGCCATCTGAAACGAATGTCGTTGGTGTTCAAACAGTCATATCAGTTCCAGTTGATTTAAAGCCTGAAAATATTGAAATAAATAATGAAAAATGTGATCCAGTGGCTCCGCCATTATCCAATCAAAATCAAAAACATCATCATCATCATCACCATCATCATCATAAACACAGGCGGCGAGTCGTAACACCACCTAAAAAACCCATACGTGTTGATCCAACAGTAGTTGAAGAGCTCGAAAAACTTACTGAAGAGTTTAGTAAGCTATGTAGTCTTGGTAAAAGTAATAACAATTCAACTTCCGATTTACCGCAGATTTTTAGGGTAAAGAAAATTACGAAGAAGAGAAAAGGTGCAGATGCAAATACAAATGATGACCAAAAATTAAAGAGAAGAGTTAAAAAGGATAAAGTAACTTCTAATGGAGATTTAAAAAGTAATCAAAGTTCTAATACTCCTTCAAATCCTAATGAACAAAGGCTTCCACTTAAAAAGCGTCATTATCACTTATCAAGTCCACATAGTTCACAAAGTTCCAATGCTAGTTCTACTGACACAAATCCAAATGAGTCAAACTCAATGGAGAGCCATATCGAAGAGGCAATTGAAGCAACAATTGAAAGGTATAGCGGAAGTCCAGGAAGTTCACAAAAGGACAACGATTCTGTGGCTTTAAAGAAGAGGTTAAGAGATGCTGAAGCTAGTGTAGATTCAGAAGGAAGTGAGAGCTCTGAGGGTGAAGAGAAAACTTTAAATCGATCGGAACCGCCTCGTAGAAAGAAAAAAATTGTAAGAGATCTTCGTGTGACAGTAACAAAGTTAGTTACGCCAGAGAATCAATCTACAAGTAGTGTTGATAAAGTGGATAGAACAACAAACGAAAAAAGTTTGAAAAGCCATACAGATAAAAATACGAAGACTGAGAAAATATTATCTGATAAACAGTTAAAGACAGACAAGAATGAGCAACCGGAAAAGGAGCATAAAAAATCAACAGTTGATAAAAATGAGAAAAATAATACAGCTATAAAAGATGGAGAAAATAAAAATGTTATTCCAGAACGAAAAGAGACTGTTGCGAACGTTCCAAATCCTATTAATCCAATGGCAGCGTTGATTTTGACAAAGAAAAAAATACGAAGAAGAAAAGCAATTAATCGAACTGGTTTTCCAACACTAAAGAAAAAGAAAAAGAAGAAATTAAATACAGCACCTGAGTCTAATGATAATGAGCCAGAAAAATTAACCCGAGTACCACGTGTGGAAATTTCTACTACAGAATTAGATATATCTAAAGTAGATGAAAAATCTGTACTCTCTGAGAGTGATGTAAACACGGTTCTACCGATTTTAGATGAAAAAAGTAGAGATAGCGATGATGAAAAAACAGATCCTCATGAATTTAAAGATTTTCATGAATTATCTTGTAATAGTTTCTCAGATGATTTCGTAGACTCTTGCTCTGGATCATTGAGAGTTCGGAAGGATTTAGTTGAATGCGATGGTACTAAGCCTTGTGACAAACTTTGTCCAGTAAAGTTTGAAAAAATTCAAGACTCAAGAATGTATGATGAAAATGCAACTCTTGAAGAATCCCTAGAGCGTTACAATCAGAGTCAGCGAATAGCTGAGTTGAGTGAAGAAAATGTAAAGAAACTTGAACGTACTAACTCCCAGTCTAGTATAAAAATGGATCTGGGCTGTCTCAATAATAACCATAAAAGAAGAAGAGGCTCTACTAGTCCATGTAATTTAACTTTAAAAAGCATCAAGAGGCTAAAAAATGCTGGCTATGACACAGAAAGTGATGCAGTACCTAGCAGTGATGTTGCCAGTGATGAACCTGAAATAGGAAAACAACAAGGATCTTCTCATTCTCGAAAAAAACAACCAAGATGGAAGAAACGTTATCTTCAAGCTGGATTATTTTCTGATTACTATAAAGAAGATGAACCCAGAAAAGTATCTACCAACGATGGTGTTGGAAAAAATAAACTTACTTATGATCCTGCTGAGCATCCCCATGGCTTATTACCACCTCCATATCATTGCGGAAAATTTTTACGACAAAGAAAAATCCCGTTCCAATTACCCTACGACCTTTGGTGGTTACACACGCACTCCAGATTACCTGGAAGAGATTTAGTACCATCTTGGAATTATAGAAAAATTCGTTCTAACGTTTATTATGATGTCAAACCAACGACACTTTATGAAGCACAGGCTTGTGAATGTAAACCAGAGAGTGGATGTGGCGATGATTGTATTAATAGGATGGTATTTAGTGAATGTTCACCTCAAATGTGTCCTTGTGGTGAGAAATGTGAAAACCAAAAAATCCAAAAACACGAATGGATTCCAAATCTGCAGAGATTCATGACAGAGAATAAAGGCTGGGGAGTAAGAACCAAAGGCTCGATAAAAATGGGCTCGTTTATTTTAGAATATGTTGGAGAAGTTGTCTCAGAAAGAGAATTTAAGTCGAGAATGGCTACAAGATATGCTAACGATACACATCATTACTGTCTTCATTTAGACGGAGGTTTGGTTATTGATGGCCATCGAATGGGAGGTGATGGGCGATTTGTTAATCATTCATGCGAGCCTAATTGTGAAATGCAGAAATGGAGTGTCCACGGATTACCAAGAATGGCTCTCTTTGCATCCAGAGACATAAAAGCCGGTGAAGAGCTGACTTATGATTACAACTTTGCTTTATTTAATCCATCAGAAGGTCAAGTATGCAGATGTGGTAGTAGTGCTTGCAGAGGAGTTATTGGAGGTAAAAGTCAAAGAGTAGCCAGACCACCTGCACCAATACCATCTCAATTAGAAAATCAAGAACGTAGATCAGTTGGTAGACCTCGAAAAAATGTCCGCAAATCAAACATGCTTCAATCAGTTGCCAAAGGTTTATGTAAAACACGTAAAGTGGGAGATTCCAACTTGATGAGTACTCCATTAATAAAACCAATGTCACAACAACAACGATACTTTGCCCAACAGCATCATTGTTTCTTATTAAGAAATCTAGAAAAGGTAAAAAGAATGAAAACTCCAATAAATCAAGTACAAAATCAAATTGGAAAGAATAAAGAGAAAGTGGCTCCTGCAACGAAAGAAAAGCCTTGTAATGACTCCAAAACTCAATCTGATGCTTTTCTTTCACAATTGACAGCTTTAACTAATAATGCTTCGAGGACTGTAAGAACTAGAAGGTTGGCACAAGCTCAAGATGATCCAGAAGTAAATAAAACAGCTAAATTGGCCAAAGTTTTGAAGGATTTATACAATGTAGTTGCCACTGCTAATGATGAAAATGGAGAATTACTTTGTATACCATTTATAACTTTGCCAGCAAAAAGAAAACTTCCAGAATATTACGAAAAAGTACAAGATCCAATTGATTTGACAATTATGGATCAAGCAATTGGAACTGGTCATTACAAGACTGCAGAACAGTTCGACCAAGATATGATAAAATTGTTTGACAATAATGTAAAATTTTTCGGTAGAACTTCAGAGATAGGAATAGCTGCGGCTAGATTGAGAAAACTTTATTTAGGTAGTAAAGTCAATTTCATTGAAGCTATCACAGAAGCAACGGGCGCACCACCTGCTCAACGCTTCCTCCCGCCGCAGGGATCAACAGCTGGCGAGGAAGACGTTATCAGATGCATATGTGGACTTCATAGAGATGAGGGTTTAATGATTCAATGTGAGCGATGTTTGGTTTGGCAACACTGCGACTGCGTTAAAGCTGATACAAGTATCGAATCTTACTTGTGTGAGAGGTGTCAACCACGACCTGTTGATCTCGAGATTCCTCTTGAAGGCGAAGAAGAAGAGAAGGGTAAGAAACACTATGTGACACTAATGCGTGGAGATTTACAATTAAGACAAGGCGATACAGTTTATGTTCTTCGAGATACTCCAGAAAAGCACACTTATAAAACTATCCAGAAGTTTGATTATGAACAGATGGATATCTTCAGAATTGAAAGACTCTGGAAAAACCCTGAGGGTGAACGATTTGTCTTTGGTCACCATTATTTAAGACCACATGAAACTTACCATGAACCTACCAGAAAATTCTACGAAAACGAAGTTGTCTGTGCTCCTCTTTATGAAGCTGTTCCTTGCGATTTAGTTGCTGAGAGATGTTGGGTGCTTGATCCACATACGTACTGTAAAGGTAGACCAGTTGGTGCTACTGCTGAACATACTTATGTTTGTGAATATCGAGTAGATCGAGCCGCCAGGCTTTTTACTAAAGTTGCCCGATCACGTCATCAAGTCTGTACTAAGCCTTATGCTTTCGAAACATTTCCTCAACGTATCAAACATTATCGTACTTATTTGGTAAGTTAAATTCAATTTCAAATACATTTTTTTGTTGATTGTATTTTAAATGGAAGAAATGATTAGAAATTTTCATATTTATTTTATTACTTTTTCAGCCTCATAGTCTAGAAAGTATTCAAGCAATCAAAGCAATGCGAGAAAAGAAAAAGAACTCTTCAAATGCAGACAGTGATCATAATCATAAAACGGAGAGCGATTCAACTAAGGTTAATGGAAAAGATCAATCAAAGACTCTTGGGAAAAATAGACATAAACCTTGTGATAACCATTCCTCTATTACTCCTATAGTGTCACCAGCACAGGTAATTTATTTTTTTATCTTATTATTTATTGAATATTTTTATAAATTAATAAGTTGATTTCCCATACAATTTCTCAGAGAGAAGAGCAACGTAAGAGATTGAATCGCATACTGAAAAACCTACTGCAACGAATGCCGAATAAAAAAGATCCTCTTGATCTTTCATTCTTATTAGAACGAAATCGAAGAAATCGTAAACGACCCAGTGGCTGTAAACAGTGACAACGGATTACAAGTACGCGAAAAAATGCGCAACATGTATCGATGTAAGTAAAAATATATGAGAATACCGGGATTTATTGGTAAATTAATGGTTGATTAGATTTATTGATAAAACCCCATTTTCAAATCATCATTGGCATTAATATATATATAAATATATTCTACTACTACTATAGATTACTTTTAGACAAACAAATATTGTATACTCTTTTTCCACAAAGCTATCCCGTCCATTCAGCTTATTATGGCTTCCTGTCATTTTGTAGTTGATATTACATGTTGGGGCGTTATCAATTTGTTTAAACACATTTTTAATATATTTTAAATATATTTTAAATAATATATTACTAAACGATCAAAATTCAATATACTTGAATTTAAGTACCTTGGCTCTATTCGTATCTATTTAGATTAATAATGAGTGAAAATGATAAATTATTGCCCCCCAGGGTGTTTCTTGTACTTTTTTGAATGAATTATAAATTATAATAATATATAAATTAGTAGTTTAGGCATGGTAGGCTTGATCAATAAATGAATCGATAATAATAAAATGTTTAAAAGATCATGACAGGGTACGTTTCCCTGATCAACTGGATACATTTCAAAATTTGTACAGAGTTAATTGTAAATTATTTGAATTCTTAGAAACGTTGTTAAGTCCGAATAGTTGATTGTACAAATTATAAAATTACGTGCGTATGTAAACGCACTTGGAGCTTTGTTGCACAAAAGGAAATATATTTTTCATAACCCCGGTGTTATCAAAAGTAATTGTAAAGTAGAATGTAATCAGCAGATGAAATTTTACAAATGTATTTAAATTATTATTATGATTATTATTATTATTATAATTATGTTTTATTATATTATTAATTCATCATATTATTATGATTGGCCTTTATTCAGCATTTGATTGCTGACAATCTTCAATGAATCATTGTAAATATTTTTATCATCGAATATTTATTATTAATATTATATTCTTACATTTACACGTTGTGAAAAAGTGATATTTTCAACACATAACTCACCGAATGAATTGCACTTGCCTGTATGTCAGATCAGTACTATTCTCTCATTATTATCATTAATATGATCATTACTATTATTGACGATTGTTTTAATTAACTTTTAACGATGAAAAAAAAATACATTATCACTACAGAATGTATCAAAAATCTATTACAGATATAACATGAACAAAACATTTATTAATCAATTGTTTTATCTTATAAATCATGTCTATATGCGATTAATTTATTGGTAAAAATTTTTTAATTAAATTAATGAAATTTAATATAAAAAGGGTTTAATGGATTAATAAAATTTTATTATTCAATTTATATTTCTGTTTTATACAATTTCAAGTTCCATGTTAGAGCTTATTCGTACCTCATTTATCCATATGGGACAATTGTTTATTTTAAGGCTTTTTAAGTATTAAAATAGTTTTTTAATAATTAATTGAAATATCCTAAGTGATACTAATCAGTTTTAATCTGTTGGGATACATTGATATCAAATTAGAATATGACACTAAGAAATGTATCACATTATTTTATTTTATTAATGATAGTTTGAGAAATTCAGAATCTCCCTTAGCATTTTTAAAAATTATAACTATTTTTTGTTTGTATTGAATGAAATTTTCTATTTTTTGGTTTGTTGCGCCGGTAGCTTCATATTAATTTAATAATATATTATACACAAATATTGTATTCTTTTTTAGAGAGCTAAATATATGTTAAAGAAAGAAAATATAACAAGTGGTATTTATTTCTTATCAAAAAGCTAATACGGAATGTTGAAAATTATTTATATTAAAAATTTAATAATGATAATTTATTTATCTTATAAAGCATAAAATAAAATAAAAACTATCATTTATTTAAGAGAAAATATAAATAGTCATACTTTTAATGGAGTAATAATTAAATAAATGGGAAAAATTTATATAAGACACTTCTTTATTTTTATGAATGAGTTTGTACATTGTATCAACAAATAAATTTATAGATTATTTTTATGTTACTTACTTTTTCTATCATGTAAAAAGATCATCCGAGGAAATCAAGGTAATGGTAAATTTTACATAATGCTATATTAACTTTTAAATCAAATTGATGAATTAAAAATGCATTATAATTAGATAGTTCGTATATTTTTTCTCGGTTATAACAACCATTTTTCATATCTATTTTGAATTCTTAAAATATACATGTCACATATACTACTCGAATTTTATGTTATTTCAACTTTAACCTCTGGCCATTCTTTATCGTCTATCATCTAACATTTAAAATATTTTTGCTTATTTGCAAAAGTATTTATTAATTAATATTTTTTTGCGCTGTACATAATGTCGCAGAAAAAGTGATAGTACGACAGTGTCAGTTTTATATAAACATCGTAGTTAATTAGAAAAAAAAGCGTCGAACTATCCATTTTACCTGTAACATTTCATTTCCACTGGATTATATTTAAATGATCTTTTCTGCAATTCTTCATATTCATATACATTATATATTTACTTTAATAATTGTTAATATATTTATTATTCATGTAATTACAGTACATAACTTAGGCTGTTATTTTTTCTTAAAATTAATGTCACTTCTCGTAAAACAGACATGTAAATTCATATTTTAAGACTTCCGTTCAATCCATTCGTTTAAGCTTTCATTTCATCATCATAGATAATTAATTTATAATTGCATTTAATTACAGACATTAAAAATATTGAAATTTCGAATTTTTATTTTTTTAATATCTATAATATATGAAATTTGTACAGCCGTGTAAACTTATTAAACGATGTGAACAAAATGAGTGAGGTATCATACTGTAATTAAAAAATGAAAAGAAATAAAAATAAAATAAGAAAGAAAGTTAAAGGGTAAATTGACTATAACATATGATTACTTTTTCAATTCTTATATTCATTTTTTATCCAAAATATTTTTCATGAAAGGAATGTTTATTGAGGCTGTTAAATGGGTTCAAATAGTTTGAAATTTATTACGTCTTTCTTTTATACATGTACCATCAATTAAAATCTATCAATATTATCATAAATTTTCCCGAAATGTATAAAGACAGTTGTCCCCTTTACATCGATATTTTTGAAATAATATTTGTCAAACATTGAAAAATACAAATAATGATTAATTGGTTTTATTTAAACGACAAAGTCTGTACATATTTACATTACTTGCCATGGAAAAAATTATTTAGAATTATTATTATTTATTTATTTTTGTGATACTTTAAATTGAGTCGATTAAAAAATTCATACTCTTTTCTACTTTCAATAAATTTTTTTTGCATTTTTAAAATTTTTTTAAACAACGTACAATATTATCGCCTCGTAATTTTTTATAATAACATTATGTCATTTGATTTTCAACTAATTAATATTAATGATAATAGTTATATTATTGTGCATTATAGTTAATGCAAGAAAAAATGGATGTTTAGTAATAAATGTAAAGTATAAATCAAAATGTTTCTTTCACTGTCAGTAAGACGATAAAAGCACACAATTTTCCATCTAAATGTCGCAAAATTAGTTTTCTTTAATATAAACTAACTGATTTTTTATAATAGTGATAATCCAGTGGTTTTTGTGATATATTTTTCTGAAAAGTAAATACTCACTTTATTTTTGTTGTTGGGTACCAGTACTGGAACCATCAGCTGAATAGTATGATTGTGAATAACCTTGCCATCCTCCTGGATAATTGTTGTATGATGACGAACTTACTGTTGAAGAAGCTGAAGTAGTTGGATTACTACCACCCGACGTTGCCTATTTAAATAATTTTATTTATTTCTATTCAAGATTCTTTTGAAAGAAGGCCAAAGGTTATGTAAAATACCGTTTATTTTTTTCTTACAGTTTGGCCACTGGATGTGACGGATGGCGACTGTTGGCCCCAATACTGATTGTAATACTGTTGTTGTTGATTCCAACTGCCCCAATTTCCATTACCATATCCTTGCTGATTATAATTATTCTGATTATAACTTGATTGTCCATAACTTTTCCAACTACCCCAATTTTGTTGCTGATTCCAATTACTTTGTTGACTACCCCAACTTCCTTGTGATTGGGATTGACTACCAGACCATCCACCACCGTGTTGACTTCCACTCCATCCACCTCCTCCTCCTCCTCCTCCTCCAGATGAGTGTGAAGAATTATGATAGTTACTGCTGTTATAATAATTTATTCCAGCCATTATTATATGAAATTAATGAACAGTACAGTAAATTAATTGATAATTTAAATTTCTTGATGAAAAATATTAAAAAAGCCTCTTTAAAGTCAAGAAATTTTTACGATATTAATACATGTAACTTGAGTCTATTAAGGTTACTCCACTCAGGTTCATTGACTTTGAGTTAAAAATAATCTAAATGAACTTACTTCATCGGACCCCATCCGCCACCCTGTCTGGAAGGCGGGCCAGATCGGCTACGATCAATTGCCGATCGCCTGTCACTTGAAGAACTGCCACGCCTGTCAGAACCACGATGAGATGAACTTGAACTGGGTCCTCCACGACCACGCCAGCCACTAGAAGATCCATAACCACCACTACTATGTCTTATACTCCGTGGTCCTCTGTCTCTCCAACCACCTCCTCCTCCTCCCATATGGTTGCCACCACGCCACGATGAACTGCGATTTCTGTCTGAATCTATAAAAATCAAAAATATCAGCTAAATTTATCAGAAAAAAGATCCTTAATCTGCTTAGATGGGCTTAATATTATTTTATTATACTTACAAGCACTTCGGCGATCACGATAATCCCTACTATCTCTGCTGTCTCGACTAGATCTTACATCACGACTGTCTCTGTGACTATCGCTTTTTTCAAATCTTGGTCGTTTACTTGTTTGCTGTACACTATATCCAGCATCTTTGCCTTCTTTGTTGTACTTAATAATTAATTTTTTAGCTTCTTCTTCACCTAGTTCAATCCATTCGATACTGTCAAATGATTCTCCGACCACTGGAGCACTGAAATTCGCTGTAGAAATAATTAATTTAATATTAATCAAAAATCCAACTATTTTAAGACATTTATGCGTCTTCAAGTGACGACAACAACAGGTGTGCAAAGTTGTGAATGAATTTAGAAACAGCCCCAATTAGTGACTCTAATAATATTATGATTCATTATAATTAAATGAGCTAATTTTATTTGATTCAGTATAATAGCACAAGAAATTGAAAATATTAAACTTATTCATCTTAGAGTTAAAACAAAAAATCTATTTTTTTTAAAGGATGTGATGGATAAATAAAGATTTGAACTGTGTCAAAAATTGAATGAAATGTTATTTTAAATAAGTAATAGGTAAACCTAAATTAGGTCAAAAATTAGGCTGTTTATTAATTCAAAACACACCTACGACCAAGGGTTTTATCTTAATAGATGTATACAATTAATCGAAGGGCGACGTGCTGTCGAAAGGGAATAAAAACCAACCTTTCATCTCCAAGACCGTGGTATCAGGAACGTCCTTGCCTTCGATGGCCTCGCGTTTAGCAGTACGCGATTTGAACTCTTCATCCGTTGGTACTATAACTATCGCCTTCCGTTGAAATCCATAGAAATTCCTCATTTTGCGCCTTTGTGCGGAAGGATATACGTTTGTCTGTACCGGTCCCATAGAAAATACAGATGTAAAATTCGTTGAGTGTTATGGGCGCGCGAATATATATCTTTTTCAGATCTATTCGGTAAGGCAATTTTTGATGCAATTCGTTCAATTCCTTCATCTTTTTTTCTCTTAAATTAACTTACTTCTAACATACTTACATCCCAGTTTGACAATTTACTTCATAGTTATAATTATTACCTCAGCTTGGATACCAATTAATTTAAATTAATTCAATCAATTAAAATTAATTCTAATACATATCATATCTTAACTTTCATCATTTAACTTGAATTCATCTAGCGTTTATTCATTGAATTATTCATTTCTTTTTGAAAATTTTAATTTCACGATTATGTTACGATTTTATACTAATACATACCATAAAATGCCACCTCAAACGGACTGGGCTATGATTGGAAGAAAGAAAAAAAACACTTACCTTATTACAGAAAGTATCAATGTTTTTTTTTTACTTGATTTTTCTGTTTTTTACTTAGTCTAAACTAGTAATCTAATATTTTATTGCTTCCAACTTATTTTCTTTTGCATTAATATTTTTAGTATTCTATTTTTTGTCTAATTTTTAAATTAAATTTTGAAAAATAATAAAATTATTTCTCACCTGGTCCAAAATGTAGTTACGTCGTCTGGTAGCCGCTACTTCCAAAAGTTTATTTAGACAACGAGAACATTTATCTATCAGTGTTTCCCATCTACCATGATAATTGCGTTTCCTTGGCAATCCAATAACCTAAGAGAAAATATGAAGAAAAATGGAATGCAATTAAAGAATTTTTTTATGGAAGAAAAACTTAAATAACATTATAAATTTATACTTACTTTCATTTTATCAATAAGAGCGTTAGTTCCTAGAATATTATACATTTTTTCTGGATTTTCCGACGCATATTTATTAGCCCAAACAGTTTTTCCAGATGCTGGTAAACCACACATCATTAGCATTTCACATTCTTCTCTTTTATCAGGTCGTCGTGGACCAGGTGTTCGATCTTTAATGTCTACTTGACCTACTGGTGAATATCCATCAAGAATTTTTTGATTCCACGCTTCTTCATCACCGAAATTGCAAACGAAAGCACAGTTTTTGGTTAATAAATGTGGAAAAAGTGCTTTTCCTTCAAGTTCAGATTTTTGAATTCTAAATGCTTCACCTAGGCTTTCTCCATTTAACGTATAAGTTATTACAATTTCATCACCTGATTCCATATCTAAATAACATCCCAGTATATCATTTAAACCAAAGGATGGACCATAATCCGTGAAATTATTTCCTGTAGATATTTTTCCTGTACCCCCATATCCATAACTGAATTTTTCTTCACCTAATTGCATAGATGTAAACGCTGTTGACCATCCAGCTCTTAAAACATGAGGATATTCTTCGTTTTGAAGAGTAACATTGCACTGATGAGTAACTTTTACTTCATAATATATTTTTCCACTGGTAAAACCATATGATGCTCTTGCACCAGCCCAGACGTATCCAAATCCATCATTATGCATTGGGGTTGCTGATAAAAATTTTGATTTATCAATTATTAAATTCAAATCTGAATCATACCAAGATAATAAAACTCTAGAATAATCTATTTCTGGTTCATCGTCAACAATACTTGGACTTTTGTGGCGATCATCTTGTGAACTAGTAGATCGCTTCCTTTTTCTGTCTTTACGATCTCTACGATCATAGTCTTTTGATTCCTTCTCATCGGATTCCTGTTTCACATTTGGCTTCATTTCAACATCTTCTGGTTCAATTTTAGCTGTTTCATTTAGATCATCAGTCTCTTGTTTCAAATTATCCGATGATTGTTCTTCGAACTCTTGTTGTATCTCTTTATTATCAGAAACACTTGAAGAATTAAGGTCATCAAAAGATTGTTCTTCTGGTTTAAAATCCTGATTTCGATCATCGACGTCATTAATTGCCATTTTTTCTTCTGTTTCTTCACATTTTTCTTCTGTTTCCTCAACAGAATTAAACATCTTATCATCTTCTGATTTTTCTTCAGAATATTCGTCAGATATTTTATTATCAACGTCATTTTCCTTATCATTTGTAAGTTCTTGTTCCATTGGTTCATCATTTTTGATTGCATTTTCTGATATATTAGTTTCAGATATCTCGGAAATCGGCTCGGATTCATTTATCGATTCATCTTGAGCTGGTCTTATTTCGGGTGCTTCTTCAGCTGGTTGAGGAGTACATATTTCCGTCTCTGATGACTCACTCATTTGCTCCATAGCTGCATTCTGTGACTCTGTCATATGGGAAGGTTTATCATTTTTCTCCAACTCATCTCCACTATTAATTTCCGTTGTCGCAGAGGTATCTGTTATCGGGATTGGTGTTTCTTTAATAGGTGATTTTACAGGTGAAGGAGTTTCTTGCGCTACAGGTGTTATTATAGTCTTTGGAGAGCCTCTTGTAGGAGTTTTTATTGGACTACCACCTGAAGAACTCCTAGGAGATCTACCAGGTGTCCTGACAGGTGTAGTAACCTTAGTGGGTTCTGGACTTTTCTCTCGTTCATCTTGGGAACTTGGATCTCCTGAACTTTCAACTTGAACATCAGCAGATACTGTTCCTTGAACGCCTGAAATTCATAGAAAATTGTAATAGAAAGTTCATTTCGATGTTTAATCTTTTTGGAGTTATCAATAATAATCAATCAAGCATCAAAACAAGTTGTATCAACTACGTTTACATTTAACGTAACCTACATTTGTCCTATTAACAATTATCGATCGTCATAACATAGAAAAAGTTGATAGTTGAATGATAATGTAAGAGAAACGTTGGAAAATGGAAAATCTAGAAAGTAAACAGCGTCAACTTACTATCGCCAGTTTCATCCTCCAACGCCTTGCGAAGCCGCTCAACTAATACCGCTTTATTTCCCTTAGTATCAAGGCCACGTTTGCCCAATTCACTACGTAGCTCGACAACTTTTAATTTAGCTGGATCCATTACTATCAGTTTCATACAACTCGCGGGTACTTATGCTCTTTTGTATTGACAAAATATCTTACAAAACGACCATGCACGCACAAGTGACCCGCGCTAGTCACACAATATGGCGGCTTAGACCGCAAACAACGCGTTAGATATATCACTAATTTTATTGGTCGAGAGAAACTCGAGATCGAACTGCTGCTAACTTCACTCCTCACTGTATTACTCATTTCATTGGTCAATACTGATAGATCTGTAACGTTATTGGTCAATTTCAATAATGTTTCTTTAGTAAAAGGTTATTCGATTCGTTGACAATCTAATTTGAATTATTATTGGTAAATACTAACCTAATCATAAATCAGAACTCGTTATCATTAATTTTTGGTTCTTCAAAATGAGAATCATGTGATTTGTATTTTTTCATTACAATTTTTAACTGAAAAATAAACTAAACAGATAATAAAGTAATTAAAAAAAAAAAAAAAAATTAGTAGACTTAGAAAAATGGATGAAGATCAACTAATACGAGAAATAGAAGAACTAAAAAAATTATTGAAAGAAAAAGAGGATAACCTTACGCAGTTGAGGTCGAAAAAACAAATATTACAGAAAAATGGGTTAAAAAATGATGAAATTATGAGATATAGTCGACAAATTCTTATTCCAGAAATTAGCGTAAAAGGTTTGAATCATTTTATCAGAAGTACTTTTAATAAATGTTAATATAATAAAAATAGTAAACAAGTTTTTTATGTATCATTATTGTTAGGACAAGTAAAAATAAAAAAATCATCAGTGCTGATAGTTGGGGCTGGTGGATTAGGATGCCCTTCAGCTTTATATCTAGCTGGTGCTGGAATTGGAAAAATTGGAATCATAGATTATGATAATGTTGAGTTAAATAATCTTCACAGACAACTACTTTTTACCATTCATGATCTTGGAAGAGCTAAAGTCGAAGCAGCTGCTGAACATCTTACGAGGTACTAAATGATATTACTTATCAAATTAAAGTATCCATCTATCAATTACATTGTTTTGTTTTTAGACTTAATGAAAATGTTGTAGTCATTCCTTACAAAATGCAAGTTGATAGTACCAATATTTTAAACATCATCAAAGATTATGATATTGTTCTTGATGCAACTGATAATGTTCCTACACGATATTTACTAAATGATGCTTGTGTTTTATCAAAAAAACCACTAGTCTCTGGATCAGCTCTAAAAATGGAAGGTCAATTAACTGTGTATAATTATAAAAATGGACCATGTTATCGGTGTGTATTCCCACAGCCACCACCACCAGAAACAGTTGTAAATTGTGGTGATGGAGGTGTTATTGGAGCAGGTACTTTGATAGATACTTGTATCCATTTTAACAAACAATTATTTAATTCATTCTCTTATAGTTGTTGGAACAATTGGAGTATTACAAGCCTTGGAAGTAATCAAGATAATTTTAAACATTTCTGGAGTTCTTTCTGAACGACTCGTACTCTTTGATGGAATGGAAGCAGCATTTAGGACAATCAAATTACGCCCTAAAAATCCTAATTGTGCTATATGTGGTAATAATCCAATGATTACTGAATTAATCGATTATGAGCAATTTTGTAAAAGTCGAGCAAATGACAAGAATCCTAATTTAAAACTTTTAAAAAATGAAGAAAGAATTACTGTTGAAGAGTACCATAAAATTAAAAATCTTTCAACACCTCATCTTCTGATTGATGTTCGATCATCAGAAGAATTCCAAATTTGTCATCTAGATGATGCTATTAATATTCCCTATATTGACATAAAAAAGAAAGGAGGTTTAGAAAAAGCTGAAGAAATAATCAAAGAAAAACTACAAGGGTGTAAAGACACTGATGGTAAGGAAATACAATTGAATGAATATTAAAAACTGTTTACTATTTTTCTTTTTTAATAATTTATGCCTTTAGTATATGTTTTATGTCGTCGTGGGAATGATTCTCAACGAGCTGTAAAATTATTTAAAGAATTTTTCAAAGATGAAAATAACAGAATAAAGGATATCGTGGGTGGTATCCATTCATGGACACACAAGATTGATTCTCAATTTCCAATTTATTAATAATAGAACTAATAAAGGTAAATAATTTTTGTTGACCGATTTTGTACAGTTTTAAATAATATAAAGTACATTACTTATTGATTATGTAATAAATTATAACAGAAAATAGATTTATTTATTTCTCATATTTTTTAAAATAACATTGACTATATTTGAATTAATTATACATGGCAATTTGGTCTGAAGTTAAACTTGTCTCAGGATGACGATAATGTTGATCTGGAAGACTTCGCAATTTTTCTGCTGCTTGTTCTGGTGTCAGATCTCTTTGAGCTTGAGCTAATAACTCGTAGCCTACCATATGTTTCTTTATTGTAGCTGATCGAAGTAAAGGAGGCAAATACATGCCATGAAAAGTCCAATGACTAGAATCTTTATTAGCTAGAGGTCCTGTAGGAGCTCCATGCCAGCCCATTGAATAAGGGAATGAACAAAGAAATAGATTATCATATTTTGTACATAATCTTTTCATTATCATAGCCAATGATTCTTGTTGGCTGGATGTAAGATCTTGTATTCTTGGCACTTGTTTTTTCGGTAGCACCATTGTTTCATAAGGCCATACTGCCCAAAATGGTACAAGGACAACCCAATCACGATTTTCAATTACAATTCGCTCCTATAAAAAGTACTTTCTTATTTATTTTTTTTACATTAAAATATATCAAATAAATTATTAAAATACATACCTTTTTTGCTAGTTCTTTTTCAACGTAATCTACCAAAAGTGGACGATTATGACGAGAATAATACTCCAAAAGATGTTGATCCTTTCTTTTGGCTTCAAATGGTAAAAATGAACTTGTCCATATTTGACAATGAGGATGAGCATTGCTACATCCCATCAAAGCACCTCTATTCTCAAAAATTTGTACCCATGTCCATTTTTTTCCCAATTCTATCATCTCATTGATCCACCAATAGATTATAATTTTTCAATTAATACTTTTGCAATGAATGATTAATAAAAAAAATTACTTACTGTTTAATTACTTCTGCAATCTCGTCAATTTTCATTAAAGCAATTGTAACGTTAGATTTAGGATGAAAACACATGACTTTGCAAGTGCCTCGTGCTGTATCCATTTGAAACAATTCATCCTGTGAAGCTGGTGGTCCAGGTACGTCTTCCAATAACGCGGGAAAATCGTTGACGAATGAATATGTTCGTTCATACTTTGGTGTCACCTGAAATATTTATTTCAACTCAATTAAGTAAAATCTTTTTTGAAAATTACAGATTGATGTTGAGTAATATTAAAAATATAAAAATTATTGAATAGAGAGAAGGAAGAATTGGTACCAACTTTTCCATTGACTCTAGGATTCCCAGGACACAGTGGATTATTTGGATCATATTCTGGTAATTCTTCATCATTAGAAGGTTCAATTTGACCTCCCCAAGGTCTTTTCATTCTGTGTGGTGATACTAACACCCATTCTCCTTTCAATGGATTATACCGGATGTGTTGATGTTCTGAAAATAGAATAGTAATTGAAAACTGTAAATTTATTGATACATCATAATTCGATACAAATGTTTAATTGGAGTGTCAAACAATGTCACAATAATGCAATTAATACCTTTTGGATCGAAGATATTAGATTCACTTCCACTCATTGTGTTCTCTTATTTCAATTATCAGTACACTGAATGAACTTCTCAATGTCAGCAATAAATAAAAGCGCTTCTCAGAAAAATAATTGGTGTAGAGCTTGATTACTCACTATCACATATGACGATTATCTAACCTTTGAAAAGTATAAACATTATGAAAACATTCAAAATAGAAACTATTTGAAAAATTCTGGAATTAAACAACACTTCATGCTTATTAAATAATGCAATATTTCAATAAATGACGAGCGATTTATTGCGTAATATATTAATTTTGTTATCAATCGTGTCAGCACAGAATGAATAAAAATTTCCAATTCATTATGTGAATAATCTTTAGATAATTAAGAAAAATTGAATATAATACAGTTAAATTTGGTGAAAAAAAATTAAAACGTACAATAAATTTAAAAACTCTCTACAATCAGTATGGAAAATGTTAATTTATGGATTACTTACATTTGTTAGTATGAAGTTGAAAAGAATTTATTTAAACTTGCGCCATAAAAGCAGAAATTATTAGTGTCTTCTATTGCTAAATTTTTATTGGATGCTTGATATAAATAATTCCATTGTAACTGTTGTATTTTCAAAATTGCGACCGCGAGAGGGATTAAAGTCAAGTAAACTCGATCCTTGTCATCCGCTTGGTAATCTTTTTTCTGGCTCCACTATTTTTGTTAATCATTAAACATGGCGAGAGGTAGTAGTGCAGGTTTTGACAGGCATATTACAATTTTCTCGCCAGAAGGGCGATTATATCAAGTAGGCAAGTATTATTAAATATTCATCTTATGTTATTTTTATATCTTAAGAATTTTCAAGAAATCATTGACATTCACCGACATAACCAAACATACTCCGCAAAGGAAGACAGCGTGATCTGCACTTTTGAATGGAGTTTTAAATACAAATCATAAATTATCTATTTATTGTTTACAGAGTATGCTTTCAAAGCTATTAATCAAGGTGGACTTACTTCGGTAGCTGTTAAAGGAGCTGATACCGCAGTTTTTGCAACACAAAAGAAGGTTCCGGTACGTATAACCTCCATTTTCGGTTGATTCTTTAATTTCACATAAACAATTAAATTTATTTATTTACACAAAATAGGATAAGCTTCTTGATGCATCTAGTGTTACCCATATCTTTCAACTTACTGAACACATTGGATGTGTTATGACCGGAATGATTGGTAAGATATTTTGCCTTTAGTTTCTACTGAATCCAAGTATTTTATCTAATGCTTTAAAATTGATTATAGCTGATAGCAAATCTCAAGTCCAACGTGCTCGTTATGAAGCAGCCAATTTCAAATATAAGTTTGGCTATGAAATTCCTGTAGATACACTTTGTCGTCGTGTAGCTGATATATGTCAAATTTATACACAAAATGCGGAGATGAGACCATTAGGATGTTCAATGATGCTAATAGCTTATGATAAAGAAAAGGGTCCATGTATTTACAAAGCTGACCCTGCTGGATACTTCTGTGGATACCGAGCTATTTCTGTGGGAGCTAGACAGACAGAAGCAAATTCGTATTTAGAGAAGAAGTTGAAGAAAAAACAGAATTATAATTATGATGAAACTGTACAATTGGCAATAACTTGTCTTTCTACAGTTTTATCTGTTGACTTTAAGCCATCTGAAATCGAAGTTGGAGTCGTTTCGAAGGATAATCCAAAATTCCGGTAATTATATTTAAATAATTAGCATCATAAGCATATTTAGTGTATTGTTGATTAAAAAAATTGTAATCTTCCAATTTTAGTGTCCTTACGGAACAAGAAATTGATAAGCATTTAACGGCTATTGCTGAAAAAGATTAATCAAGCGGTGATTGCAGCATAAAGAAATTTTTCAGGCTTGCACTAATATTTTTTTTATAATTCATAAATTAAATAAAATTATTATACAGATACAGTTTCCTAATGCATTAAGTGAACTTATCATAATAAAAAGAAAACAACGTTATACAGATGAAAATGACTTATTTATTGGCTTAATGAGGTATTAATTTACAAAATTTATAGAATAGTATTTGGAGCAAATGAAGGAACATTATTACTTTCCTGATGCAGTAGCCAATGGATTTCGTAGAACTAAAATTACTGAATCGCCTCGTAGAAACATTTTTGATATAAACCGATCTTTATTAACTGGTTTTGCCTATTTTAACAGAAAATTAATAAATTATTTTTTGTTGAAGAACCCGTGAGTAAAAATAATTACTATCAATAAAGTAAGTTTGAATAAAATACTCACTTTTTTCTTTCCTTTTCCAGTTCTTGGGAGTTCTGTCCACATTTCTTTTACATTTTCTAAAACCATATTACAGTGTCGATCAAAAGCTTTCACCCTTCCAAGCAATTTTTTGTTATTTCGACAATTAATTAATACTTGAGTATTATTTTTCACTGATTGAGTGAGAACTGATAAGGGCCCTGTGTTGAATTCTTCCTCTTCTCTTTTTGACAACTCTTCTGGAGTCATCTCTGATTTAGGTTTGGTAAGAGAAGCCCTATAATATTTTAATGAATTAAATATTTTTATTACCATTATTATTACAATAAATAATAAATTATCAAAGATAAATTAAAATAATCAAAAAATAAAGTGACCGGTAAGGTTATGTACAACTTTGTTTTCTTTTGAAAAACATTATGAATTTATTTTGTATGAAAAAATTTATCAAGTATCAAATTTTTTATTATTAACTTACATTCTTGTATTCCAAAAGAATTAAGAAATTGAACTAACAATTTAATTTTCCAAAAATATTTAACGTTTGATTACGATGCAATACAAGCGTTTACAACTTTCACAATTGAAAAACAATTCGCCATTAATCGGTAAGAATAAATAACGAATCAACTTATCAGCAATCGATAAAAATTTTTTTTTAACCTTTAGGTTCATAAGTAATTACTAGATGACGTAATATGAAGAAGCAAAATTCGCAATCATTTATAAGATGGCCGAACAGGTGGCAGTATAATGTTCAAAAAAGCGTTGAAGAAGGGACAAAGTGAAATGAAACGGAGTATGTGAGCTCTGGAAGCCTGACTAGTCGACTTCGAAGCCGCTAAGTTGTGAGATTACTTTAGTGATTCAGTTGTCGCTCCTGCAATAACGAACGCTAAAACTTGTGTGTGTAAGGTTATGCATTTACTGTTTTGTTAATTAACAAAATCAGTTGGAAAATATCGTGATTGAACCGTGTATTTATTATATTTATTGAGTGTATTAATGAGTGAATAGTTGAGTAATTGCGTGGTTCATTCAAGGATAAAACCACTTGTTTTTGGATAAATTTTATTTTCGAAGGAGGAAGGTATGTGCTTAATTTGCACAATAATTGATCGATTCATTATTTAAATGTACGTCAATTGATAGACATAAACTTATTGTCCATTCCAAGAGCATGCTTCCATTCTTTCAATTCCAACTATTTAAGATTTACCGGTATAATCTGTAGATAAATCTACCGAAAAAAGGGCACACGTGGAGACCCAATTCTTCTGGTCTCCATATAGTCCTGGAATTCTTATAACGCATCTGTGTACTGTCTATTTTCAAATATAATATTTTATTCCTATCATCATTATGATGATTAAGACATAAAAGTAAACAAAGTCAAGCGCATTATTTACTTAGTTTTAAATTGAAAAAGTGAGCGTAAATAAAGTATAAGATTGTTTATATTATGCAGACTCCAAATAATAACATATTTTAGAGTCGTTCAGTGTAACTGAATTTCGCCGGTATCCAAGAATTTCTAGCTAAGTATCTCTAACAAATCTATTCAAAGTCTAAGAATCCTATAGGTCGCGTCTGTTGATCAAATTCAACAAAATAAACCGGAAAAATAATATAATAGCCAATGATATGAATTTTAGAGAAGTTTACATAGAATTTTAACAGACCTTCAAATCTGTTTCTGCTATGGAACCAAAACTCTTGCTCCATAACAAGAATTGAATTATTTTTCTTAGAGATTTTTAAACAAGAGCATTTCTTGATCTGTTTATTTGGTATTTCTGACTCTAAATTTCTTTGGAGTGAAGTTTCAAAAGTTTGTTTTTCGTAAATGATATTTATTTTAAAAAACGTACCGGGTACCCGGTGTGACATCGTACGACGATGTGTGGCCTGCGTTTTTTCCATCTTTCTCTTGCTTATTCCCGCTCTTTCACATTAAAGTACAGCAGTCTCACTCCAGAATCTTTGCTGTATTAATGTTCGTGTGCGTTCACCATATAAACACGTGGCGCACAATGCAAGAAAACGTGCGCAGCGTGTGCGTGCGTGTTTCGTGTAGACTTGCTGGACCGCTCCTGAGTCCTCTCTAACTTCTCTCTTTCCGTCTCTTTCGCTCTCTCTTGATTCTTCTTTCTTTCTATATACCCTTTAGTCTTCGTTCGACGCTCCGAAAGAAAGTTAACGAGAATAAAAGATAGAACGAGAGAAGGAATAAAGGAGAGAAAAAATATCGTTAGGCACGAGGCATTTCGGGGTTATAAAGACAAGCAGAGCGGGTAGATCGTCAGGTTACGGATTATTTCAAGGCTTAAATTTTTTAAGAAACTCTCGAGGGCCCCATACCGCTTCCTGAGAATCGCGAAGAGTCATGGGAACCATTTTACCCTCATAAATATATTTTCTTTCCTGTTTGAAATTTTTCTTTTATTGCCTATCCCTTTTTTTAGGGTTATTTATAGGCAATTTCTTCATTTAGTATGATCGTGGTACAGTTAATTCAAAATTAATGGTTTTTAATTATTTTGTAACATATAATAAATATGTCATAAATATTATTTAATCTTAATTGAGGAAATGGTTATCATTTGTTGGACTCGCTGATCGACAATTAAAGTTCAATTGATTAAAAAAAAATTATTTTCGAGGTGAATTTATTTATGTGACCTATATTTTATTTTATTATCAGTGTAGTTTTAATTCTAATTCGATTTAGCTATCATAAAAATTCAATTTATCACTTATCTGTAAAATTAAATTATCCTAATTTTTTAGTGTTTATGTGAAGCCATAATCCTCGATGTCATAACACAAAAGATCCATTGATGACTGTAGTAGTGAAATAGAGGGTCATATAATAGGATTTCTGCAAAAAGTTAAAATCATATTTCCATGACATCTTATCTTCGTCGCTTCTTGCTATCTCCTGAAGCTTGTCGGACTTATTTTATTTATGACCGTGTTTTTACTGGGTTATTTGAATCGTCGTGTGTAAAATTCAAATATTCATAACTCTGTAATATTCTTTGATGATTCATATAATGTTAAATAAAATTTTCCAGATAAATAAAATAAAAGTAAAGATTAGATGACAACACTGCAAGAATAAATAATTTTTCTTAACATTTTTTTTAAATTTTATTTTTATTTAACATACTTACTAACTCCATTTTTACTTTAAAAATTCTCGGTTGTAGCTTACATAAGTTCTACCTTCTTTCATAAAATATTTTGAATACCATCCTTCGATAAATACACAGAAAAAAAATCTTATAAATTAGGATACTGTCAGGATCTAGTATTTTCTAGATTTTTTTCTTTGTTAGATCATCTTATGAGTAGTTCATAGAAGTCCTTCAATAATTAAGATGATTATCTCTGGCCCCTAAAATTGTATTGTATAGTACCGTCGGTTCTCCTTGTGACTCTAGAAAGTCACACGACTCAGAGATACGTTAGGCGGCTTATATGTATTATTTGGTGCATTACTTGTCTCCTTCGTAACTTGTAATATACAACTTTGACTTAGTCTTCTTTTTTTTTTTTACTTCTCCGGTGCTTGTGGAATGTTAAATTGTCGGTAGCGCGTACTTAGGAATGTACCAGTCGATTCTCTTCCTCGTACTGGCGACTTTCTATCCAAGCCTCTAAGTTCTTTTAACTTTGCTATTTTTTATAACACTTTAACTACAGCCCAAAGGGAGGAAAAACGTCAATTAAGAAGAGAAATGGGTACTGTTTGAAATTTTCATTTGGTTATATTCAAGAATTTATTCATAAAGGATGAGAGAATTTATTCAAATAGATTTATTTTGTTATAAGATTTTAGTAATCACCGGAAATGAACTATTTATGTTCTTTATTATTTTATTCAGGATAATGTTGAGGAATTATCATATTCATTTTGCTATAATGTTAAATAATTTAATAAATTTTATCAAATTATTTTCAATTGTGAAAAATGTAAAAATAGCTCCATAACATAATGATTGAATTTTCCTTCAAGAAGGCGGATGATGATGTACTTGATCGACGAGAATCTTTTATACACGCGATTTTATCTCCCCTGTGGTAATGCCACTTTCACTCTAACGTTACTGTAATTGCCATGATTGAAAAAAAAAGAAAGAAAAAAAAATTGGCAATTCTAAAGACATTATCTGCATGTTTATGTCTTCTTATTATTATTACTTTTTTTTTTCTAACTTTGTTTTGTGGTTTATTTGTACTTTGTTGTTACCTATAACAGTTATTTGGTTATGTAGAAACATCAGATAAGAATAAACTTACATGTTAAAATGTAAACATGCAGTATTAAATTTATTTTTGAAATTTTTATTTTAGTTTATATTTTTTATTATTTTAGATTTTTTTTTTTAAATTAAAATGATTGTTGAGTTGATTTAACATCTAGTAAAGCTATTATTTTTTGAGAAAACATTGTAATCTTGCAAAATTCGAAAGTGAATATGTATGCTAACATGCATTCAGTCAACTAAATGGTAGAGGGTCACGTAGAATGTCAAGTTTTAGAAACTTTGAACGTACACTTTCACGGTCATTGAACTGCTAATGAATACATTTGTCTTGGCGACACTTTTTTTTTAAATATATATTTTATTGTATCGATGCAGAATTAAATTTGTCACTTTATCTTCACTGATATTTATTTCAATGAATAACTAATTCTTCCTCAATTTTAAAAGCGATTTTTATTTGTAATTTTAATTACTTTTATTGCCTTACTGCTTATTTTATATTAACTCATGAGATAAGATAATAATTTTTGATTTAATTTTTTTCAACTTAAAAAAATTTAAGAATAAGATTTTTCTTTTATTTATTTATTTTTTTCTTTTTTTCAATAGGATGATTTTAAAAAATTTTCCTTTACCACTTTGTGATTGATGAGTGAATAAAATGAAAATGATTAAACACGTTTGTGCACTTTATATAATAAGAATCAAATAAAAGTAAGATGGAAGAATAAATGTATCTTCTATCTTACTTCTATTTTACCAAAGGCATAAACTTTCGATTAATAAATAGTTTCTTACATAACTCTAACGTTATTTAACATAAATTCTACATGTTTTTAATTATTTTTTTTCAAATTTCTAAAATTATTAACTCTGTTAATAAAATTTTCTCTCTATTATTTAATCAATTTTCTATCATTTATTTATTTTTTTATAAATTTCCAATACATGATCAACTATTAAATCAATCAAACTTAAGAAGAATGAATAAATATTGTGATTTACCTTCAATTGAATTTATCCATCTGATGGCTACAAATAATTCTGAGCTTGGAATTTCATTTATGATGATAATAAGTATTGGATCATACACCAAAGAATACCGCCATATACATACATTCATAAAAATAACATAAAAAATTCAACAAAAAAAAAAAAAAATATCGCTCTCAACCTTATAACTTATTCAGTGGGCAAAATTATTAGTGATAATTATCAATTATGATGACGTTCCCAAGTCTTCGTGGTTTAATTAATGGGTCCCGGATGAGAAGACTGAGTATTAAAGCATGAAAAACGAAAGAAAAAATCTGTGCCTATGGTATTTTACCGTGACCTTTTTCCATTTAAAATATTTTCATAGAATTAAGGGAAATTTTTTAAATAATTTTATTATGACTCATCATTTATTTTTAAACTAAACATTGAATTAAATAAGATTAGGTACACCTTGTATACATAATATATTGACAGCTACATGGAATTTAATCATTATTATCACGATAAGAAATTTTCTAAATTATTTATTTAATACTTTTATGATTGATTATTAATTTTATCTAATACGTCATAGATCGATTTGTTAATTAAATTATCTTAATTAATTTTCGAGCTATGAAGAATTTTTATTGTCAAAACTACTATTAAATATCAATTTTAAAAAATTTAGTGTCAATCTTAAAATTATTACTGACAATGGTTATTTAATTGCACTTATTTATCAAATTTTTTTAAAACTCAATCACATCCAAGTTGAGTAGAAAAATAAATACAATTTAGTCTAGTTACTTATTAGGTATCAAGGTATGAAGTCACTTTTATATTACTGCCATATCCGTAACTTACGTCACTTCTTACTTCTCCTATTTTAAATGAAAATTGTATAATTACTGAGCAATATCGAAAAACCAGTCTCTCAATATAGGTATGTTGAAGTTATTCTATTTCTTAATATGCACTTAAGTAGTGTAAAAAACAATGATTTATTATTACTGGGAAAAATTAAAAATAACAACAACAATTACTGCGTTATTTAGACTTATGACATCAGTTATATTTAGTACTCCTATTATTTTACAAGCTTATAATCATTAATTTCATAGAAATGTTTTATTATATGATTCAACAAGTCATGTTGTGTGCTTTTAAGTGTATTATGTGGTCGAGAATTGACACTTTTTAAAAGATTATCACAGATATTACATTAGATCTTTTATTTTATCAATTTTGGAGGCTAGATAAGTTTAAGTTTGTGACAAATGTGCTGAAATATATTAGTGATTGTGTTCATTTGATATTTGTCAAGTAAATATTAAGAAATTCTTTTTCTACAGGTGGATTTCGTTTTCTGTCTTGGAAATAGATATTTTGAAATTTAAAAGGACAATATTTGTTTATGTGTTTAGTGTTCATAATATTTGGAATTATTGATATAATCTAAAATCATTCTGTGATTGACTTTTTAACTATTCTTCAAATCTAGACCAAAACAATTCCTACATAACATCCATGGTGTCTACAGATCCAATTGAAGGTTGTTACTAATTTTATAGTTCATATTAAGTTTTAAAAAAGTTCCTAAATATTATTTATTTTATGGGTTAGTTAAAATTAAATAATTGTAAATTAAGAGATAGTTATAACTTACCTGAATTTTTATATCAAACTTTATTTCTATTCTTCCACTGTCATTTCTCAAAACGATTAAAACTTCAGCTTCGTACAATGAACTAAATCATTTTTTCTCAAATTATTTTTTTGATCCTAAATATTTTTAAAATTAGTTCATCATTAGTCATAATTACAGCCTAATTTGTAACAAAAGAAAGTCTCTCAAATTCTTTTGAATGGAAGAATCATTTTCCCATTATGTCTGACTAATGTCTGTTTCTACTTTCATTTCCTTCCATTCAACATCTCGAAATGAAACTACTCCAAAATTTATGATAAGTATTTTATAAGTGTTGTTTAATGATACAATAATTTAATGATATGAATAAAAATACAGTCAATATTTTGATGCAATATTTTATTGCTAAATTTTTTTTTTTTTTTTAACATACACTGATGATATCACGTTCAGTGATTCGACACTGTTGCTTATACGATATTTCCGGTTCACTGGCGTGTTTTTTGCCTGACAACGATAGTAAAATGACGCTGTAAAATTTAAAAACATTGTATCTGTGTTGAGGTGAATTATATCCCATACAATAAACGAATTTAATGTTGAACATATGGTGCATTTAAGCATTCAACATTCCAATGTCCAAATTCTTTTTCGTTCAAAATCGCTGTAGACGTTGACTCATCCAAGCGCATCAACTCATCTCAAATCATTTAAGAGTAATTTGCAATGAAATTCTTATCAATTTTATTCTTGGATCTTAAATAAATTAATTTATTTATAAAAATTTATTCTTTTAAAAAAAATTATCGATAAATTATTTCTTGACAATTATATTTTTAAATACTATGATTTAATAATTTATTAATAGTCACATAATGTTAATAGAATTTGATTGACATCATTCTTTTAAATAGAAAATTAAATTAAACGAGCGACTAATGAAATTAAGTACACAATTTGTAAATTTCTAAAAAGAAAAAACAAATAGTGTGATATAATAATTGTCGTTATTACTGACGATTATGAACGTTTCTTTTTTCACCTTGCGTGACTAACGGTGTATTATCTTGAAGAGAAGATAAACATTATGCCATTAAAGAATTCACGACGTCGATAAAAATATTATAAAGATAATAAACTTCCAATAAATATCCACAAATTCACAACCACTCAAATTTCATTTTAACATTAATTCATTTTCAACACCGTTTAAGTAAAAAAAAAATTAACCCTTTCCATAAATCAATTTTTTTTTTTTAAAGAGAGAAAAAAATCATTTGTTAACTCGCAATTGTATAAATATTTACTTTCTTCCTTCTTTTTTTGTCCCCAATTTTGTTTCTATGAACACCACACCTATTATTCATGTATGTGCACACACTAATGAGACACCTGACTGTCACACATTTGCTGATGTTTCTCCAATTCACAGATCTACATTGACATGCATCTACATGTACAAGTCGTAATGATAAGAGAAACATCAGTGGTCGTTGACTAGCAGTTGACTCAGTCGTTTGTGGCTCCTGCTCATAGTCTTAACTTATGAGTGAAATAATTATTTTTAATGCCAATTAATTGGTAGTTTAAGAATTAATTGAATTAAAAATATCGGTGTGACAATCTGTAAAGTTTTAATTGAACTTTTATAGAGATTCATTAGGATAATTCAGGATGTCTTATCGCTATCATTATGGTAAATATAAGTTACAGAGTATAATAACGACGTAGCAAAATCCACCATCTTTATGAGTGTTAGGTGAGGTAGATATATGTAGTATGAAATATGTAAGTATGTAATTCTCAATACTGCCTCTTTAAGACTTGTCCTGGCCTGGTAAGTGATAATATTTCAGTGCAGATACGACAGCCAAGGAATGAGATTCATAAATAGTATACCCAAGAGAAATGTACACTGAACTTCTGTGGCAGTTGTAAATTTTCTGTCATATAATTACCTGTTCTCTATCCCGACATGTGTCAGTTTTGTTTTTTTAATAGAAACAATTAGCGGATGCCGCTTGTTACAACCTCTTGTATCTTCACACCTGCATATACATACAGACATTGTCTATGTAACTTTGCTGTGACTAACATGCACGTGTTATTTTTGCTAGTTCATTTTTACCTGACCTTTTTTTCTCTTAAATATTCTTTATTTGACTAAGCTGAAAAAAAAATATTCACAATTTATAGGATGTTGATGTACGCAGTCGGGAAAAGTGCAGAAATTACCCTGCAAAAAGCAAAAAGAAAATTTACTTCATACTAATTAATGTGAGACATAACGACCTGGGCAGTAAATATTACTCTTCATGAAAGGGTAAAATTTACACTGATGTTTTTGAAGTTTTATAACTCTTTAAAACCTAGATATTTGACTTCTAGACCCTCTAGACCTTTTCTGAACCTTTCTAAAATTTTATCATAGACTCCTGAAAATTCTAGTCTTTAAAAGAAAAACTTTACAATTATATCAAAAAAAATTCTTGATTATTTTATTCTTCATAGATATCAAAACTTTATCTTGAAGCTTGCTTTTTTATGTCTTAATTAATAATGAAATCAATTAAGATAAGCCTAGAATTTATTTCTATTCTCTATTAATATAAATCCATCTTTTTTGATATCTCATTGTTACTTTTAATTTGCTAAAATATTTTTTTATCTAAAAAAAATCAATTAACTGACCTTGTTTTCTATAAAAGATAATGTCTATACAGACACAAAAAAATATTAATTAAATTCAATAACAAAATCATTATAAAATATGTTGTTATTATTTTTTTATAGTTATCGTTAAAAACAAATAGAGATTTTCGTAAGAGATAATATTGGGATATATATATCAAGGTATTAATTAGAAATGACACCCATTAGGAGTGGTTAATGAAAAAATATTGAGTGGCTTCATTTATGCAAATATTGCGGGAAATGTAGAAATAGTTTTGATAAAAACTGAATTTTTTATCATACAAACTAACAGTATCTACAAATAAAGCTTAAGTGTCGACAACATGACTACGACTATCGGCAGACATGGGCGTACGTGTTAGCGTCACGCATGGAGAATTTCGCGCGTGTGAGATCGTATACACGCGTGTTCACTTGTGACTTTGCACTGCAGGATTTGCGAAAGATAAACGAGAAAAGAGTAGTACTCGCGTGACCGGTCAAATCCGTTTGATGAAGCTAAAAGGAGCAAAAATAAACTAAAAATAGATTAATAAATAATTAAATGCTTGACAGTTATAGGGAAATAAATTGGAAGTGTAACTTACATTCATTTATCCTTACTTATTATTATTTTTCATTATCAAACTATATTTAATATGTATCTTTAACATTCACTAGTCGCAAAATGACATCGAAATTTATAATATCGTTTACTTATTTATTCCACTTTTCTGTTTATTAATCACTTTATCTAAACATTCTGATATCTAAGTCTTCTTACTGCTATTTAACTTAATCCCCTATTTTTAAATGAGACATTCTTTTTGTTATAAAAAAACACACTTATATGTAGTCTCAAAAATGTTATTTATATTTTGTTTATTTATCAAGATGTTCTAACGTTAATCCAGATAACTGGATAATTTACTGTATCGATAAATTGTATTGACATATTGCACCTGTAACGGTATCGTGTAGAATTTCTGTTAATCTTCTAGGCTTATTATTCACAATTATTATCAGTATCAAGTTAAGACTTGGTAAATATTGAAAACAAAATGGCTTTGCCACTTAAGACTTCATAAAATGTTATAAATAAATTTATTTCTCCTCATTTTGCCCTTGACTTTGTATAATGAAATTAAAGCAAGTAGCTTAAAAAAATATCATTTTAGTTATTGGAGACTTATCTTTTAGGATTGTTCATTAAGTTTCCTTAATTTTTGAAAGCCAATATTTCACTTGGTATTGATTTTTTTAAATAATCTTTCAAGGTGTAGGGATCTTTTGATCTGATATTTTTCACTTAAAATGATTTATTAACATAAAATGATTATTTTCAGGGGCGCAGTATGAGCCCGGTGCTGGCCAATGCGCCGTACCCCAAGGAACGCAAAGCAGATTGGTGTATAACGAATATCCACCGCGGCGGATTGACAGATACCGAGGTGGTCCAAATATACAGAGGAGAATGACTCAGAGAGAGGATGTGCTCAAGTTTGAGCAGGGTAGGATTAAAGCCCTGCAGGAAGAGAGGTTACATATTCAAAAAAAAACATTTACAAAATGGATCAATTCATTTTTATTAAAAGTAAATATTGTTCTTTTTATCACTATCATTTATTTATTTATATATTATTTGAATTAATTAATTTATTATTTAATAGGCTCGTATGGAAGTCGAGGATTTATTTACCGACCTCGCGGATGGAAAAAAATTATTAAAGCTTCTGGAAATTATATCTGGAGAGAGATTGGCTAAGCCGAACAATGGACGAATGAGAGTCCACAAGATTGAGAATGTAAATAAATCGTTGGCATTCCTTCATACCAAGGTAAGATAAACAATTTAAATTTAATCCAACAGCGTATTATCGTTCATTAGCTATCGCCGAAGATAATGATATTTAATTAAATTTTGTTCAACTTATAAATTTAATTTCTTTTTTTTTTCTTTTTACTACTCTAAAAGAAAATAAAAAAATTATTTACACGTTTATGGCTGAGAAAAATAATAATAATGACTCTAGGTAAAAATATTTTTCTCAGTGTGTTGAAAGTACTTGGTAATGAATGGCCAAGTTATTTTTGAAGTAAAGAATAAAATGTGAAGTGAAAATGATGAATGAAGCCCTTCACAAGGTATTTGTAGTGTTTTTCTCAACCACAAAAGAGTATGCATAAATTTAAAAAAATCTCGTAACTGTATTTCTATTATCATTTTCTACTAATTTACATACCTTCATTAACGTTTCAAGCTAATGCAGATTCAATTGTTTGAAACTAAAAGATCAGCAAGAATTTAATTAAAGTATTTTTAATAATGAAAAGCTATTTGTAGATAATAATAACTTTAGCTGTACAATTATTATGATTATTTCACGTCAGTAGAACGAGTTAGATATGAAAAATATAAAAAGGAAAAAGAAGAATTCTATACTAGATTCTCCAGTGCCACATTATTCTGCATCTGACATGTATTGAACAAGACAGAATGAAGCACTTCAAGTGTTGTAAAGTTCTCATGAATGGCCTCTATGCTTTTGTAGCTTATGACATAATAGGTTTTGCGTACACACATCATATGAGTATAAGCAACTGACGAGGGCAGCCGCCTCGGTACGCCGAACCGGATGGAGAACAAAATCAGCTCGAGCGTTACGTGCAGAGCAGAGAACAACCAGAGAAGCATAGCCATACCCATAGAGCATTGACCACTAGTTATTTCTCTCTTCTGGGCACGTCACTTTAAATCTTTATTGCAAGTTATATAGAAGAAATGAACCCTATTTTTTATCGTCAATCGTGCGTGATAAGAATATTTGAGTATCAAGTTCATTTTTCTCAAGGTTCTCCATGGAATTTGCTCACAGATTAGTTGACAACTGTTTTTAACACAAAGTTGATCACGAGATTAAAAATAAATCAAGAATGATTTTGATTGATAATTTTTTATTTTTAATATAAAAAAATTTATTAAAGACTGAGTTTTTTAAAAATGAAAATAATTTTTTAGTTTAAAATGAATTCTGATATCAAAGAAGTCATTTTTTTCCTCTAGTAGAGCCAATTAAATTTTTCTTTAAGAGAGTATTAATTTTTTTCATTCAAAAACAATACAAATAATTGTATATCATGTGGGAAGATGTTTTTTATTTTAATAAAAAAATATATTTTTTAGAATTTTATTGCACAATATTTAAGTAAGTTATGAGGCCATTTAAATCTACCAGGGAATCAATAATTTTTTACTATGAAAAATAAAACGTTTAAAACATACTTGAAATATTCATTCTTCAAGTATTTAGAAATTTTTTTCCTTAATATAGGTATGTAACTTACCTTGAATATGAATAGAAAAGTACATATCGACGACAGTTTTTTTTTGTATTATTTTCTGTCTTTTGTGAATGTCAGGCAGGTTAACGGGACACGAATAGCTTTCGCTTTTCTCCTATTAGCAAATTTATACGCGACGAAAGCGAGTGATTTCAAGGTCTCGGAATTTAACATTTGAACATGTGTACCTTCTTTTTAAAGTCCTTTGACTGAAAAAGATAAAAAAAAAACAATAAATGTAGACTCAAATGTCAATGTGATGTGAAGATGAAATTTTTGGAGTATTACCGTTAGGTAAGCATCAGCAATGATGGTTTTATTTGAATAATAATGTCAAGTAAATAATTTCAAGGTGGGTGTGAGGTGCAATTCACTGTTAATATAAGAGAGATGGAGTTAATACAAAAAGAGATACGATAAAACTGGTGCAATGAAAGGAGGGACCGCAGAAGAGAGAAAGAATAAGGTCAGTGACCGTGCAAAACTCGCTAGACCGTGAGTCCCAGCAGTGTGAAATCAAACCTGAACTACGTCTCTGTCTTATTGGTTATTGACACTTGTTATGAGAATGAGTAATGATTTAATAACTAGTTCTCAAACATCTTTTTATAAAAATATCTGAGGCTTTATACTTGAGGACTATATCATTTACTCTTGACTTCTGCTTTCACCTCAATGAGAAATAAATATACGCAAGAATCTTGAAAGAAATCTTGAGAGAGTGACAATGCAATTGTTAATTACATTATGTGATGCCAATTAAATCTTGTGATTGCAGCTTGAGAAAGTCACACGCAATAGAAACAATTCCGTGTTTCCATTTTTGAGGTTTTACATATCATCATTTATCATATGAATCAGTTTAATACAATGTTGTAATTTGATTAATCACAACTATTTTTTATTTCAAAATCAAAGTTTATCGTTACATTGAATGAAAATTCTAGTCACTGTGAGTATTTAAATTGAAAAAAAGAAAACATTACTTCTCATTTAAATAAGAAACTAAGGAGTTTAATACGTTGATGAACTTTTCAATAACTCTGCCAAGTTGTTAGAATTAGTAACAGTAAAAATTAGGTGACTAGAAAACTCCATTACGCTCTTTGAATAAAAATACTTTATTTATTTTTGCTTAAAACAAGGTAATTAAAAAAATTTCAAGAAGACACCTTCAGCTTTCTAATTGTTTCCTAGAAATTACAATATATATTTGCTTCTAACAAGAATTCATGATTCAATATGACTTGAAGCTTTTCTTAGCAAAATTCTTCTAATTTTCATAATGACTAATAGTTTGAATCTTTGAATTAATAAATGATTGATACATCCTGATGATTTCTATGAACTAATAAAGATGGTACCTTCTGGTGACTTCTTCACATGATGACCAGCAATAACAGTCGTAAGAGTACCTAGAATGTGCCAACGACTCGTTATAACCATATATGACAGAACATACAATTGTCCAACAGGATCAATAAAAGCAAAAAACACAGTGGGGAAATGTCAATCACTTGTTGTTGTTGTTGATCAAAACAGCAGAAAAATATATAATTTTTTTATACATTTGATAGCACAATTGATAATCCTCCAGACTTAAGACCTCCGATTTATTATAATTATCAAGTGTCAACGTGCTCATTAGTGTCACAGATATAATTATAAATTACATAGAGTGGAAAAGTTTAGCAATTCATTGTGACAATTTTATTTATCACCAACAAATGATGGTCTGAATATTAAACAGTGATATTTACCAATTAGCAATTAAGATAAAGCATTTAGTTATTAATTAAAAGATTTACTACTGGTAAATAGTTGAAAAATCATGAAAATAACAGTGACACATTTTGATAAATATTTTTCCACCTACTAAGGAACCTGATTATTTCTTATCTTTATAGCACAATTTGTGTTCATACTACTCAATAATTGTACATGAATATTCATCAGAAAAGGCTACTTGAAATAGTTATTATCATGGTATAATAAGATAACGTATTTTTCCGTAGTAGTTAAGAAAGTAGATGATCGGTAGCTAATTAAAAGATTAAAGTCAAGAGAAAAATCTGGTTATCGTTTTAGAGAAGTAACTGAAGATCTAACTAAGAAAGTATGCATCCTTAACGACTTCTTGATGGTTTTATTTAGATAGGGGAACAGCAAGAGAACTGTTTATGGGCGAGGATGCAGCGAGAAACGATTTACAATTCGTTAGAATAGAAAAACAGTCAATCAGAATAACTATCTTGAAATTCAGGGTCATTTTTAAACAAATTAACTATTTATTAGATTCAGTCCAGTTTCAATTCATTATTGATGTTTTTCTCTTGAAAATATTCCTCTATAATCATCTTCAGTAGCATATTTAAAATTCTGACAATTGATTACAGTGGAATCATTTGTTGGAAAAAATTTATTCTGATTTCGAATATTTTTTTTTTATCAAGACGAGTTTTAATTGAGATAATTGATAGTTGGTAACGGATGAATATAATTGGACAATAATAATAAATTAATTAATAATAAAAAGCAAATATATTTTTTTTTTGATAATTATTTAGGTCGAGTTTATGTAAGGTAAACCTTTATTTAATGATGGTAGATTAATTAAAAGTTTAGTAAAAAAATTGTAGATAATATTTAATTAAATAAGCAACATGTTGGTGATGAAATGACAGCTTAAACTATCCAGGATGATGATCCTTGTCTAGATAATTTAACTGGGTAATTTAGAATAAAAAATTTTTTTAGCAATATCCTATATTCGAGCTCTCACTTCCTTTATATTTTGCAATAGATGATGATTAGTCAGGATAACTAAAAAAGCATTTCGTATAAATTAAAGAAAAAAAAAGATTAATTTTAAAAGTGACTTCATCTATTACAAGAAGCTTCAATGTTCAATTTAATTACACATTAATCGATTAACGTGATGTAAAAAATTTTTTATGAGTCTATCAAACATTTAATCACTTAACAAACTCATTTTAATTAATTATTTTTTAATTGTTCAAATAAAATCAAGTAAGTTACATTTAACAAACATGATCAGATATTCCAACAACACTATTACTGTTGTTGCATCACCAACATTCTATCTTCTTAAAATTTACACTTTTACTTGTTTTTATATTTTCCTTGCTGGAAGGATAAAGACAATGAGTTGAAGCAAGAAACGAAATGTTCTTTATGATTCTTATAGGATTCAAGATCGCATCAGAATGACTCAATAAACATTACGTGTAACAATTGTTCCTAGTGCAAAAAAAGGAAATACTTGGATAAAATAAAAAGTCATGAATAGACGTATTTGTAGTGTACTAGAGAAATAAAAAGAAGAAAAAAAAAGTTTCTTGTAGATATAAATGATATTTACGTAAGTCGAGACGGAATGAGGTGCGTGTTCGATGTAAATTTGTATAAGCTACGCTTGGTTGGTCGAATAAACAGTGAAACATAATTTGTTCAACGAGTATCATCTTACATTATACTATCACCGTATATGTATGACTTTAATATTTCATTTACGTAGGTTGCAATGGATTAATGTGACTCACTTTTGTCTGTGAAGATGAAGTTATTTAAAATACACTTACTTTTTAGTATTCAAGCTGATGCTTGTCCTCTTTTGCTTTCAATTACTCCAAAATGATATATTTATTATTAAAATTAATATTTACGAGTTTAATATTTTTTTTTTTTTTTTGATACACAAATAATTTTTTTTGATATTAGACTATTAGAAGTTATTTTAAAGAAAAAATTAATTTTTATGAATTGATCAAAGAATCATTTAAAAATTAGAAATTTTATTTGTTTTTAAGAGGGTAAATAATTAATTGTTGTATGATTATCTATGTCAAATCATAGAATACACATTATTAATAAAGTGAAAATTATTTTCAGTTCAAATCCATTTATAAGAAAATTTTTTTTTTTTTTTGGTATTTATAAATGACCTCACATCAGTCATTCTACATCTAATTTAATGGTCAGTCAACTTCTCAAATAAAGTCTTTGAAAAATAAAAAATAATAAAGATTAATCTTTTCATCATAGACAAACAATTTAACCAGCTTAGAAGAAAAAAAATATAGACATTTCTAAATGGATTCAAACAAAATAGATAAAAGAAATAAATAATGAAATGATTAACTATATTAAATATTAAGATACCCCTCATTAATAAAGTGAAAAGTATTTTTCTCTAGAGTCTCAAAGCTACATAACATATAAGGTCGACATTTCTGCTTAGTCATCAAACCTGTATATCGATGATCCTCATCTTCTTCCTCTACTTGTAACTTGTAAGCCTCTTGATGATTCAATTCTTACATTTTTTTCCACTTCTGAATTGATAAGAGAAAGCAGTGGCCCCTTTTTTGGTCTAAATTCCTGATAAATTTTTTTGATGTAACATCAAGGATGTAATGGTCATCTTGAAATAGGAAAAATGAAGATAGATAAATTTAATGGCTGCCAATAACATAGAATATAACGAGGAAGAGTAGTGCACGTTACTTTACACTGATATTGTGAGTGTAAAAGAGTTAAAGACTTGTACATGAACTTAACGTGCACGTTAAATGATGGAATCGACACGCGAGTACCGAATGCTAGTGAAGGCTTGTCATAAAATAACAAGAAGCTGTTTGCACCAGCGGGTTCTAACGGAGAATCTAACCCGAGAAAAAAGGAGTTGCTTATCGTCATCTTTATACACAGCCTTATATTTCTCAGCCATTTACGGTGTCTCTAGTAAAACCACACGTGTTCTCTTTTATACATATAAACTTGACAAGTTCTCTCACTACTATTAACCCTTTGAAATTTTACAGGAACTATAAAATATATTTATTTCACCATTTTAGTATGTATTTATTTTGGTACACAAAGAATTCATTCAAGATATTATTTTTAGATTATTAAATTTAAATATTTCTAAAATTTTTTTTTAGTAATAAATTCGATAATAAAATCTATAGAATCTCATAAAAATTTCATTATTGAGAATAATAACGAATTATATGAGCTAATAAAAAATTACAGTAGTTAAAAAAGAATGAATGATCAATAAAAATATCAATAAATTATTGGAAATCATTTAAGATAGATTTTACTCCAAAAATAAAAATATAATAAAAATTCAAAAAGTAAAAAATGGAATAAAATGAATATTTTTATTGTTCAATATTTATCGAGAAGGATTAAGAAGATAAAGATATTATTAAAATTAATCATAAAAAGTATTGAAACAATTTCTGATAAACAATAGAGGATTAAAGGAAAGAATTAGTAGGATTAAGAAACAGTCTTAATCTATATATTTGAATGAGTCATAAATTAAAATACAGAAAATGATAATAAAAACAGCTGACTTGTAAATCAATCTAATTAAAGTCTATCAATAAAGATCATAAAAAATAAAACAATAGAAAGCATAATATTAGATCTCTATCAAATGAATCTAATATAAAATCAATCATCATAAAATAAAAATACTATGGATTAATCATAAGTAAGAATGAAAAAAAAAAAATATTTAAAATAAAGTAAATATATATAAATGCATTCGATTAGTGTCATTCACATTCCATCGATCGACATTTCCTGGCCTGCAAAGAATGCAAGGCAGCAGCAGGAGCAGCAGGCAATGCCATTGGAAAACCGCTATGCGTACCTGAAGAGAACGCCCTGAGGTTACCTCGTGAGTACTGTGTTGCGGGAGTCGATGAGAGATAGTCGATCGGACGAGTGGTTATCGGATAAAATTATACAATAGAAATATCTTAGCTGATTAACTTAAGGATTAAATTTTAAGCGACCATAACATCACCAGCTGACAATATTTCTCTTTACATCGGTATAAGATGGAAAATAAAAGTAAAGAATGTACTCAGTTCGATGACTCTCACTGCAACCGATGCTTGGTGCCGGTGACCGGACTATCGAAAGAGAACGTACGCCACGTAGGAGTCTCTCTGTTGAGTATGCTGTGCTAATTCTCTCAAGAATGCGATTCCCATATACCTCATGTAGTGTAGGTAAACCTGTAACTCTGATTACATAAGATACTGGGTCAATATATTCAATTATTTATTCATATTATCAATTATTACATTTAATCATCGACAATTAATCGGTTACAGTAGTTAATGTATGCGTTGAGAGATAAGAAATTTTTCGCTCAAGAGAATGGAAAATTTGTAGGAAAAAATTACTTGTCAAGACATTTTTTTTTCACTATGACATTTTCAAGATTTTTTCTCGTCTTTTATTTCTATTTTGATTCATTTATCAGCTTAAAAGTAATTTATGGTTGTTCATGAGTGCTTATTAATGTTGAAAAAAATTAAATCAACATTTTTATTTGCACAAAAAATTTTATTTTGCTTAAAAAAAATATATAAATTTTTTTTTGATAACTCATTTATTAATAATGTTCGTATTATTAAGACTTTTGGAATTTTTATTCTTTATTGAGATAGTTATTACATCAATTAAAATAAATTTTAAAAGTATATTAACACTAAATCTGAGAGAAAAAATTTTTAATATTGACCTTGGGAATTATTGAATTGAATTGTAAAGGAAGAATCACTTGGCGTGAATTTTATGCTCATTCATTAAACAGTAAATGAAATTTTTTTTAATTTTATTGAATGTTAATGTTACATTATAGCAGGTATTAAATCAAATTATATTAATAATTAAAAGACTTATTTGTAGTATAAAAATATAAATTAATTAAAATAGTTTAATTACAAATTCTTTAGAATAATTAATTTAAAATATTTGAATATATTTTTTTCTAAAATTTAATTGAAATTCTTCATCAAAATGATTCAGTTCTCGAGCAGAGTAATCATTTAATTTAATTGTAGAGAAGTGATTGCTTTTCCCACGATTTTGTAATGATTTTATTTCTCAAGTGTTTCCGTGCGATATATTTAGCGATGATGTAGATGACAAAATATGATAAATTCTCTGTCACTTGACGTATTTTTTATTAATTAATCAGGTACCGTTATTTAACCGAGAAAATATATTGATTCTTTATTCTTAACACGAGTTCAAGAATGTCTTTCAACGTGATCGTATGCAGTTCAGAGATTGCTGGTGCTAGTTACTACGAAGGTCGAGATGCAAACATGCCGAGGTAACGGATTACACTGTGTCATGTCATTTTTAATCGACGTCCACTCTGCTTCTGTGATTATTTTATTCTTTTTCACACTGTCAGCGACATTACGAGTGTTCTAATATAACTTGTGAGAATCACTTTAAACAAAAAATATTAATGACTGAATCACAAATGAAATAAGATTGAAAAAAAGTCAAGAGTCAAGAACATGAGATAAAAAAGAAGAAGATTTTATTATATATTTCATTTATTCTCAGTCACTTAATTATTTATATTTTATGATGATGATGATGACGATGATGTTGATGATGATGAATAAATGGTCAGAAGGCTTGAACAAGTCAATTGATAATGTGACTGATTTATGGATCAATCAATAACTTTAGTCAGTTTTGAAATTTTTTACATTTAATGTATTCAAATTTTGACTTCTACATTCCATGCATAATTAGATGACTACTTAAATAATTGATACATTTATTTATTAGTCAAAATGATGGTAAAATCTAGAAAAAGTTTTTTTTATCTACAAATGTTTTCTAAAAATAATTAAATAAACAGTAACAATAAGCATAAATAAATCTTTTGAATAATTGAAAGCAAAATAACAAAAAAAATTTTCAAATTAAAAAATGATTTTTTATTTATAAATATGAGCATCTAAAATTAATATAAGATTATCAGTAAATTTATTATCCTATGTCTAAGATAGTATTGCAAAAGATACTTGTCTAAATAAATAAAAAAATGACAATTAAAATTATTTCTTAAACCAATTTATTTTAATCAATACCTTTTGATAATAAATATCACCCTGAAAAAAATTACAAAATCGTTGAAATTGTATATTGTTTATAATACCAACGACCTTGCGCAAGTCTTGTAAATCGAACGGCATTCCACGCATTACAGAATATCGTGTACTACGTGAGCGTATAGATTAAAATCATGTATGAATAATGTGTCTGAATTGCTCATGACTCTGTTATTCTCTTCAGATCTAGTGCATCGTTTTACCGTGATACTATATATAAGTGCAATGATATATTTTTATCTCTTAAAACGTCTATCATTCATTAATGAAAAACCGCAGGCGTGGTTTGTTATTTCGTTTTTGTTATGCTACTGTTATTAAACTTGAAGAATTCTTGTCAATCAGTAATGATGTAAAGCTTCGTTTAAACGGTACTTAATGATAAGGAAATCATGCTTGGCAAAATCAAATTTATGTTTCTTATATTCCTTCTAAGTTTAGATGATGTAGAAAAAAATTTTAACTCATCATCTTTTATCGCAACTGAGAAAAAGCTTTACTTATTGTCTTTTTATGATGTTTTATCTGGACTTTTTATTGATAAATTACTAGTAATTTAGAAAATCTCATAAATTATGGCAATTATTTGATATCTAAATAGTCTTCAAACAGATGGAGCCTTGATAAAATGCACAATTGATGTATTTTTTATGTTCCAGGTACGGTTAGAAAGTATAGGAGCTGAAGATATTGTTGATGGAAATCCTCGATTGATATTGGGTTTGATATGGACAATCATTTTACGTTTCCAAATTCAAGAAATAGAGATTGATGTTGATGAAGAGAATGAAAGCAGTGAGAAAAAATCAGCTAAAGATGCATTGCTGCTTTGGTGTCAAAGGAAAACCAATGGATATCCAGATGTCAATATACAAGACTTTACAGGTAAACATGTCATGTTTATGACATATTTATTTAACTATCTGTTAATTCAATTTTATATTTAAAAAATATAAGTTTCTTTTTCAAATGTAATCAGTGGTAGACTTGCAGAATATATTTTTAATCAGTAAATGTAAGCAACATAATAAATTATTGAACAGTAACGTTTGTTTTCTTCTCTAAATAAGCAAATCTAACAGCTTGATTAAACCAACTTCTCAGCACAAAAATGCTAAAAAAAATAAACATTAAAACTGGTATTTCATTCCTTGTAAATTTAATAGCTTTGCATTTCTTAACTATTTGTCTTGACTAGCCAACTATTATTTTACTTATATTCTTTTTAAAAATTTTCAATCAAATATTAATGATCATGAAATTAATGAATTTTGATTGAAATTTGATTGTTGCAGTATCTTGGCGAAGTGGTTTGGGTTTCAATGCTCTTATTCATGCTCATCGACCAGACCTTGTCAATTGGTCAGAGTTGCAGCAAAATAAACATATTGACAATCTCAATTATGCTTTTGATGTTGCAAATACTGAGCTTGGAATCCCAAGGCTTCTTGATGCTGAAGATGTGGATACAGCGAGACCGGATGAAAAATCTATCATCACATATGTGGCTTCATATTATCATACATTTGCCAGGATGAAAAATGAAATAAAGAGTGGCAAAAGGATAGCAAATATTGTTGGGCAAATGATGGATGCGGATAAAATGAAAATTCATTATGAACAACTAACCACAAATTTACTTGAATGGATAAAGCTTAAAATAACAGTGCTTGAGAATAGGAATTTTCCCAATTCATTGGAGGGTATCCAACGTGAACTGCTGGCCTTTAAACAGTATCGAACCGTGGAGAAGCCACCGAAGTACAAAGAACGTTCAGAAATTGAAGCACTATATTTTCACATTAATACACAATTGAAATCATTGAATCAGCCTGCATTTATACCCCAAGAAGGACAATTGGTACAGGATATAGAGAGAAATTGGGTAGAATTGGAAAGTGCTGAACATCGGCGAGAAGTAGCCCTTCGTACTGAATTATTACGGCAAGAAAGGCTAGAACAACTCAATTACAAATTCGAGAAAAAAAGTGTACTAAGAGAAGGTTATCTCAAAGAAATGATTCAAGTCTTGTCGGATCCACGATATGGCAGCAATTTAACTCAAGTAGATGCTACTGTAAAAAAACACGAGGCCATAAGTGCTGATATTCTAGCACGAGAGGAAAGATTTCATGATTTAACGAATATGTCTGAAGAACTCGTGAGAGAAAATTATCATGGATTAGAACGTGTTAGATCACGTTCACAAGAAGTTCTCCAAAGGTGGAAACAGCTTTTAACATTATTAGACTATCATAAAGCTAATCTTGCTGCACTATGTTCTCTTATGAGTTTGATGAGAGAGATTGACACCACATTGGCAAGCATACGAGAACTTCAACTTAATTTCCAAAGTACAGATGTAGGACCACATTTGTTAGGAGTTGAAGATTTATTGCAGAAACATAGTCTGCAAGAGCTTCAAGTGACAGCACTTGGTGAAACACAACGACGACTTGGTAGACAAGCAGCACAGCATCTCACACAACCGCTGAGTAAGGAAGCGCCGTTACTTGAACAAAAACTGGAGACATTAAACAGTGCTTACAATGATTTAGTCGAGAATAGTAAAGAACGTAAAGCTCGTCTGGAAGACGCTAGAAATTTTTTTCATTTTATCCAAGATCACGAAGACGAAGAATCATGGTTAATTGAGAAACAACGTATTTGTAAAGCTGGTATCTCAGCTAAAGACCTTAGAGCGGTAATATCATTACAACAAAAACATAAAGCACTGCAAGATGAAATGAAAGTGAGACGACCAAAGTCTGAACAACTCTGTGGTACTGGACAGAAATTAATAGCGGATAAACATCCATCATCATTGGAAATCAAAAATCGTATAGAATCACTTCAAGAACATTGGAAAGTTCTAGAAGAATTAGCTGCCTTGAGAAAGAAACAACTTGATGATGCAGCTGAGGCTTTCCAGTATTATACAGATGCAAATGAGGCAGACTCTTGGATGAATGAAAAAATGACTCTAGTGGCATCAGTAGATTTTGGAGTTGATGAACCGAGTGCTCAAGCATTGCTCCAAAGACATAAAGATCTTGAAGGAGAGCTTAACGCCTACAAAGGAGATGTTCAATCACTTAATATTCAAGCTGAAAAACTTATTAAAGCAGGAATTTCGACTTTAGAATTATCTACAGATTTAGATCCAGTAGCTGAAATTGAACAAGAAGAATGGAGTAAAGAAGTACGATTAGTTCCTCAAGATGAGTGGGTTGATGAAATAATAGAACGAATAGAACTTAAAACTGTTCATGAAGATAGATTAGTGCCACAAGTTAGAAGTTTATATCCTTTTAGTGGTCAAGGCATGCATATGAACAAAGGTGAGGTAATGTTTCTGTTAAATAAAACCAACCCTGATTGGTGGAATGTTAGAAAAGCTGATGGTACTGATGGCTTTGTTCCTGCAAATTACGTTCGCGAAATAGAGCCGAAGATAATACAGGTACAAGTGAAAAGACCAGACAAAGTACGTATTACACAACGTGTTAAAAAGACAAAAATGGTTAATCAAGTGATTCCAGTGAGGAGAGTTAAATCGATTAAATCAACTGTCAAACCAATTAAACGTAAAACTACTAGTGATAGTGATAGTGTAGAAAAGAGGCAGAAAAAAATTAATGAAACATATGATGAGCTGCAAAAATTAGCTATTAGACGTCACGCTCTTCTTGAAGATGCCATTAGACTTTATGGATTTTATCGTGAATGTGATGACTTTGAAAAGTGGATTAAAGATAAAGAAAAGATGCTACGTGCCGATGATTCTCGCGACAATGTCGAAACAGCCAAGAGAAAGTATGAGAAATTTTTGACAGACTTATCAGCTTCAGGAAGACGAGTTGAAGCAATTGATGCTGCTGTTAATGACTTCGTTAAACAGGGTCATAGTCAATTAGACAAGGTCAAAGCTCGACAAAGGCACATTCATCAGCTCTGGGATCATTTAAATTGGTTAAAAGCTCAGAAAGAAAAGAGTTTGGAAGGTGCATCGAGTGTAGAACTTTTCAATCGTACTTGTGATGAAGCACATGATTGGATGTTGGAAAAAATAACTCAGCTTGATACTGCTGAATTAGGACCAGATTTAAAGACTGTTCAAGCTCTACAACGTAGACACCAGCATTTAGAGAGAGAATTAGCTCCAGTTGAAGAAAAAGTTCGTAAGGTTAATCTCTTAGCTAATAGTGTAAAAAGTTCATATCCAAATGAGCATAAAAATGTCGATGCAAGACAAAATGAAATCAAAGAATTATGGAATAAAGTTCAATCAAAAGCAAAAGAACGTCGTTCTCGTTTGGAGGATGCTGTAGGACAACAAATATTTATGAATAGTTCAAAGAGTTTAATAAACTGGGCATTAGATGTTCAGGAAGCGATGAAAGCTGAGGAACCTGTTAGAGATGTCACCACGGCTGAAAAACTTAAAAAACATCACACAGAACTTGGAGAAGAAATAAAAACTCGCGAAGATGAATTCCGCGAAGTTGAGGCGCTAGGTAATCAGTTGTTAAATCGTAATCCTGCTTTAACGGATGTTCGTGAACGTCTGGATAAATTGCATGGCTTACATCAAGCAGTGACATCTGACTGGAATGCTAAAGAAGAATGGCTACGACAATGTTTAGAATTACAGCAGTTCAATAGAGAAGCTGATCAGATTGAAGCCACTACCAGTTCTCACGAAGCATTTCTTGAATTCACAGATTTGGGAGAATCACTGGATGATGTTGAAGCTTTGCTAAAACAACACGAGAAATTCGAAAATACTTTGCATGCTCAAGACGAAAGGTTAAAAGCATTCAGCGATACTGCTGATAGACTGATAGCTCAAGATCATTATGAAAAAGATTATATTAATGAGAAAAGAAATCAGGTTCTTGCTCGTCGAGCGGCAGTTAAAGAGGCAACACAAGCACGACGTGCTGCACTTAAAGCATCAGAACAATATCAGCAATTTTCTGCTGAAGTTGATGATCTTCACGACTGGCTTGGAGATAAAATGAAGGTTGCTGCCGACGAAAGCTATCGAGATCTTAATAATTTAGAGCGTAAACTTCAAAAACACGAAGCATTTGAGCGTGAATTGAGAGCTAATGAAGGCCAACTTCGTGCTGTAAATAAGGCTGGTAAAGCTTTGATTTCAGAGAAAAATTATAGATCCAATGACGTTGGAGAAATGCTAAAAAACCTTAATAATAAATGGAGTCAATTGGTAGCCTTGTCATTAGAAAAAGGTAGACGACTTCGTCAAGCAGCTTGTCAACATGGTTACAATAGAACAATGGAGGATGCGCGGTTGAAGTTGGAAGAAATTGAAACTTCTTTACAAAGTAAACAAGTTGGAACAGACCTCAGAAGTTGTAAAGAACTTTTAAAGAAACATCAGACATTGGAAACTGATATGTATCAGTGGGAACAAAAGGTCGACGATCTGGTGGCAATGGGTGAAGAAATGGCGCATGAAGGACATTTTGATGCTCAAAATATTTTGAAAACTTGTCAAACAACACAACAAAAATTCCGTAGCCTTAAAAGTTCCAGCTCAAATGAGACGCGAAGCTCTTGAAGAAAGTTTGCGGTTCCATAAATTTGGATTTGAACTTGATGCTGAATTACAATGGATTAAAGATCATCTTCCTCAAGCATCGTCAACTATGCTTGGACAAAATCTTCATCAGGCCCAGACATTACACAAGAAACATAAGAAACTTGAGGCAGAAATTTCAGGACATCAACCAATGATAGATAAAACATTGGCTACAGGTCAAGCATTAATTGATCAAGTCCATCCTGAAAGAAAAAAGGTATTGATAGTTTTTATATGTTTCATAAATTATAAAATCGCTGCCAATTATTTCTTGATTATTTTTATTCAAGTAAAATATTGGAAAAAATTTTATTGATACAAAATTATTGAAATATATATTTATCATAAAACAGTTTATTACATTGAAAGAGTAAGAATTTTATCATTTTTGCACAGCCGGGAAGCCTGAAAAGAATATTAATCTTCAAGGGTAAGATCATGGTTGCATGAATAAGAATGAAATAGGTCTAAAAAAAATAATTACATCATCAGAGTTGGTGTTTTAAACCCGTTTACTATGACACATCGGTCAAACATTGAATTACTGCTTATAAAAGATTTATTTAGCGTTTTGTTTATAGTTGATACATTCCTTAACAATAATTAATATTAAAATTGTTTAAATTATTATTTTTTTTTAGCTTTAAGCATGTTCCAGCTGTTGGTTAATTAACCTATTGATGTATAAATTAGCCATAAAAATTATGAAATATTTTTACAGAGCTATGAGTATATTTTTACATAACCATTTAAAATTTATAGATTCAAGAACTCTGTGAACAACTGGATTGTGCTTGGAAAGACTTGCAAAATAAAGCAGGAGAGCGTAGCCGAGCATTGGATTTATCACTACGAGCTCAGGAATTTTTCTTTGAGGCCGGTGAAGTTGAAAGTTGGTTGAGCGAAAAGAATGATGTTTTGAGCTCAACTGATTACGGCAGAGATCGTGATGCAGCAACTAAATTGCTTACCAAACACAAGGTATCTTTACAAGCAACAAGCTAATGATTCAAGCTTATCAATGAATATGTTATTATCAAATATAAAATTATTCAAGTTTTATTTCAATAGAATGTCCAAGTTAACTGTTAACATCTTAATAAGTTAATGGGAATATTATAATACAATTCATAAAGTATACGCTTAATTATTTTTTATGTTTAGAGTAATTAATAACATGAGAGTCTTGACTAATTAGTCAATATTAGAATAATTAACGGAGGGTTTTCTGATTAAACTGTTCTGAGTTAATGAAACTTAAATTATTTATTTTAAACGAAAAATATTATTATAATAGAAAACCTTCATTTTTACATTTTTATAGATAATTTTAGATGAATGAAAAAAGTTTCAGAAAAGAATTATTAAATAAGTAAAATAAAAATTCTAAAAATATTGAGAAAAATGTTGTTATAATTTTAGACTGTGGAACTAGAGCTAGATACATACAACGGAATTGTCACAGAAATGGGCCACACAGCTGCTGCGATGGTAAATGCAAAACACCCTGACAGCAAAGCTATAGCTAGTAAACAACAAAACATAGCCCAGCAAATACGATCACTTCAAAAACTAGCGACAACTAGGCAACAACGGCTAATGGAGAGCATGTATCGACACGAATATTTCCTTGAAAGTCGTGAATTAGAACAATGGATTAAAGAACAAGAACAAACTGCTGCATCAGAAGATTATGGACAAGATTACGAACATTTATTAGTTTTACAAGCTAAGTTTAATGACTTTAAACATCGAATAGAAGCAGGTTCTGAAAGATTCAATCAGTGTGAAGAACTTGCTAAGAAATTAATTGGCAATGAAAGTCCTTACATTCAAGATATTGAAAAACGTCAAGAGCAACTTGGGTAAGTTATAATAAATATTGTTTATTTGCCTATTTTGTTAATAAGTATTTTACTTCACCTTTTATTTGCATCCATTTAATTCATTAATCATACTTCTTTATTCAATTAATTTTACATGGTTATTTGTAATGTTATGTAGTATAGAAAAATATCAATTTTTTTTTATTTATATCACTGCATCCATATCTGGGTTTTATATATTGAAACAGTAGAATTTTTAACGGGTAATGGCTTTTATTAACTTAATCTTTAACTCAATTCTATGTAGAGGTGATGAGGATGATCCTGTAGAACAAGTTCGAAGACAACACCAACACATGTGGTGAGTTTTAACTTGATGCATCAGTACTAATATTTTTACATTAATAATATAAATACAATTAATAAAAAAAAACACCCTCTTGTGCATGAGCATGAAGAATTGATTTATTTTTGACAAAAAAAGTGGAATTTTTTTAATCTTAGCTATTAAATAAAATTTACATTAATTGGATTGATTATTCAAAAAATTAAATGAGTGATTTTTTATTGTGAATTTTAATAGGGAATCGTGGCAGCATCTTCTTGGATTACTTAGTCATCGTGAACAAAGATTGCAAGCAGCAGGTGAAATTCACCGTTTCCATCGTGATGTTGCAGAAGCTTTGTCACGAATTCAAGAAAAAGAAGCAGCACTTCCTGAAGACTTGGGCCGTGATTTAAATTCTGTATTAGCTCTTATAAGACGCCATGAAGGTTTTGAAAATGATTTGGTAGCTTTAGAAGCTCAACTTCAAGTATTGGTTGAAGATGCTTCAAGGCTTCAAGTTTTATATCCTGGAACTAATGCTACTTTTATTGATCAACAACAACAAATTGTCATAGCAAATTGGGAGGAACTGAAAGAAAAATCCGCTCACAGGAGAGATCAATTACAAGCTAGTTGTGATCTTCAACGTTTCCTCACTCAATTACGTGATTTAATGAATTGGGCTGCTGGTTTACGTGCCGCATTGTCGACAGAAGACAAAGTACGTGATGCTGCTAGCGCTCAAATTCTCAAAGCCGAACATGAAGCTTTAAAAGGTGAAATAGAAGCTAGAGAAGATTCTTTTAGTTCTGTACTTGATCTCGGAGAAGCAATGGTACAAACGGGTCATTATGCAGGTCCAGAAGTTGAAGAAAAATGTAATCAGTTATTAGAAGAACGCCAGAAACTTCATACAGCTTGGCAAAAAAAGAAAATTCATTTGGATCAACTTATCGATCTTCATTTCTTCCTTCGTGATGCCAAGCAATTGGATAACTTATCTGCTACTCAAGAAGCTGCCCTTAGTGGCGATAATTTTGGAGTTTCTGTTGAAGAAATTGATGGACAAGTCAAGAAACATAATGAGTTTGAAAAATTATTGGTTACTCAGGAAGAAAAATTAACTGCACTTCAAGAACATGGTGGAAAATTGTTGGCTCAAAATCATTTCGATTCTCCAACTATTTCAAAACGACTTCAGGAAGTTTCAGAGAAGCGTGCAAAGATTCGACAACTTTGCGATGCTAAACGTAAAAGGTTGGAAGCTAGTCTTCTTCACGTTCAATTTATCCGTGATGTTGGTGAAGCAGAATCATGGATTGGTGAAAAACAAAAGAAACTTGAAGCAGAAGCCTCTAAAGGTGAAGTGCTGAGTTTGGGAGATAAAATTAAAAAATTACAAAAACATCAAGCATTCCAAGCTGAACTGGCAGCTAATCAGAGTAGAATTGAAGAGATTAAAACGAAAGGAGAAACATTAATTGCTCAAAAACATCCATCGAGTGCTGAAATTCGATCTCAATTAGAAAAACTTCAGGCAACTTGGAGAAAACTTTTGGTGGTTTCTGGCAATCGAGGAAGAGGTTTAGAAGAAGCTCAAGATATTTTGGAGTTCAATAATCAAGTAGAAAAAATAGAAGCTTGGATTAGAGATAAAGAAATGATGGTCCAAGCTGGAGACACTGGAAAAGATTATGAGCATTGTTTAAGTCTACAGCGAAAATTAGATGATGTTGACAGTGACATGAGAGTCGATGATACAAGAATAAAATCCATTAATTCTCTTGCTGATAAATTAATAAAACAAGGTCACGACGATGAATCTAAAGCCATCCAACAGAGACGAGATAATGTTAATAATAAATGGAAGAGTCTTCAAGGTGCTCTAAGTAATTATAGAACTCTTCTTGCGGGTGCTTTGGAAATTCATTTATTCAACCGCGACATAGATGATACTAGCCAACGAGTTATTGAAAAATCTTTAGCTATGAATACTACAGATGTAGGAAAAGATCTGGCTGCTGTAGAACAACTTCAACGTAAACAAGAAACAATGGAAAGAGATATGACAGCAATCGAAGGTAAATTAAAAGAACATAAAACTGAAGCGAAAAAATTATCATCCAAATATCCTGATAATGCTCCACAAATAAATGCTATGTTACATAATCTCCAATCAAACTGGGATGAATTGCAACATTTAACCAACCATAGACGGAATGTTCTTAATGAAGCTTATACTCTCCATAAATTCCGTGCAGATTTACATGAAGTAGAAGTTTGGGTGGCAGATACAATCAAACGAATGAATGAATTTGAAGCACCAACAACAATTTCTGAAGCTGAAGCATTACTGGAACTTCATCAAGAAAGAAAAGCTGAGATTGATGGTAGACAAGATATGATAAAAGCTTTACATGAGCATGGAACAAAATTAATATCAATCGATCCTGAAGTAAAACAAAGTCTTAATCACTTGGAAAAAATACGTGCTGGTCTTGTTGATGCTTGGACAGAAAGAAAAGAAAAATTAATGCAAGCTTATCATTTACAGCAATTTAAAGAACAAGCTGATCAAGCTGAAAGTTGGCTGGCAACTAAAGAAGCTTTCCTTAATAATGAAGACCTTGGAGAATCACTCTCAGGTGTGGAGACATTAATTCGTAAGCACGGAGAGTTTGAAAAAATGCTTAAATCTCAATTGGGAAGAATTGACGAGCTTGAAGTTTTTGCTAAAAACATTCTCAAAGACAACCCAGTCGACGCAGCCATAATTACATCAAGATTAAAGACTGTATGTACCAGAAGAGATAAACTAGAAGATAATGCGTCAATTAGAATGAAAAAACTTGTAGAAAGTCGGCAGTTACATCAATTCCTGAGAAATATTTATGAAGTAGAAGGTTGGTTACATCAGAAGCAACAAGTGGCTGGTGATGAAAACTATCGAGACTCGACAAATTTGCAAAGTAAAATCCAAAAACATCTGGCATTTGAAAGTGAATTAATGGCTAATAGAGGAAGAATTAGTGCGATAATGAACGAAGGTGAAGGACTTATTGAAAATAATCATTTTGCTTCTAAAGAAATTCAAGATAGATTAGAAGATCTAGAATCAGAATGGCGAATTCTTCAAGAGACGAGTGAATTAAAAAAGAATCGCCTTAATGATGCCTATCAAGCATTATTATTTGGACGCAGTTTAGATGAATTTGAAGCATGGATGGATGATATCGAAACTCAATTACAATCAGAAGATCATGGAAAAGATCTATCCAGTATTGCTAATTTATTAAAGAGACATACAAATTTGGAAAACGATGTTCTAGGTCATAATGAAGCATGTGAATCTATCAAAGAAACTGCTACGAATTTCCAGAAAACAAAACATTTTATGTGTGATGAAATTCAAGAAAGAGCTCAAGCTTGCATCGCTAGATATCATGGTCTTCAAGAACCAATGCAAATTAGAAGGGATAATTTAGAAGATGCTAAACAACTTCATCAGTTTTTGAGAGATGTTGAAGATGAACTTCACTGGCTTTCTGAAAAAGAACCTCTTGCATCTAGTAATGACTTAGGCAGTTCATTGATGACTGTTCAAAGACTGCAGAAAAAACATCAAGGTCTTGAAGCGGAATTAATTTCTCGAGAACCAGTAGTTGCATCGTTAGCTGCTCGTGCTGCCGGAATGGTATGTAAACATTTTAATTCTAAATTAATTTATTCGTTGAAAAATTTAATTATTATTATTTAATTATTTGTAGGTGAGAAATGGGCACTTTGCTGCTGACAAAATTGAATTATCAATCCAAGAGTTACAGAAAAAATTAATTCATCTAAGAGATTTAGCGAGTGTAAGAAAATTACGACTTCTTGATGCAGTTGAGTCACAACTATTTTATGCTGAAGCATCAGAAGCTGAACAATGGATTAAAGAAAAACATCCTTTACTTACATCGACTGACTATGGAAAGGATGAAGATTCTGTTCAATCATTATTGAAAAAGCTCGAAGGCCTTGAGCGAGATTTATCATCGTTTGAAAGTACAGTAGAAAATTTGAAAAAATTATCTCTAGGATTAATAAATCGACATCATTTCGATAGTAAAAATATAGAACAGAAGCAAAAAGAAATTGAACAAAAATTCAAAGAATTACTTAAATTACAAGATTTTCGGTTACATAGATTATTAGAGAGTGAAAAATTCTTCCAATTCATTCGTCAAGCTGAAGAAGTTATTGAATGGATTGGTGATCAAACTACAATAGCCGCTTCTGAAGATTATGGACGTGATGTAGAGCATGTTGAATTATTAATTCAAATATTTGATAATTTCTTAGCTAGTCTTGCAACAAGTGAAGGTCGTGTGGTGACATTGATAGAAGCGGGAAAAAAATTATTGGAAGAAAAGAATCCAGAATCAAATAAAATCCATGCCAAAATTGACGAAACTAAACAACAATGGGACGACTTAAAAGAATTAGCTCATGCTAGGCAAGAAGCGTTAGCTGGAGCTAAACAAGTTCATATGTTTGATCGAACAGCAGATGAAACGATTTCCTGGATTCAAGAAAAAGAAGCTAGCTTGAGCTCTGATGGTTATGGACATGATTTAGAGACAATTCAAGCACTTGTAAGAAAACACCAAGGTTTTGAAACAGATTTAGCTGCTGTTAAAGAACAAGTGGAATCTGTTATGGCTGAAGCATCAAGACTTGCAGAATTATTCCCAGATGCTCGAGAACATATTGCTGTAAAACATGAAGAAGTTGATGAAAGCTGGAGTGAATTATTAGAGAAGGCAGCACAGAGAAGCAGTAAATTAGCCCAAGCTGAACAGCTTGAAGCTTACTTCGATGAGTATAGAGATTTGGCTTTTTGGATAAATGAAATGGTGGCTAAAGTAACAGCTCCAGAACTCGCTCGAGACGTTCCGGGCGCTGAGATTTTAATCTCACGCCACAATGAGTACAAAGTGGAAATAGATTCTCGACAAGATGCTTTCTCAAAGTTTAATAAAACTGGAAAAGGTTTAATTGAGCAAGGTCACTTCTTGGCTAAAGAAATACAAGAAAAAATTTCAATTCTTGAACAAAGAAAACAAGTGTTAATGGATACTTGGGAACAACGGAAATTGATTTATGAACAAAACTTAGATACTCAGATATTTAAGCGTGAAGCTGAAACTTTGGAAAATTGGATAATAAGTAGAGAGCCAATGCTTCATGATGGTAATCTTGGTGAAACGATTCCACAGGTAGAAGATTTAATCAGAAAGCATGATGATTTTGAGAAGACAATAGAAGCTCAAGAAGAGAAGTTTGAAGCTCTTAAACGAGTTACTATGTTAGAACTTGCCTTCCAGAAACAACAAGAGGCTGAACAAGCTGCACGTCAAGCAGAAAAGGAACGAATTGAGCGTGCACGTATTGAAGAAAGAAAGCGAAAAGAAGTACAGAGAATTACTGAAGAACGTAAACGAGAAGAGGAACGCAGAAAATTATTGGATAGTCCACATCGAGCTACTCATGATGTAGTGAATGGAACATCTGAAAATCATGAGTCTATGAATCGATTAACACCTCTCAAGGCTCAACAAGCTCAAGAAACACCTTCTAAACTTCATGGAATATCTCATGTATTTGGAGATCGTCTTAAACGCAATACTGCTGATATCAAACGTGCAGAAAGTATGAAAGTTGATACGAAAAAGCCGAAACGCACTCCCAGTTTTACTACTCGAAGACGAACTCAGAGTTTCAGAAAACACCAAAGGATGGAAAATATGGATCCATTGAGTCCAGTAGAAATTCAAGGAGTTCTTGAAAGAAAACATGAACTTCAAAGTGGTGGAAAGAAGGCTGCGGTACGTTCATGGAAACAATATTTCACTGTTCTCTGTGGACAATTATTATGTTTCTTTAAAGATTATGGAGATTTCTCACTTAGCAAAGCTGCTACTGCTCCAATAACAATCTACAATGCTACTTGTGAAAAAGCTGATGATTATACCAAGAGAAAAAATGTTTTCAGACTCAAATGTACAGATGGTTCTGAATTTTTATTTTTAGCTGCTGATCAACAAGAAATGGAAGATTGGGTGAATAAAATTTCATTCCATGCTAAACTTCCTCCAAGTATGCAACTGTTGAAATATGATGAATCACAAAAAGACAATGTGGGAAGATTACAAGGTGATACACCTGATATTCCTGGTGACGATAATAATTCTACAGGAAGTAGTCATGTATCAACTCCTGAATTTGAACGTAAGAATTCAGTTATTCGACGAGATCTTTCACAAGATCATGTGTCAAGCAATGTACAGGTTGAATTTCTACAAAAACACCGACAAAATCAACAATTAAGAGAATCAAGAAATGCAGAATTACTAGCTTCAGAATCATCACAACCACAAACTGAATTTTTGCAAAAACACCGACAACAACAAATTTTGGCTCATCAGCAAATGGTTCAACAAGAACAATTGTCTGCTCAAAGAGATCATCCTAATGACTGTCCACCAATTCCAGCTCGTGGAGCACCACCACCTATTCCTGTTCGATCGCCGAGCTCTGAAAATGTCGTTCAGTTGCGACGTAATGGTAAGAATTATAATAACAAAATTCATGTTTCATTTATTTTTGTATTACGAAGATATTGCTTATTATTATTTATTGATAATATCATTTCAGATGCTGATCATTATACACCATCAGCGAGACCACAGTCCTATCAGCAGCGAAGCTCAACATTAAACCACAATGGCTCGGAACAAAATGCAGGCACTGTTTGGCATAGGCCAGGAAGCATGGAATTTAATTCTCCCTCACAAGGTATTGTTTGTTGAACATCATTTTTATTTTAAACATTAAAATATTATGTACGCTGACATTCAATTTCAATTGGATAATTTTATAGAAGTAGCACCTCCCCTGCCATCAAGTGCCCCCCCGCCAGTCAGGATGGCTCAATGGAATACTCATGATCCCGGTTAGTTATTGAAGAGCGTGCGATTTTTCTCAATTTCTATTGGCAATTTTCTTGACAATCACCTGCCTTTGATGCATGAACTCCACCTGCATCAGTCAAAATTTTTAATTTAATATTTCTTTCTGATATTTATTCTATAATTTAGCATGATTTCCCATTTTTTTAAACAGACCATGTAGAATTTATTTTATCAAAATTATATTATATCAGTTTATTTCATTCTTTTTTTTTCTGATTACAGCTTATGGGTATTCGGTCAATATGCGACAGGTAAGAAATCACTAAATTAGTAATAATAAATCCATTTTTAGCAATTCACTCCAGATAACTAATGTTTGTTGAATTACTTTTAAGGGTGGACAACAACCTGTTAATTCATTTACTGGAAGACCAACATCTTTACCACCTTATGTTGCACCACCACCAGCTGTACCAGCTGGAGCTTCAGGAATATCAGTAGTTGATGGAAGAAGAGCATCAGAAAGTGGGTCAGAAAGTGAACAAAGCTCGGGAGGATCTCGTAAAGATCGAGATTATAAACGTAGTTCAGTTTTGAGTAATTTATTTGGAAGACGAAAAAAGCCACCTCACTCGTAGCACTATTTAAACCAACATTGTTTATATTTAAACAAAGCGAAATAATTGAATAGTTATCGGTAAGAGTAAAAACAATTGAACAATAACCATAAAAGGATTATAATATTATCATTTAAATTTTATATTAATGGATCGCTTTATTTGTGTTTTAGAATCACAAAGGATCAGGAATTTTTATGTTACTTTATTTAATGAGTCTAATATTAAACTATAGTTAAAAAATTAATTTTAGCAAGTCGTACCTACGTAAAAGAATCACAATGAATATATAAGTCAATGGGTTAAACTGATTTTTTGTATTATCTTTTATTTTTTAAATTGTAATATTATATTAGTGAACAATCATTATATATTAATGAATAATGTAATAAATTAATTGTTATCATGTGTAATTGAATTTCCGGGAGGGTGAATTCAATGCAATTAAATATTATTAAACTGTGGCTTGAAATGTACCTGACTCTCGGGGATAAAATTGAACATGTGTCAGATAAACAAGAAAAAAAGATGTAGATGTTATATATATTATATAATTATTATATTACAAGTATTCACAGATGTTATATACAAAAGCTACAATGTATTTAGAACCAATGATCAATATAAACTTTATCAAAATGATTTTATAAACTCTGGATAAACAAATACAATAAATAAATATTTTTTTTGAATAAAATTTGGTGACTTTTCTCTTATGCCCTTTTTCCCTAACCTAATACACAAAATTATCGTTAATTTAATAAAATAATTTCAAAATATATTAATTATTACTTAATTTAAACATAAAAATAGTGAATGAACAATTATTTATCGCAAATAATTACATAAAACAGCTATAACCTTGCTATTTGACGTTATTTAAAAAAAAACTAAAAATCCCGTCGCCAAGATCGGAAAGATGACGACTTTTGGACACAAAATACGGGATTTTTACTAGGATTACAGAAAGTGCATGGAGGTATTCGAGAAATTCAATAGGCGTATACTATTCAACTGTGACCGCCCAAAGTATTCTGATTGGTTCAAGTGACCGCCTACTTTCATTCCCATTGGCTTATTTCAAAATAAACCGCGCTACCTCTCAGCAAATCAGAATTTTTTATAGAATTTTCTAACCAATCGGAATTTTTAGGGCGGTCGCAGTTGAATAGTATACGCCTATTGAATTTCTCGAATACCTCCATGCACTTTCTGTAATCCTAGTACTGAATCGACGAAAAACCGTTTTCGACGCCGAATAAATGAATGTACAGCTGTTGTAAAAATGATTCAAATTCTAATTTTTGAAACGAATTACGATAAATCTGTATTTCTTATTGTTGTAATTGATTATTAAATGACATTTCTCATTTATTTGTGAACTTGTGAACCCAATAAATACTTTATTAACATTAATAAGAATATTTTATCAACGACAACAAGTCAATCGCTTCCTCTGCCATTGCTATTGAAACGTTTCGTCGAGAATAAATAAATAAAAAATTAGATCATTTATTATCTGATGAAAAAAATTATGTATAAAATATAATTACGTATAATTTTATGCTAAATCGATAAACAATAATATAAATATGTGTTTTGGAGCTTTTTTAACAAGAAGTAACGCAGAATTTAATAAGTTTGCTTGTCGTTAATGATGAATTTATCTAATCTATATGATTTACCTGATTAGTAAATTTAACTGACAATTAAAAATCATGAGACCAATAGTATTCAACCTCGTAATTGTTAAAAAACGGATTATTTAATAAAAATTATCACGTCCTTGATTTTATGCAAGTTGTATGTACGTAATAATAAGTTAAAATGTATCTATCTAGCCTTTTATGACTTATCAGATCAGCTCATTCTTTGCAATGAATAATATGAAAAGTTATAACCTCTTTTACTTAACTAATGTATTAACTTTTGTATTATAAACTAATAATCTTTCATAAAACGAATTGTTTAGTATTTTAATTGATAATTGTAAATTGGTATTCATAATGATTCATTGAATTAGATCTATTAGCAATGATAAAATCAAAATTAACGGATAGAAACCTAAGTTATTAGTAAAACTGCCTGATCCATTAGGCTTAATTTAAGTTGAAAAAATAAATAGAAAGTAAAAATTAGTGGGGGTTCCACAAATATTCTTTCAATTTTGAAAAACTAATTCGTTATCGTATTCTGTCAGAGTTCAGTCAGAAATCTGAAGCTTTTGAGGACTGGAAAAAATCTGTGGTGTAAAATGAATATCTCTGAGGTATTTTTGATTTTATTTTTTTTCTATCATTCATAGCAAATTCTTGTGCAGAATGTCTACCAAAAAATAGTTAATTATTATTTTTATTATCTTTGTTGGCTATTTCTTGATTTCTAGTCTTATTTCTATAAATAAAATGCAAACCAGACAGTAGAGTTCAATTCTATTTTCGAGTTTAGACGCAGACGCTAGGTTTGAACACTAGCGTCAGTTATAACTAACAAAATCATTAAATTCTTTTGAATTATTACATAAGAGGAATTCATTTTTTAATTGCTAAAGTTTTGCATCATTCAAACCTAATGTTAACAAATTTTACTTTAATTAACTACTCAAAATAGTGATTCAACATAACATCAATCAATTCTTAGGTTAAAATCATGAACTCACGTGATAAGGTATTTATTAACTAATTAACAAATAATATATTGAATGATTATTTAAACAAGATAGATTGTCTTTAGCTATGAATGATGGTAAATTCCTCAATGTAAACAATCATTTTCTTATTGATTTTAACACACAATCCTTTTCTTAACCTCAAATTCAACTTGCCTATGTGTAACACCTGATTGTAGAGGAATAAAATTGAAAAATCATTGAAATACTAATCATATTAAATTGTCAACCAAAAAAAATTGAAGGACACCAGTATTTATATCTTTTCCAATCTTTTTTCTGTTAAATTTCCAGTAATAATTTTTTTTTCTTCAGATATTTGCTGTTCTAGGTGCTCTAGGCACAATAGCAATTGTTGGAGCAACAGTCCACTTCTTTTTAGTATGGAAAAAAAATAATAAACGAAAAAAGGGCCCGATCTTGTTAGAAAATCCTATGACAAAATATGAGTTGCCATTAATTGAAAAAGAAATAATTAGCCATGATACAAGGAGGTTTAGATTTGGCTTACCATCACCTAAGCATGTTCTTGGCCTACCAACTGGACAGCATGTACATCTCACTGCTGAAATTAATGGGGATATTGTTATCAGAGCTTATACTCCAGTTTCCAGTGATGATGATCAAGGCTTTGTTGATTTAGTTGTTAAGGTAAGTTCTATCTTAAAATGCTTCCAAGCATAAAAAATATCTTAATTTGAAAACATTTGTTAACGTAGGTTTACTTTAAAAATGTTCATCCCAAATTCCCAGAAGGTGGGAAACTATCTCAATACTTGGAAAGTATGAAAATTGGCGATAAGATAGCATTCAAAGGACCTTCAGGTCGATTGATATACTTAGGAAAGGGGTGTTTTTCTATTAGGTTGCTCAGGAAACAACCTCCAGCTGAATACAACGTTAAAAAAGTATGAATAATTGATCCAGTAGTACAAAATAGCTTTTCATGTTAACTAAATGGCTAAACATGTATTTTTTTATAGGTTGTAATGATTGCCGGAGGTAGTGGAATTACTCCAATGCTTCAATTAATCAGAGAAATGACTAAAGTCCCTGATGATCACACAAAAATTTCACTGTTATATGCCAATCAAACAGAAAAAGACATATTATTAAGAAACGAATTAGAAGATGTTGCTAAGAAACATCCAGAACAATTCAAGTTTTGGTATACACTTGATTCTAGTAGTGAAAACTGGAAATATTCCACTGGACACATTAATGCTGATATGATTAAAGATCATATGTATCCTCCTGGTGATGATACAATTGTTCTTATGTGTGGACCTCCGCCCATGATTAACTTCGCTTGTACACCTAATTTAGACAAATTAGGTTACGATTCCAAACTCAGATTCGCTTATTAGTTTAAAAAAGTAGTAAAATGAATTAAGCATTTAAAATAATATACATGCAAAATCAAACTAACAGAATAATTTTTTCTTGACAATAAAGTCGACAGGGCAATTAATGGAGCATTTACTTGTTATTATAGAAATTATAGAAAAAATTGAAAATCGTTTTTAGGTTTTTTAATTAAAAATTATAAATGTAATTAATTTTTAATTAATACAGTAAACTGTAAAAAGTTATTGAATCATTAAATATTAATTATTTATCTTTGTTTCTTTTTTATAAATTTATTTTTGAAATACGAATAAATCATGTAATGTAAACAATTAAATTGTTATAAAGCAGTGGGATTAGACGTAAAAAAGTTCGTTTTCTTTGTTTTTAAGAAATGGTGAAACTGAATTATTATAAGTTGATCTTATAACGTCTGTTTTCATTTAACAATGACCACGATCTTGAACACGTTTTCGTGGTGCAGAACGTAAAATATTATCAACGCGAAGAATCATTTCTGCTGCTTCAGCAGCACTTAATAATACTTGACGTTTCACTGCCAAAGATTCGGTTATTCCCAATGCTTTCATACAACTGGCTTTTCCTTCTTTCATATCTGTAAGAAAAATATCAATTATCAGTATCCAATATGTCATGATAATAGCCTAATTTTACTACTTATCAATATCTCAAAAGAATTATTACATACCCAAGCCCATGGTTTTATTTCCATTATGATGCAAAGCTTTCAATTCACTGATCAATTGAGCTGAATCGTATCCAGCATTATCAGAAATATAAGTAGGAAGAAGAAGAAGGGCGTTCGCAAAACATTCCATAGCTACAGCTTCCTTTCCTGGTGTAGACGCAGCCGATTCGAGTACTGCCACTGCCATCAATATTTCACTACAACCGCCTCCATAAACGATCTTAGATTCACGTACTGTTGCTGTTAGAACGCAAAGAGCATCATGAAGTGAACGTTCAGCTTCATCAAGAATTTGTTGAGTTGCTCCACGAATCACGACGGTACATGCTTCTCCTAAAGGAACTCCTGAGAAACGGAGTAGTGTATCTTCGCCGATCATGACCTGAAATATACATATTTGATTACTTTTTTATATTCAACGATTTGTTTAACATTTTTTTACACTGAATACTAACCTCTTCAATAAGATCACATTTGCCAAGTTTTACAAGCTCAGGATTGTCAAATGTACTGACAATTTCACCTCCAAGGACTAAAGCTAATCTCTCAATTCCGTCAAAATCAGCATGTTCAATAGCCATAATGCCTGCATCGGCAAATAACTGTTCTGGATAATTATAGATCAATTGTCGATTTATAAATACATTACATCCATGCTTGATGATTTTGTCAACTTTATCTTTCATTTTTTCTTTTTCTGCGACTTCCAACTCTGCTATTTTCGCCATCGAATCTACACGGACTTTAGATCCGAATACTTTGATTTTATCAGTATCCATAGGAGTGTTTGCAATTAAAACTTTAGCATCTCGTACTTTATGTGGTTGATGAACGCCAGGTTTTTTATCCAATAAAAATCCTGTATCCAGGAATGAATTTGCCAAAGTAGCTCCACGTTTTTTAATCACTTGGATTGCAGATAAATTGCCAGATCCTCTTAGACGAAGAACAGCATCGACTGCGAGTTTAGCAAAATGCTCTTTATGCTGAGCTAAAATTTTGGAACTCAACGTAGTACAAGCGATATTTATTAAATCTTTACGGAATTCTTCAGTATTAGCTGAATTATCAACTGCAGCTGCTTCTAATGCTTCTTTTGCTATATTAGTTGCCTTACGCCATCCTGTGATTATTGTTTGGGGATGAATTCTTTGTTCAACCATTTTTTCTGCTTGTTTTAATAATTCAGATGCTAAAAATGAATTATTCATATAAATAATGTTTTTTATTAATTTGATAATAAAAATTATAAATTACTGATGCAGCATAAATTAATTTAATTAAAAAATTTTAGTAAATTTTTAAATAAGACAATACAATGTTAACCATAAACATTTTAAATAGTGAAGAAATGAAGGTTGTGTTTTCTGAAAGAAGTAGAATTCTCCTTCCACTATTGACTTACCAAATACGGTAACGGATGTGGTCCCATCGCCAACCTCGTCATCTTGAACTTTTGACATATCAACCAAAATCTTAGCTGCAGGATTATCAACTCCAATACTTTTCAAAATAGTCGCTCCATCATTAGTAACTTGAATTTGATCACTATTACGTTGTGAAGACACTAAAATTTTATCCATGCCTTTTGGGCCCAATGTAGATTTAATGAAGTCTCCAATCACAGTTGCTCCCGTGAAGAGACTCATACGAGCAATTTCGCCTTTTTCCTCCTCCGCTTCATTCTTTAAAATTCTGACGGGATTAAGAGACACCTGAAAATCATAATCATATAATCATTTTTCGTTTATAATCATTAAATTTCATTTTAAATATAAATCGTAAGACACACGTGCGCCATTTCTTTCATTTTGTGTCAATGATCAGCCGGTTTAATTGAAAGTTTTTAATCAGTTAATTCATATTTTCATTGCTTTCCTTAGTTACTTTTTATTTCTTTTTTTTATTAATATAAAAATTTATTAATTAATCACTTACCATGTTGAATCGTTTAGACAATTATGAAAAATCAGTTTTTAGACAACGAAAACTCCACAAACTCTGTACGGATGGAACACGATGAGTCTAACTATAGAAACAAATGAACAACTTACTGTAGATTTCGTCGGTACACTATATTTACAGAAATTTTGATTATCTTTAGAGCCTAATTCAACAAACTTCTCTACCTATAACAGATGCTCGTTTCTATTAATAAATTAGATAGTCGCTTTATCAATTTATTTTTGAACTCGAAAACACTACTTTTTCCATCCAAGAAAGATTCAAAAAAACGTTTTTATTGTTTAAAAAATGTATAGTTGTAATTAAATATTTTTATCCATAAATAATATGATACTATTATCTATAAACTACTTTTTTTAATTTAAAAATCTAATTTATTAAATGGTTTTTGTGTTTTTTCATAATTAACCTCGCCTAATTAATTAATATAAAATAACATATACATTATATTTAATCGTTAAATATTATTTGAATGTTCTATTCAACTTAAAAAGTTTGGTACGTATTTTTTTTATTCGATGAAATAATTATAGTCTTGAAAATATGGTTAACTATATAAAAAAAATATCATTGTGTTTTTGTTTAGTTGTAACAATTGCTGATTGGATTCGAGCAAAGTTTATGAAGCCAGATTTTTTTGCCCATTCAAATTAACTACATTCCACAGACTACTTTTAGCAATACATTGGCCCCTATTGTCATATCAAAAGACGAATAGAAGCATGGCATAGGCATGCAGTGTATGTATAAAGGACAGCTGCGTTGAAACCGTTACACTCCACCATATAAGTACTTGCTGGTAAACGTCCACATAATCCACGAATACTCAATCCAATAGAAGCTTTTCATGCATTGGGTAACCTTTAGTATTTTTAATGCTAACACTCCTTTGTTTGAATGTCCAGTATCCCAGTTCTACTGTAAAATATTGTTAACTGGAAACTGAGTTATGAGCTTCTATATGAACACTTTTCAAGCATTATCTGCATAAAGAAGATATAAATAATCTTTAATGACAAATTACTTCATTCATATTTTTCTTTGTTTAGTTCTACAGTGAAATTTCACTTGATACTTTAGTTTTAAAAATATGAAAAAAGAATTATCATAGAACGATTCATCATTCTGGGAAAGTGATTCATAAAATGCACGTGTGATATTCTACAGTGGAATGCTGAAAATCTAGTCCAGAAATCCTGGTTGTAAATTTCTTGGTCAATTCATTTATCAAGAATTCAACAAAGGCTTATGTATTTTAATATTAAAGGACGAAAATGATTTACTTATAAGGATTTGTCATATTAAATTTAACGAAGAAATATTAGCTGAATATATTAATTTATTTATTTTATAATTTGTAATAACTAATAGTTTTAATTAATCTATTCGTAATTGAATAAAAAGTTTCGGTTAAAAAATATCATTTACTTTTTTTTGATATTCATTAAAATCATCTATTTAAATATGCTGGTAGGAAAGGCGTAGAAAAATATTCAAACTAATCAACGATTTCCTCTATTTCAAATGAAAATAAAGTGTTGTCACCCAACACATGCAAGCCATCAGCTAGTCCTTTAATATTAAAGCGCAGATGCTCTGGTATGACACGTGCCAACACACCCAGAGGGGTAGGGATGACACCCCCCATGTACGTTAGACCCACATCGAGGGTGAATACCAGCAGGGGCAGTAGAGAACTACCACCTGGCATCTGTTTAAAAAAAAACTACCAATGGTGTGATTTCTAGCTCATATGATCATCCAATAACATGGTTTCAATTTGAAACTCTTGTGTACCATCAACACTGGCAGCTAGATGTTCATCCACCCCTTCAAAGCATCTTTTGTCCTATTTCCTTTGATTTCCATCAACTTTTCGGTTAGACATCCCGTCTGGTATAGAAAACATGAAGAAGGGAGAACTGGAGTTACTTCCGCGACTTCTCGACTTGCTAAAGTTGCCGCCTAGCATTGCAGAGTGTCAGAAAGTCATTGGAATATATCTTTTTTAATTTATCTAATACTTATTTCAACAAAATTGAACTTTCTCCAATTCTAATCGATAAGTGTAGTGGGATTTAGAAATGATTACTCATACTTTATAATCATAAGCGACAATAATAGGACCTCTATTGCAGTTCATTGAATTCGAGTAATCAGTTGTGATCGGACTGCTATCGAGTGTGGACGTGTTGAAGATTCATACGCGTGTGCCCAGGTGTCATGAAAGTTTCTTCGGGTTAAACCATCTTCTTCGGGTCGCGTGGCAGCTACTAATTACAACAGTTCTAACATAAGGCGTCTAAAAGGGCCCACGCGTGGCGTCTTGCTCCAGTGAATCGTGAAAATACGCCAGAACCGGGGGTCTACACCATCGGGGGTGTACTCGAACTTAATCCAGAGCTTCCTTTTAGTCTTCTTCAACGGAAGTTTTAATCCCTTGTCATTTTAACATTCGTAAACTTCCGAAGCTAGTTTTCTGTTCATAAGAAAGTTAAAGAATGTCTCCTATCAAGATTTTCTTTCCCAAATCCTTCTAAGAAATATCTGAGTGATTCTCAAGTTAAAAAGTGGTTTCAAATTGACGTAGACATTTATTTTGTTCAGTTTCATTATGGCAGGGTTCAAGAGAATGCAGAGTAAAGTTTTCTGGGGCCAAATGGCAGCTCAAGACATTGAACATATTCCTCTGATATGTAGAAATACGAATAGTGTTGATTCAAGATTAATTCAAAGTGCTTATTGTAATTTTGGTCGTGAAAGTGATACTGATGTTGAGAAACATAGTGACAGTAGTTCATCTGGTGCAGATATGCAGAGTGAAGTGGATGCCAATTGTAATATTACTGCTGTAAAGTTACAAATAACTTATGGAAATGATAATAATTTAGATGATCACACGAAGGTACAAGTTGATGATACAGTCGAAGAGTGTAATGAGCTAGAAAATAATAACGACACTAAAAAGTTTCCAAGAGATGTTGAAGATGTTGGTGATAATTTAGAAGTTGATGAAAGCCCTGAAGAACATGAACAAGACATTGAAGAGTACCAGGATAGTGTACCTAGTTTAGGATTACAATTTTTTAATCCTGATCAAGAACATGGAAGTTTAGATTCTGGATTCTCTGATTCAGAGACTTCCAAGTGTGGAGGAAATGTTGATAACGCTATGAGAAAAAGGAAGAAGAGGAGAAAGAAATCAAGAGATTATACAAGAGTTCATGGGAGATTAAGTTTTTTATGGAACAGCCATGAAATACCACCAAACCCTGCACATACGTCCACTCCAAAATTAACAAGGGATTGTCAGGTGTTTCAATCACGACAAAATGCCCAGCACGAAGGAGATTGTGATAAAAATATTGAGGGAGAAACCCTAAAAATCAATAGGTTCGTTACCTGCATTTTAAAGAATAATATAAAAAATATTTAGTTAATTAATACATAAAAACCTTTAATTAAAATTAATTAATCATAAACCAAAGAATTAATGGTAAAAAATAAACTAACTTGATTAACATGAATCTAGATTGCTAAAGTAATTTATTAATGCTTCAATGTAGAAATTATAATTAATGAACATTTTTGATTTTATTAAAAAATGATTTTTAAATTCATTTCAACTGCTTTCATTGATTGAAAAAAATATGATTATATGTTCGATCAACATAAGATTTAATAGGTTATGAATTTTAATCAATCATTAGGATGAAATAATTAATAATAATGGCAATCATTATAAAGACTCTCAAGGTTGAGGATAACTTTTGTAGCCTTCAACTTGTTTAATAAATATAAAAACTTGCATTTAATGATGGATAATTGAATAAAAATAAAAAGTCTTAAGAGTCAACATAGAATACGCAATATCAGATAACGCGAATTGATTAAAAAAAGATGAGTCAGAGCAAAGGAAGTTATGAAAGAAAATATCAATCAAGATAATCAGAATGTGTCACCTAATCTATTATTTCTTGTCTTCTTCTCTCACATTCTACTTTTCTTTTCTTTTGTTATCAAACACTGTTCATATGTTGAATATTATTCAGGAGACTCCACCTTCTAATGATTACCTATTTAAAAACTAATCATGATTTTATTTTATAATCATTTAATTCAATCTTTATAACAATATTTTACTATTTCTATCTATTTTTCTCCGTTATACAATACAAACAGATATAAAGAACATCCAGATTTAACAAAAGATGCGTCGCCTATAGTGATTGGTATTCAAATCACGATATTCATGCGTGAGATTATTTTTTAAATTAACTATCAGCTTACAAGTGTATCCAGAAAATACACCACAGTCTTATATAGACGTTTGAAGTGTCAATAGAGTTGTAAGTTTGGATTTTCCAAAAGTTCTTTAAATAAAAATTTTAGCATTCGATTGCTTCAAAATTTGATGAGGAAAGAAACAAAGATGAAAATTGAGTCATTATCATCGCTAAATCCGCATCCTCGTAAAGCCGCAAAGGTGAACAATGAATAAGCTGAGTGCTCATGACGCACTCGTCGAGATATTAGTCATTCTTGATGCAAATAATCAAGATTTGTAACAGATTAGTCAGCTTTGAACAATCATTAGGAGATTTTATGTTTAGTTTACGAGCTAAAGAGACGAGAAGATGGTCTGGTCACGGTAAAATCATTTTAAAATGTATAGAATTCAAGCTTTTCTATCAAACTTTGTTTTAATATAAGACGTTTTCTATATAAATGAAAGAAATACTTTTAGTGTTTCTATCTTAAAAATAATTTAGTTATAAAAATTTTTTTCAAAGTGATGTATTTAAATTTATTGATGATTTTTTCAGGGTTGAGGATAATCAAGGATTGATACCAGATAGCTATCATGATCAATTGCAGATTGAAGAAGACAAATTAGAAAGTTACTTGTACACAACAGAACCTCCTGAAGATGAAATACCAACAACGCCATTCCAATCGACATCTGAGGGTTCCACACCATCTGTTGCTGGTCATTGGTATACCAGAATGTCAAATGAATCGTCATTGGAAACTAATAGTAAACTTAATGAAAAGAATTATCGGGCAAATTTAGAAAAATCCTACCAAGCTTCTGTAAAAGCTTGGCTTGCAGACATTGAAAAAGACGTCGATTATGAATGTGTTATTACACTTCAAAGTAAGACTTTACCTCGAAGAAGTCGGATGATAAATCAATCTGAAGAAGCACAAAACCGAGATTTAAGAATGTTGACTGCTTCAGCTACTGCAGCTGCTACCCAATTAATTATTCGAGCCGAAGGGTTCAATCGCCATCTTCAGGAAGTTGTAGAGTAAGTTTTAAAACTAGAAAAACATGTTTTATGACCTAAATAATTGAAAAAATTTTTTCAACATATTAATTATTTACTAAAGAGCAGTTATTTAATAGAAAATAATTTTTTAGAAAAATTTCTTCTTTGGAAAATTCACGATCGGAACGAGAACTATTACGGGGAATTGAAGAAGAAGCTTTTTCAATTTTATCTGAATTAGGAGCACCACCACCTCGAAGAATTCATGATGGTAGTTTAAAATCGATTTTAAGTCAATTGAGATCATTAAATGATGTTGTTGATAGTGCATTGGACACTAGACTAGATTTTTATATTGAGGTAATTATTTATATTTTTTTTATTAAATTTAATATGAATTGAATGATAGAACAAAACAAAAAAATTGATTATTAATGCGAAACTGAATAATAAGTTGAATTTTTTCTTTTCAGAGAGTTGTAAGAGGACTAGAAGATGCTCCAAGAGAAACAGGTAGTGCAGCACGTGGGGCTTTGGCAGCTTTAACAGCTCTAGGATTAGCAGGAGCTCGAGCAGGCAATAGTATTGCACGTTGTTCAGGAGTTCGAGCTCTGCTAACTTCTCTGATCTCTGCAAGCCGATTATCATCAGAATTACGAGCTGCAAGCCTTCGAGCTTTATCTAGCGTATGTTGTTGTGCCCTTTCCATCAGTCATTTTGTAAAAGAAGGAGGTCCAGAGATTTTAGTAGAACTTTTGACATCACCAACAACCCCAGAGCGTGAAAAAATCGAAGCTACGGCATTAGTAGTTCAAATAACAGCACCATGGACTGAAGCTCGAGGTCTGAAATACTTGGAACCTTTTGCAAATCTCTTGGTTGATACTTTGACTCATTTAGCAGAGTCTACCACATGTAGTCAGACTCTATTACTCTCTGCAGCGGCTTTAAATAATCTTGCGGAATCTACAAAATGTATTCAAGCCATTGTTCGATTTGAAACTGTTCGAAAATTGCTTCGATGTGTTAAGAAAGCTCCAGGAGGTAATATTTGGCTAATGGAACAAGTTGCATCACTCATAGGAAAGTTAGCCAAATTTCCCAAAATTAGAAAACATTTAGCTCAAGCTAGAGCTTCAGTTGCTCTCATTTGTTTCCTCCGAATGGCACCTCCAGGTTTGGAGGATGCTTATGAACGGCTTTCAACTACTTCTGCTACGGCCTTAACACGACTCTGTGTTGAACCCGAAATCGCTCGTCAGGTTGTTGCTATTGGTGGTGCTGATTGCCTTCCGAACTATGAAAATAATAATAGAGATAATCCTGATGATCGATTTGGACAATTTCAGTATACTAAAAGTTTAAGAATTGCTTGCAGAAAAGCAGCTCAACAAATCGGTGAAGCCAAGGCTTGTGATTATTCTATTGAATAAAAAAAATAAATTCGTTTAATGGTTTTATTAAAAAGATATTTTAATTTCATTTTTACATATAAATTATCAAAGTTAAGTGTTAAAAATATAATATTTTTATAATATTATATGACATAAGAAATGAAAAAATACTTTTGTAATGATTATTATTAAAATTTAAGTTCTTAAATGACTCTTGTGAAAAATATCAACTGTTGTCTCTAAACATGGCCGTAATTCCAAATCACAAGAGCCGAGCACAAATTTTCCTTCTGGTGCCTTAAAATAATCTAGTCCTCGGCCAATTTTGATTATCCAACCACTACTTAGTCTGTAAAAATATTATCATTCAATAAGAAAATTATTTAGATTTGTGTACATACAATATATTTTTGAATAAAAGTAATTATTACGATATTTGTCGATCATGTAATGTCTCTGAAAAATTTATCTCTAATGTAATCGATTGATCACGTAGACTTCGTTTTAATTCTTCTAATCTTGTCATTTGATTTCTTGGATTTTCTGAGTCTTGAGTTGTTGTTAGAGTGATTTTTTTTAGTAAATGACACTTAGTTACAGCTAACTCACAAAAACGAACGAAATTCATAATCTGAAATGTAAATCGTGATTATTTATTTGACAATTAGATATATGTAAATAAAAAAAATGTATACTTGATGATAAGCACGAATATATGGGTCTTCAACTAGAATGTAAGTAATAGAATTATCTAGGAAACGGCCAAAAGTACTGTCATATCCATGTTTAATTGATCCTGCTTCAATTTTTGTATGTTCTCTATATTTTCCTGAAGCCTTTCCTTCATCAATCAATTTCTTTATTTTTTCTGCTCTTTCCATATACTCTTTTGCTTTTATTCGAAGATATTCTTGTTTACTTTTGTCTTGGACATCTATGTTGTATTGAATTAATTTATTATTATTACAAATAAGAAAATATTATATAATCTCATTAAAGAACTGTAGTAGTTTTTTAAAAATTACCTTTTATTGAATTTAGAAGAATTTGAAGACCTTCTTGGTATAAAATTAATGCAAGTGTATACTGTTCTTTCGTATCCATCTCCACAGCTCTTTTTAAAATTGGTATCGCTGTTGATTCCATGATTTTGTATGCAATTTTGCACCAAATATTGTCATTGAAAATTTAATAATCAAAAAAATTTATTCTTCATTTGAATTTAAATTATCGCGCTGAAAAACGCCATTGCGCCACCTGTATCTCCATTTCCAAAGTAGGCAGACAAAATCCGATTTAAAATGGCGGACAAAGCATAAACTGTTTTATAACCTTGAATAACAAATGTTTAGACAACAATTGACGTGATAAATACAATGAAAATTATAAGCAATTATTAAAATATCACTTCAGTATAATAGCGGTGTAGTGTAGTTTGTTTTTTCTTTTAATTGTTTACTATTTAGAGACTAAAATCAAAAAATTATTTACCTTTTTTACACTTGAAGTCTTTAAGATTGTTTTCCTTTTTTATTTTTTTATCTTACTGTCACGTGAAAATTCTACTGGCGGGTGATATAAAGTTGTGTTGAAGTAATAAACTAATAAATGAAAGGTGTAAAATTCGTTGATAAATTATCAAAAAAAATTAAGACCATTTGTTAAAAATGAAATCGAGTAAAAATATTGGAGTTGGCGTCAGCTGGGGAGAATTGCCAACACGAGAAACTCACAAACAAGAAGTTATTACTCCAGATATTATTGAAAATATTTGGAGGCAAGTTCTTGATGACTGTAATAGCACTGAGTGTGATTATCAAACGGACCAAGATCAAGAATTCATTCAGTAAGGAAAACACTGATTCATTAATTAAATGTAATATTCATTGCTTAAATTGTATTTCATTGTTAAATTTTTGCAGATTACCTGTAGAAAACCCTTACGTTTTAAATACCATTCAACTGCATCGCCAACGAAGGTCAATGGAAAATGGACTCATAATAAGGGGAATTTCTTCAGTTGATGACATAAATTACTCTAGAATAAGGAAACCTAAAAATCCATTTCATTTTTTATCACCAAAGAAAGAAAAGTAAAAATATTCTAATATTCAATTCAAAATTATAAAATAAAATTGTTATCATTTCTTGTACTTACAAATTTTTTATTTTTAGTGAAGTACCGAAAAACAAAATAGCAAATTATAATTTAAGGCCATCAACTGCAAGGAACTTGTTGAAACATGCAGTAATTGTACTTATCGCACATATTGGTTTTGAAATGTCCTCAGACATTGCGATAGAAACTTTGGTGGATATTGCTGATAATTTATTGCGAAAAATTACTTTTCTATTGAAATCTGCGAGTGAGCAACAGCTTCCAGGATTTCCAGTAATTAAATAAATTTTATTTGTAATTTCTACATTTTACCTGAAAATAATAAATTTTTTCTATGATTCAGGATGTTTTGGAAAGAATATTAGTCGAAACTAATATAGGCAGTGTAGCTGATATTTATGATTATTATCAAAATTACGTTATAAAGTTCGAGAAAAGAGTTAAAAGGAATGTAGAAATAATGTCTGAAAAACAGCAGTCTGAGTTGAGTACAACAGCCAAGTAAGTATTTACAAAAACGTCATACAAGCCATTTAATAATAAAGAAAAAATATTTATAAAGAATTATTTATTTATAGATTAGAACTTGAAGAAGCTGTTAACAAGCTCCAATTTGATGAGTTGGATCATTTTGTAAATCCTTATAAAGATGTTCCAACGTTACAACTGCTTGATCCAGAAATAGGATTTCCACCAAGTTTAGATGCTGGTTTTCAAATGCTTCATAGTTTAGAACAAGATGAGTAAGTCTTATCTATATTTAATAATTGTAATTTTTTCTGTAATAAAAAAATCAGTTATTTATAAATATCAGTATTTAATTTTAGGCTTAATAATTTGGAGATTGATCGAGAAGAATCCAACCCTAATGATTCATCAGTTAGTGTACAACAACCAGCAAAAAAAAAGAAAAAAGATTGTTAATTATACTAAGAATTTATATTTAATAATTATTTTATATAAAAAAAAACACTGAGTAATTATTTTTCAAATTTTCCTCGTATTTTTCACTATAATCCTATTGGCTTAAACTTTGTCCTTATGACGTCATACGTGGGCATACATATATTTATGTATCATAAGCTTCAGGCTTGAAAACAAAAGTAAAGGTGGGGGCTGAGCTTTCTTGCCAACTGTTCGAACTCGCAGTCTTTTCTCTGACAAATAAGACGGAGATGGATGGATATATTTCGTGCTCTATTTTGCTCGAAACAGATGATTCTGAAATTTGTAAATTTCTTGGTCTCCTAAGGCTCCCTTTTTTTTAGTGCATCCCTGTAAATTATCATTTTTCAAACAATTTCCCTGTTACCTACTCAATTTCAATTGACATCGAGCTTCAGCCTTATGGCACCCGTGCGCAAGTAAAAATAGACGAATCAAAAGAGATATGCGTGCGCAGAGTGACAACACGTCAAAAATGGCAGAATCAGGACCAACTAAAAGTGATATTGAAGAAATATTTAAGAGATTACGAGCTATACCAACCAATAAAGTAAATATAATTATTATTAAATATTAAAGTACTTATTGACAAATATAATCGAGTATTTATTTATCAATAAATTAGCATAAATATGTAGTTCTTTGTCACTTGACAAAGTTACTACAAAGTTTCATGTGGCACACCTCGATTTTTACTTCGTTGTTATTTTTTTTTAATTAAATAACCAACGGTTTAATACTTAAAGTTTTATAAAAGTGAACTTTCCACAAAATATAAACTTAAATTTCTGAATTATTTTTTTTCGTTAATTATAAAAATGTAAAAGTAAAGAGGTCAAAATAAATTTCTCTGTGCTACATACAAATGATTAAATAGATTGAATCAATCTGTTCATTTATGACTAATAAATAAATCATTTAAATTCTTCTAGACTTGTTTTGACTGCAATGCAAAAAATCCGGCTTGGTGTAGTGTTACTTATGGAATCTTTTTATGCATCGATTGCTCAGCAGTGCATCGTAGTCTTGGAGTACACTTGACATTTGTTAGATCATCTCAGTTAGACACCAATTGGACATGGCAACAATTGCGAAATATGCAATTAGGGGGCAATGCCCAAGCTGTAAGTTAATCTTACATATCAGATAATAATTAGCCATAACATCTGTTCAAAGTTGACGTAACAGAAACGTTGTTGATGTTGACACACCAAAACTAATCTGTTTTATCGGTATATGAGTAACTGAAAATTATTATTTTCTTTTTTTATAATCTAAGTAATACATCTAGGACTTCATTCTATTCCTCCCATCACTTAATAGTTGAATTTATTTCAATGATCAACAAGTGTCAAAACGGTATATCCAATAAATTATAAATTGGATATATTGCTTACTTATTAAGTCATTAGCTTAGTTAAAATTCCTTGATATAGGGGATGGTCTTTTTAAGATCTACAATTTAATAAAATGATCATTTTCAGCGAGCATTTTTTGCCCAGCATAATTGCACAACAACAGATGCTCAACAAAAATATAAGTCACGAACAGCCATGCAGTATCGTGAAAAATTGAGTCAAGCTTCAAATCAGGCGATGCGTCGATATGGAACAAAAGTAATAATTATTTTTATCTCATTATTATTATTTTCTATTTCTATTGAATTATTTCCTTTCTTGATGCGATAATGATATTTTTCCTATTATAATTATAAATTATAGTTATGAAAGATTCTATTTTTTTTTTTTTTTAATTATTAACAAAATAGAAACAATAATAAAATTTTTTTTTAACAATTATAGGTTATTTTGACTCCAAATCACAAGAATATGGTGAGAAATGCAAGCTTTCAGCTTTATTTTTCACAAAACCATTTGTTGAATTTTAATATTTAATTTTTCATTTTTAATAATTAAACTGAACATTTTTTAATCTCACAGTTGCTTCATTGGGTGTTTTTTAAAATATTAACAACTAAAACTCATTGTTATTGTTTTAACTTCACTATAAAAGTTTGTAAAATAACTTTATTTTAAAACAATAAATTTTTTTTATGTTGACAGTTGCATTTAGATGATGGTGAAACAATAAATACCAACACCGAGCCAGAAGAAGTAGATTTTTTTGCTGAACATGAGAACTTTAGTGAAATGAAAAACTCCTCAATTCAATCGGTTCATAGAGCTCAAGAAAATACAAATATACAAAATTCACATAGTGAAAATAACATTAAAAATAAAATTGAAAATAATAATAAAATAGATGTAGATTCTTTGGCAAATTCACTTGGACCAACCGTTAAGTTGTCTGATTCAGCAGTAAATGTTCCTACAAATCGGAAACCAACTATTGGAGGACGAAAGCTTCAATCTAAGCGTCCTGGAGTAAGTATTTTATGCATAAATAGAACAATTCAATAAACATCTATTGTGATAGACAGAAAGTTTAATTTGTAATTGTTGTTATTTTCAAAGTTAGGAAAGAAAGCTGGAGGGCTTGGAGCACAAAGAGTAACAACAAACTTTGATGAACTTGAAAAAAGTGTAATTGAATCAAACAATATTGTAGAGCCAGTTGAAAATGTAGAAAATAAAGAAGAGATTGCTGAAATTAATAGCAGGCTAGCTTATAAAATGGAACAGAATCTAACAGAACAGGCACAAAAAGTTAATGAACGTACGAAAAAGTTGGATCCAATGAAAGCATCACAAGCTGAAAGGCTGGGAATGGGTTTTAATTCACGAGCGTAAGTTTGCCTCTATTAAGTTCAATATATAAATATAAATTACTGATAGTTTTTTATTTTGCATCATTTATTTTTATTAGTGGAGCAAGTCATTCAGCATTAGGAGATATGAAAGTTATTACACAAGAATCTACTAATCGTGTAATAATCACTAATGATTCAAAGTATGATATGCGTGATAATGCTGAATTTGAGCCCGTGAGCATTCGTACTGTGAATGATTTAGATGATTTTTTCACTGCTATATGTACGCCATATTCATCAAAGACCAGTAATAAGCAATCTTCAGATGAATTTTTCGTAGTTTCTGAACCAGAACTACTCAAACGTGGTGCTTCAAAATCCAACAATACAAAACTTGAAACAAAGAAAATTTCAGGAGATGACGGTGAAGCTCAAAGAAAATTTGGACAAGCTAAAGCTATTAGCTCGGATCAATTCTTCCGTGACAGTGCCAATGATGATTCTGTAAGTAAACAATTGAAAAATAGTTTACATATTCTTAGTTTTTGATATTGAAATGTTTAGAAAAATAATTTTTTTATATTTAAATTAGTGGGAACGTAAATCAAATTTGCGCCGATTCGAAGGCTCTTCTTCAATATCTTCTGCAGACTATTTTGGAATTAATCATGAAAAATCACCTTCATCATCTCTATCGATGAGTAACTTGGCAGCTCGAACTAATACAGTAGATCTTGAGGATGTACGTGAAAGTGTACGTCAAGGCGTTAACAAAGTAGCAGGCAAATTGAGTTCATTGGCTAATGCTGCTGTTTCATCCATACAAGATCGTTATGGACTTTAGTAAATACTGGAATCGTAGGGCAATAAAAAAATATAAATGCAATTTATTAAACAAAAAAAAACTAAAGTAACTGAGGTAAAAAAAATAGAAAATACGAAAATAAATAAAAATGCTGTAAATTAAGTACACTTTAATTTACAAAAAAATCATTTTGATGTTGAAATATTTAAAAAAAGTTGATTCAAAAATGAAATATTCAATCTCTAGTAAAAATATCTCTTTGTTTATCATAATTGATATCGATAAAAAACATTTGTTATGACTTCAACAATACCGTTTGAAATGTATATAAGGTCGAGATCATGAACTCGATATTATCAATAAAGTAATTAAATAATTGTATATAAATGGCATCACATTTTCACATCTTCAAAAAATAAACAAATAATACAGTAAAGTGTAAAAAATAGATTCATTATCTCTCAACGAATATACCAATTGTTTTTCAATTCTAAGATGAATAAAAAGTTAACGGATACCAAATTTTATTTAAAAAAAATGAAACACCCTTAAATTAAAGCTCGTGGTATCTTTTTATTTCAATTGTGAAGTAAAAAAAATGAAAGTTTATAATTTTAAAAAAATTATTCTTAAAAATAGTGTCTTATTTTTATTGAAGTTAATAGATAGTTTCTTTGTACTAATTTTTAAAAATAAATGACAGTTATTAACAGTAATTTTCTTCAAATATAGAAATACTTTTAAAAGGGTAAAAACTGTAAAATATGATAAATAAATAAATAGTAAGATTTATTTTGATTGTAATCAGTTTTATTATTATAAAACTATAATGGTATTTTTATAATTACAATAATATAGTTATAAATATATATACAATAGAGATCATTGTCTCGTAACAACTTCTTAACTACATTAATAATTTAAATAATAAATAATATTTCAGATATAATTATTCATCATTTTTGCACACATCAAGTCATTACGGTAAAAGTTAAAACGCATAAACACATAAATAATAATGGTTTAGACATTTAAGAACATAACAATGATCATGATTAAGTAATAATGACCAATATATCACTTATTTATTGATGCAATAAAAAAGACCATCAATATACAATGTATTTAGAAGATAAAATACTCTTTATAGATTTTAATTCAATCGCTCTGACTAGACTCTAAATATCGACAACTTGATGGATTGGAATAAAATATTTGTTAGCGTTTCCAGCTGATATATAATATAATGATAATTCTTATTTGCTCTTAATCGGTAACAAGTGCTTTCGTTAATAAACATAATCGTTGACAAACTGAGTAGATTTATCAATGAAAGCCACTTTCAATTGATATATAAATTCATTTATTTTTACACATTCTTCATCTTCATTTACTTTTTTTTAATTTTTTCTTTATTTTCCATGCTTTATTAAAACTTTGCTTCTTCATAACAATCGAAGACTTCTGCGGATCTAAATACTTTGAATACTTGCTCTCATAATTTCAATGGAGTTGTAGCAAAACAGTCTTAATATAACCCTGTCAGTTGACTTACCAAAAATTGCTTCAACTCATTATTTGTTGAAGTTTTTTAAGAAAAGTCAAGAAGCTCATCATTCTGTCTGCTGAAAATCATTTTATAAGAATTAATTGTGTAGTTTTTATTTATTATCAACAATAATTAAAAAATAATTGAAATATTTATAATTTATACCTGGATTGTGTAGATTTATATATAATAGTATTTGGGTCAGCTGGAGGACGTTGGCAACGTAAGATTAAATCAGACTGTGGCTTACCATGCAGTAAACAAACAATAACTACGGTCATATTGTCACATCCTGTTCCCATTAATGTGTCTGGAGCCAAACATTCATTTAATAATTCTTCACAAATATCTTCAGGGTCAACTAGTGATGACTCTGAATCCGTTTGCTTTTTACTTGAATCATTAACATTTATTGTATCACGAGCATCAGCACATGCTATATGATTTCTGACAAAATCCACAACTTCACTACTGGTCATTACATCCCAGATTCCATCACAAGCTAAAACTATAAATTCCCAATCTTCAGTCAGTTGAAATGTTTGGACCTCAGGAAAAGCTAAAATATCAATTTATGTTTGTATTATTCTCAATGGTTAATAATATTATAAAAATCTTATTCCATTATACATACCAGTAACAATTTGTTCTTCTGCACTTTTTGAATGATTTCGTTTAAACTTGAAATCTCCAAGAGCTCGAGAAAGTGCCAAATGTCCATTGACACGATTGAAACCAACCCAACCGCCAGCCGCTTCAATTCTACGCTTTTCATCTTCTAAAGTTGGTTTATGATCTCGACTTAATTCTATTGTTCTGCCTGATATACTTGCTACTGCTCTACTATCACCTGCATTAGCCTATAAGTTAATGATAATATTATTCAATAATAATTATTCATAAAAAAATATCTTAAAATAAATTTAACAATATCTTACACTATATAGAACGTTATCTTTAATAAGAATAGCAATGACTGTGGTTCCAACACGTTCAGCTTTTAACGCATCATCAGCTTGCATTGCTTCATCTAGTTGAAGAAATCCTTGTTCCATTGCTTCTACAATTTTGCCTTCTTTGTATTCATTTGTTCTAAGAATATAATCATGAAGATGTTTTCCAGCATGCTGCGACATTGTAGCACCTGACATGTAATTAAAAACAATGATAATTTTTAATGTTAAAAATTTGTTTCCTAAATCTAAAAAACTGAAGAAAAACGAAAATATAAAAAAAGTTAAGCTTACCTCCATGGCCATCATAAACAGCGAAAAATGCAGCTTCAGGATCATCAGGAAGAGAGAGTATATGTACGTGACAATCTTCCATTTTACTTCTCCATCCTTGCATACAAGAGCTACCAACGAGAAATTTGGAATCTTTGCAACATGCTGATATCATGTTGGTAACTGGCTCACTAAGTGTTTGACCCATTTTGATGCTCTATTACTTTCTGCAACACCTAACGCAACAAATCATTAATAAATTCGAAAAAATGAATAAACCACTGTTCTTAGAAAATTTGTACGCATAAAAATGTTGACGTATTCACAGAAAAAGTATGATTCACGAAATGATTATCAGTTAGATTACTGATAATAATTAATTGATTTTCAAAAAGAAATTAGGGCAATAATGAAGTAATGAAGAAAATAATTCTCGAGATTTATTTTTTGTAATAAAATAGTTATCACTGTTGTTCAATTATTAAATGCAACTTTTATTATTTCAATTGAAGATCTAATTGCTATACGGATTGAATATTATATCTTACCAATTCAATGTCTTCAAGAAGTCATCACGATATGGTAAACAAACGATTTATATAACCTTTAAAAGCTCAAAATACTAGTCTATTTGATCTGTGCCACTATTCGTATGTGTATAAACGTCATTACTTACATACGCAAACAATTATCATACCTATGTACGCATATGTGAAACTGATCTAGAATGTTGGATATTTGTGTGTGTTTTTGAACGTAAACAATGAAGAAGAATACAAAAATGGCGAACAATGGAGTATTTGACACAGAAGTGCGATTTCACAACAAGTTAGCTAAGTTGGCCTCTGTGTATTTTCTGTTAGTGTTTAGTACGTGAATTGACCATGCGTAGTGCTATGATCAAAACAGCTTCCGTTTTTTTTACTCCAAACTCCATTTCTGACAGTTATAGGTGTCACGATAATCGCTAATAGCGAAAAATTCAATGTGGATTGAGCCATTTTTATTATTGTTTCGTTGCATTTTTTGCAACAATTCGATTTCTTTGTATACAACATTTTCGTATCAGTTTTATTAAGAATTTTTCCTATACCTGTGGAGTCTAGATAGGAAATAATTATTGACGTATTGCAGATTTGTAATATACATAAGTTTTAAAACAAATGTTTGAATAACAATATGTGATATATTTTAATTTTTACACCAAAAATACAAGTAGATAATTGTATTCTTCATTTAAAAAACTATGCCAAAGTAACAAAGTTTCTAATATATTCAATAGAATTGACGGGTGAAATTCGAATGATTTTAATTCTTTGTTGCAATGATTATTGACGTAAAGCGGTAGGTTATTATTTATTGCTACAGATTCATAATGCCTTCAAATCTCTAGTCATTTTATTATATAACTATTACATTCATTTTAATAGCTTTATTTACATTAGTAATAAAAACATTTATAATATAAAATTTATCGAATGCTTTTTTTACAGGAAACATACATTACTTATTGATACCAAACGAAACATAAAAACGTGGCAGTTTATGGGTACATCATTTATCAAACTGAGGCTCACCGAGCCTTCATTTATTGTCATTCCTAATTAGCAATGTCTAATGTACCTATTACTAGTTTGGCGCCGCATCTTGCATCCAACATAAAAATTCCCCCATCAGGCGCTTTTTCCACACCACTTACCTCATTTGCTGGTAATTCATTAATTGCAATTCAATCTCTATTTATTGGGAAATTCACATAAACCAATATCAATAATAATAATTGATTTTTTTATACAGAAATGTGGTATCATATATTTTTATGGGCACTATTTTCTTCAATTTTTGTACATACTATTGCTGCATCCATCTGTTTTGCTACTTTGCGTAAACACAAATATGGAAAGTAAGTATCAATAAATTTCTTTTCATCTTTCAAACTGACCTGATTTTTAACAAATTATAAACTATCAATTTAATTGTAGATTTTTTCCTTTGTTAATATTAATAATGGGGTTTCTGCTGCCATTGACATCAGGAGTTCTCAGCTCCGCAACAGTAGCATTTGTTTATCGAGCATCGAGCTATCAAATGCCAGCATTATATGCATTATTTTGGGGTACAGGACAAACAGTATTGGCCGCGTGTGTAGGTTTTACACGAATCCTGGCAACTCTGTAATTAGACGGTATTTATAATTACGTAATGATAATATTATTAATCAATAAGTATTGAATTAATCTTCACAACCAACATCTAGTTTCTATAAAAAGTATGAGGTTATTGCGCAGCATTTTATTCTATTCAATAAAATAAAAATCTATTATTTAAAAACTTCTTAAGATATTTTTTTATGTTCCGTCATGGAATATTTCAAATTATTATTGCAACTCAATCATTAACAGCGAATAGGGTATCAATGCTATACCTTCAGCTCACTCATGTCTTTCATATTATGATATGATTATTACAGTGAAACTGTAATATTTATTTTTTTTATTCACTTATATTTATTTTCTATCTATTTATCAATTTTTATTATTGCATATAATTACATTCCTACTGGATAGCTGTACATTTATTAACAAAGCTTAATAATGATTACGAATTATTTCTAGACTAATTCTGCCAATACTTGCACAAAATCTTTTAAAAATTGAAATATACAATTTTGGTAATAAAAACTGCAAATATTCTTATGAACTTCTGATAAAAATGTTCTATTAAGTATGTAAAATAATTATTAATCCATAATAATAAAATGTTTGTGATGCAAGGTTGAAGTTAATTAAGATAAAATAATTTTATTGTATTTAATAACTCTAAATGAATACAGATTACTTTGATGTACATAGAATTAAGTGATGAGAAATATTGTAAATCGAAATCGTAAAATTGATAAATGTATAATTAACTGTGAATAATTAGCTTTAAATACAAAAACGATGAATATGAATTTTTAAAGTATATAGATTCAATTTATTTTCATTTAATTTTTTTGCTTAAATAGAAATGGTTTTTATTATCTTTATCCTGAAAAATCAAGGATATTTTTTTATGCTAATTGTCAAGCTTTTTATTTTAGAGTACTTTTTTGTTTAACCCCGGAAAAATTTGCGCAAGCGTAGAGACTGCCAGCACCTTTATTCCTCTCCCTGGTAGTCAGTTTAGTTCGTTTCGTGAAAATGATACGTCGTTTAGATATCACATAACGCTGGAAAAAGTGATGTAGTTGAACTCAATTTTCCTTCAATTACTAGTGATAAAATATACTATTTGACATGATCATTTTTATCTGATATTATCGATTATTGACATTTATTCTCTGTAGTAATATTGATTTAACCATTTAGACTATTAACTAACTATAAGCTAAGTAAGACTTTATTAACGAGTAATAATTATTAGAAACTCGTGATTAACATGAATTAGATTTAAATAATATATATTATATAATTGTTGATTCTTTTTAGAAATAGTTAAATAATAGGCACTAAATGATTTATAACTTAATCAAAATCTTATTGAGAATGATTAAGAATTAATAGTAATTATCATAACACTTTAGAAATTTTTCTTTCTTCAATACTATAAGTCAATTTCTTGGAAATGTTTATCAACATCGAGAGACTTATATTTCAAAAAGAACTAAATAACTTCTCTTATCTTATATCAGTCGTTATTAAGTCGATAGGGCTGTCAATCTAGAATTTTGTTTGAATTCCGTAACATCGAAATTTTTGGTATCTACGATACATTTAGATCATTATCAATTATTTGATATAAATTTAATAAATTATGTTTATTGATAAAATCATAGATAACATACATTTGTAAACAATGGAATTACGTAGAATCTCATGGACAAATAAATTCCTTTTTTGTATTTTTTTTCTTATTATTTTCACATGGGCTTATTTTAATGATACGTTTTGTGCCTTCGGTGGATTATCACGTAAAATCATTTTGCATCGAATACGATTAACTGCTAATATTAACATTGGCCGAGCCATCAATGAAGTGAAAGTTGAAGAAATTCCACTTGGTGATTTTACCAATTTCAAAGTAAATAAAACAAAAGTTCAAGTGATATCCCTATTAAGTAATAACGTAACATCAAAAGATAGCGTAGATGCATCACCAAAGTACAAAATTTTAAGGCAACAAGGCTTAATACCTAGTAGACAACTACCAAGTGCTTTAATAATTGGTGTTAAAAAAGGAGGTACCCGAGCTCTTTTAGAATTCATGAGACTTCATCCTGATATACGAGCTGCCGGCTCTGAGATACATTTTTTTGATCATAATTATTCCAAAGGATTTCACTGGTATAGGTAATTATTCACTGGAAATCAGTATTCATTGAATATTTTTCAATCAGCAATGTCACTAATTAATCAATTTTATCAACAGACATCGAATGCCTCCAACACTAGAAGGCCAAGTAACTATGGAAAAGACTCCTTCCTATTTTATAACACCAGAAGTACCAAGAAGAGTTCAGCATATGAATCCAGGAACGAAATTGATAGTTGTGGTACGTGATCCAGTTACCAGAGCCATTTCGGATTATACACAAGTAAAGAGTAAACGGCCAGAACTACCGAGGTTTGAAGACCGTGCCTTTATCAATGGATCACAAATCGTTGATACTAATTGGGCTCCATTGAGAATCGGTGTATACGCTAGATATTTAGAACGTTGGCTTGAATATTTTCCACTTTCCCAACTACTTTTCGTATCCGGAGAACGCTTGATTGCTGATCCGGTAATTGAGATTACTAGAGTTCAGGATTTCCTTGGTCTAAAACGTGTCATTTCTGAGAAACATTTTTATTTCAATACGACTAAAGGATTTCCTTGTCTTATGAAGTCAGAACAGAAAGCTGTTCCTCATTGCTTAGGTAAATATCTTTGTTTAATGAAGATCTAAAATAATCCTATTGATCAAACTTTTTATTTATTAAGGTCTCATATTAAAAGTTAAATTACTAAATCTGGTTTAAGGTAAAACAAAAGGTCGAAGCCATCCATATATTGATCCGACTGCTATCCAACGTCTACGAGATTTTTATAGACCTTTTAATCAACGATTCTATCAGCTGACACGAATGAATTTTGGATGGTCTTAAAGTATATCAGACTGATATATCCAAGGAACAAAGTAAAAGCTGCTCAATAGCAACTTGAACATATCTCATAACTCATCGAAAAAAGTCAATTCTTACTAAGTAAGTTAGTTAATTACGTTTAATTATTTATTATACACATTCATATTTACATTTGATATTCAGTGCAGCTTTTGCAAATCATTTTTTCTACAATAATCGAGTAGATACTAGTCTTGAGTTAAGATGAAAGCTAAAGATATTAAAATGTCATAGTTTTTGAAATAGTCAATAAATAAAGATAATTAAGAAAAAATGAATAAAAAAGAAATCTGCACTTTCTTGCTCAAACTACGGTAATGTAGATAAAATAAAAGATTTATGTAAATTGATAAATAAAAATATTTGTACAACATAAGTAACAGTCTTCTTTTACGTTAAGAGAAATTTTGTAATAAAAGTCTTTGCAATATTTACGTAAAATATTTAGAAAATGTTGGTTTTTTTTAAAAATTTTATTTATATTTAACAATATTTAAATAATTATTCAAAATCAATGTCATTTTATTTATTATAGAAATTTGCCAAGACTTTTGAAATAATATTGATAACGTATTATTAATGTATTAACAATAATAATATGAAAAAAAATGTGATTTATAATTTTTTAATATCAGGTTGTACACCATATCATTTAAACAAAATAATTTTTAAAAATATATGTATATATTTCTGCCAATATAACAGTTTTATTTCGTTATTTTTATCCTAATTAATAACAATATTTTATCCTTATTTTATTATAAAATTATCACAGTGTTTTCCAAATTGAACATTCAGATACATGTAAAATACTGTTAATACTACATTTTATAATGAACTTAAAAATTTTTCTAATATATTTTTAAATAAATCAATTAGTTAAACTATTAAACTATCTAGCATAAGTAAATCTATCATTTTTATGAAATTATAATAGATTCATAACATAGTGCAAAGGTTCACATAAAATTCTCTTCAAAAATGCTTATCGGATTATAAACATCCTAACATTACATAAATTAATTATGGACGTAATGGATCATGCAGAAACGATTATAAATATGTTTTCGTAAATTTTTCAACTCTTTAACGTAAGAATTTGCATATACATTGTATCATTGTCATTAATTAATTATATGAATTATATTGACGATAAATTCACAACAAAGTCAATCATCATAATCGCTATTATTGATTTTATCTATGACTTATCAATATTTCTATCTTGAGTTCGAACAATTAACCGATATGACAGACCTATGGACATTCTACTTTATGCAGAAAAATTTTTCAACAAATTTCAACATCCACATAAATGCGTCTTCTTATGTCTTAACATTAAAAATAGTTTTGAACTATCTAGCGATTTTTTTCAATAAAAAAAATAAATATTATTGTCGTACTAATAAATTAACTTATATTTTTAAGTTGTAAAGACTACGCTGGTGAAGGATTTGGTTTGTCTTGCTTCAAGTATCCTCTTTCTCTCAAAAGATCATCTAGAGCATCTTGTGTATAATAAACAATAAGATCAGCAGGTTCAACACCTTCAAAGACAGCATAGACTGAAGGTTTCAGGTTGTAAAAAAATAGTGGCTGACCACGTAATGCAAAATCTCTTGACAGGCTTTCCACTACTGTAGCTGCTGTATAATCAGCTCCATAAATGTGTGAACAGTCAATTACAACAGGGGTCAATGTATTTCCGGTGCAACGACTGTACTTTGTTACTAGATTTCTTACATAGTCGACTGATGGGAAAATTAGACAACGATCTGGTGTTAACATGAGATACTCTACACCACAGCAGCTCTATAAATAATAATTAAATAAAATTAGAACTAGTAGTAGGTAATAATAATAAATAAGTAATAAAAAGATGATTAAATAATTGGCAGGATTGAGACATTAAATGACAGGGATAGAAAAACAGGATTGTTTATTATATAAAAAATAATAACAGATAGATATTATTATGTATAGTAATGTTAATGAGGATGAAGGAATGTTTTTATACTATAAAAAAGTCACATGTTAAGTATTGCATCAGTCATAATCATTATAAAATAATTATTACATATATGAATAACCATTTAAGTAACATGTGAGTCATTAAAAGTTAATCAATGGCTAGAGTCAATTGATAGTAATGGAAATAGGTGAAAAAAATCTGGTATTTACCTGAAGTTTTTCTAGCGAGATTTTTGGTCTCGCAGCGTGATAGAGGATGAATAAAATATTTAGACCTATCCCAAGTAGAATTCCAACTTCTAATTGTAAAACTAGACACGCAATAAATGTTGCTACGCCTGGTATCAGGTCAGATTCTAGAAAAAATTGCATGAATAAATCATTTTTTATTTATAGATATAGTTATTATGAATAATTAAAATTTATTTTGCATTCTTATCGGAATTATAATGAATTAAAATTTTTTTTTATAACAGTAGAGTCACATGATTCTTTTAATTAAATTCAGATATCATAGTATGTAAATTTTACGGTAATTCTTATGGAAATTAATGAAATATTTTTTTGATTTATTATCCAAACATTAAAAAATAGATTTTTACTCACTTTTTGTTCGCCACATGGGTTTTATCACCTTCACTTCGACCATAAAAATGACTGCAGATATTATAATTGCTGCTAAACATGCTTTTGGTATGTAGAAGAAATAAGGTGTGAGAAATAAAAGAGCGACAATAACCAGAATACCTATTAAATAGAAATATTGAAAATTTTAAATTTTAAATCAAGTAAAACAATTTATGAAAATTGCTGAATAATAAGTAAGTAATATTTTAAAAGTAATTAAAATGTTATTTACCAGTATAAAGTCCACCAAGTGGAGTTCTCACTCCAGAAGCGTTATTAACAGCACTTCTACTAAGTGAGCCAGTACCAGGAAAAGCTTGAACAAAGGAACAACCGATATTCGATATTCCAATTGCTATCAACTCTTGTGTAGCATCAATAGATTTTCCATTACCTAAAAAAATTTAAGAGTAATGCAACTTTGAAGAAAAATTCTCAGTACAGCATAAACAATTAAAGATAATAAAACTTGTACAATGAAAATAGTTTAAAATAATTATCAACTCACTAAAAGCTTTACAAACTGCTACATCCTCCATTAAAGCAATTAGTGGCAAAATGAGAATTCCACTGCCTAAATTTGAACACATTTCAACAAATGTAACTGTTGAATTATCCTCTTTTGTGAATCCAAAAGGTGGTATTTGAACACTTGGCAACCCACCAGGTAAATAGCCTATATTCATTAAAATAAGTATCACAATAATGCTGATAGAATCTTTAATTTTCTTTAATTATATTGATTTAAATGAAATACTTACCTATTAATTTGAATGGGCTTGAAGTAAAACTATATCCTAGTACTCCACAGAGTACAACCATCACAGCATTTCTAGATGTTCCAATAAGCCAAATCATTTTGGTGAACACTTTATGTTTGGTATTTCGTTGTTCTTCTTCGGCAGGGCCAATTCTGATGTTTGTAATTGCCTAATAAATTGAGAAATAATTCGATATTCAGTATCTTGTTAGCATTAAGTAATTTTTTAATCAATAAATAAATATTTTCTAATTAATTACTCTGAGAAGCAGCAACAATGTAATGCAAGAAAATCCTAAAACTGTATCTGAAAGCCTCGTTTTATGAATTTCTGTAAAAATACTTTGCCAAATGTTCACAAATGACGATCCTACGACAGGAATTCCAAGAATATCTTTAATTTGGGATGTTACAATGACTAAAGCTACTGCAGATGTGAACCCTGAACTTACAGGACCTGATACGAAGTCGATAAGGAAACCTAATTTTGATAAAAACATAAATTAATTAGACATTATCCAATAAGTAGTACAATAATGAAAATTCTTGTACAAGTGATAATTTATATGTATTAAATGATAATTAAAAGTTGAGAAATTTTTAAATTTTCTGTTGAGTGAAAGAGAACTTAGATAAGTTTCTAGAACATTATTGTCATGAATGGAATTTTACGTTGCTCTTTCTATTACAAAAGATTTTATCAAGTTACACGTTAATCTTGATGAATCATAGGCAGTTCAAGTTTAATGAATTAAGTACATTAAATAATTTTAACTATTTGTGCTTTTGATAAAGAAACCTGGTTATGACTGTAGTAAGACTATTACTACTTGTAATAATTACTCATTAGCAACAATATATTTTATAATTAATTACTCACCTAGACCAAAGATTCCCATGAATAATTGTATAATTCCACATAAAAAACACAACAAAATAGCGTGTGGAACTGGCGAATCTAAGTGGCCTACTGTTTGGAATGTTAACAATGATACTATGGCACTCGGTCCGAAAGGAATATCTTTGCAAGATCCAAAAAATATATAAAGAAAACACCCTAAGAAGCTACCATATAATCCATACTGCAAACATATTAAATAAAAAACAATTAATTAGTATTGTTGAAAGCAAAAAAAAGTTTATTTATCAACGTTTAAGTTTTTAAATTACTTGAGGAGGTAGTCCAGCGACATTAGCATAAGCTAAAGACTGTGGAATGACAGTGAGTCCAACAGTGATACCAGCAACAATATCACCAAGAGCATCATCTCCGTTATACTTCGGCAGCCATTGAAAAATTGGCAGCCTCCTATGTAAAGTTTTCCTCGTACACGATTTTTTAACACGATGCACTGTGTACTGGAAAGCTGACTTCAAGATGTTGGTTCTTTGTTTTCCACCAACATTATTTGGTTCTTCCGTCACTATTGAAAAATTACATGAATTATTCATTTTGCCATATTGTTTTCATTGTCAATGTTAACGATATTTTATAATTGTTTTTTTTTATGTTTGTATGCATTATGATTATTTTATTTTTTGTTCTTAATACTACAGACTCACTTTTAAAATATCCTCGTTGAATGCAAGAGGAATCAATTAATAAAATTATTATCAAATTTGTGATTGACATTTAAAAATGAACAAAGTCATTTTTTGAAGTAAAAAATATTAGATTGATTTTTCAAAAATAATTTATAATAATGATAAACTTGTAAACTTACAGATCAGGTCATAAGAACTTTGAATGTCAGCACGTTGTTCGTAGGTGGAGTCTTGAATTTTATAATTATTGCTGAATTTATCAATATTAATGTTTCCCTGAGAGTCATGCATACCCTCATTAATGTATCCAACCATGGTTTTTCCGTTTATTTCATTGACTTTTTTTCCGTTCCTCATATCTGAATCATCGAGATACCTTATATCTTTTGATTTTGCAACAAGGTTTTTTCTTCTTCCACAACCAACACGTTTTCATCCGACGTTCACGAGTTCACTACAATATAAACGTTGAATACAGTCAATTTCATTTCATTCTCATTTATAACATCAACAAAATTTTTTAATACACAATATTATTCATAACCATATACATAATTGTCACATAATTGACATCAAAAATTACACTTGATAAAAATAAATCCTATTATTTATGATTGTTATATAAACATTGATCCTTTTCTGTTATCATTCTATTTTCTACAATCTAGATCATTCAATATGACAAATATTTTCGTCATCTAGACTCTCAAGGTGAATTGGAATTATCTGAATAGTAATAAATCAAAGAATACTCATCTAGGATAATTTAGATAAACTGCGGTTTATGTTAAGCAAATTTTTATATTAATTATTAACTCAAGAATAAACAGAAAAATGCGATAAACAAACATTCAAACGAGTATACAATTTTAATGACAGCTGTAAATAAGAAGAAAACAAAGTCAATATCGGTGAATTTTCAAAAATGACATTCTAGAACAAATAACTTCAGCAACAAAGTGATTTATGGATTTATTATTGTTGAATCATTTAATCAATCAAATGATCAGTCAGTTATTAATATTTATTTCTACTAATGGACTCTTACTTATTATTATTGATCAAGTCGAATCATCAATAAATGTAACCAATCAAAGAATAAATAGCAGCACGTGGATCATGTATGGATAGATGCCGCGTGTGAGTAACGAATTGATATTGTTTTGAGGGACACTAAAAATTCATCAGGTATAACAACGTATAATTTCAGTTAGTTGTCAAACCACTAATGAATAAGTAATAACGTAAAAATGAAATCGTTGAAAATAAAAGGAATCGTTTTTTTATCTAATCAAATAAAAATGGAAAAAAATAAATAATGAACTGCTATCAACCTCGTGACTTTTTGACAAGTGAGAAGTAAGTTATAATGATTCTAGATTGTTTTTTTAGAAACTCTCGTAAATATTTGATGATGAATAAATACTTTAACATCAATCGAGTGAGTTTAGATTGATAAGGAATGTGTTGAGTAGTATGGAAGAAGCAGGAAAACGATGATAGTTCGAAGACCCTGACACTTTACGAGCAATCCAAGTCCAAAGAAATTAATAGACAGGTAGGCGCTGATGTTATCTTTGTCTTTCCGTTTCTACTCAAGTACGTATACACGTGTGAGCACTCTTGTGGATCTTGAAACACATTTATATCCATTTGCCATTGGAAATGTGCACTAGTTCGTGTAACATGTGTATATATTTTAGTCGATTACGTGATCTTTAAAAAAGAGAAGCAATATTTGCGACTATTTTACGTAATAATCGGACTGTTTCGTAACTTTTAGATTCATTTTTCTTTGATAACCGATCAATAGAAGAACCATGGCATAGTTTTGGAAAATTCTCTGTTACGTATTTTGGATGATAAAGAAATATTTTTCTTCAGCAAACATCGACACAAATGATGCTTATTATGTGATTCGATATCCGATGCGATCAAGTTTCCTTTATGCTTTTGATGGACGATTAATCATTTCGAGATATGTTTAATTAATCAATTAGCTGAGACAGAGTGTAAGATTGTAGTAATAATACATTTTTTTGAATCAAGATATTGGTTAAATGAAAAAAAATAATTTAGATAAGTTCTTTTATTTGGTGATAAATCAAATATTAGTTTACGCTCTAGTGGTACAGTCTATTATGTGTCAGACACTATAAAATGCTACTCGATACCAGTTAGTATGTTCTTTGGGTGTAAATTGAAAATTATCTATGAAATTATTTTTTGTTGAGTAATTGAATGATTGATTGTTAATTATTTGAAGTAACGAGAAAACGATTTCTGATTGTGAATTAATAATTGTAAATATTTATTAACACGTGATAAATAAGCTTTAAATATTACCTTGTATGAATACAAAATTGTACCATGCAGTACCACACCTTACAATGGTATTTATTTTTGTTTGCATTCACATAGTAGCAATCTTTATCTATTCAATCATTAATTTACTTTTAATTCCAAATTCGTTTTCAAAAATTTGTAAACTCTAAGAAAAAATATGTTGAATTCAAGTTAAAATAATTAGAAATTATATTTAAAATAATATTTAATTTTCTTTCAACTGTTCACTATTTCTAACACTTATTTAAATAATTAGGAGAAAAATTTTTAAATATTTCTAACACGTTTCTGAATAATAGAAAATTAAAAAAAAAATCCACGAAATGTAAAGTCAATACGTGAAGTATATAAGAACTATTTGATTAAATTGATTTTTAATGTAAAGTGTTGTCTACAATTGTCACTTTTCGGGATTGAAGTAAAAACTGATCCCACACGACGTGCGTTCCGTCATTTAAATGGCTAGAACGAATCTCCAAGTGTGTTTTCCTGTATCGTAAGACAACGTCCCCTTCTCTTGCCCTTTTGTGTCTGTGAATCCCCTCTTCGTCGGCACTTTTGTTGACGTCACTGGAGAACAAACGGATTGCAACTTTAAAATATCTTTAAGCACCCGATTGGGATCTATGCTATGTGTCTCGTGACTTGCATTTTGCTATATTTTAAATAATTAACAATAGAAATATATTTCACATAGAATGTTTAAATTGCTTCACTCAATTGGTTCAACTAGATAAGAAATATAAAATGTTTCGGATACAAAAGGTTGATAATAAGTTATTGTAATGATTATTATTTTTTTTTCTTTTATTTGATCATCTTGGATTAAAATTATCTTTACATACATTTTGATTACTCAATGCAATTAGTTTAGAGCAAATATTACTATTGGAAAGTGTGTTAGAAGTTTTCTTCCACTTGAATGAACAAAATCGTCGGTTGCAGATATAATATAAATGCATCAAAGATTTTTCTTAGAATTCAGGAAAGTTAAGAAGGATCACGTGAAACTATTCAGAGAAAAAATTTATCTTGTATTAAATAATTTTTAAAATTAAATGAAGAAGGAAATACCAATGTTTGACAAATGATTTGAATTTCATTAAAAAAATATTAATGTGTATTGTAGTCATAGATAATGAAATAGAATACTCTTAAAAAATTTATTAACAGATTATTGATATGTTACACTTAATTAAATATTACAATCCACGGTAAACAAAAGAATTATCATGTTGACAACTCGAAAATTCAGGTCGCTTTAAATACTTTATTAACTCAGATATGTCAAATTTTAATTATGTTTACTATTGTTTTTTTTTGTAAATTAGCAATTAATTCCAAGTCCTTCGGATAAGTAGCGTTTTATTATATTATTATATCCATAAATTGTGCAGATGCAAAGTCAATGTTAGCACCTGTAAGTCGACTCATCAAACATGTCAGACAAATGTGTGTTTATATTTTATTTGCATGATTAATGATTGATGGTTTTTTACATTTCCTCGATAAAAAATTCAAATTGGTTGTCATTGAATTTGTTTAGGTTTAATTAAGAAGAAAATATAAATTTCGACTACCAGGATATAAACGATATCATGTTTTTGAACATCTTGTGTTTACTGACAAATATAAGATGACTCAATTACTGATCTCGTGAGAATCACGAGAATCAAACATATACTTTCCTTATCTTCTTGTAAATATTCTTCAAATATATTTGATTAAAAATTTTTCTAATGATATTATTTGTCAAATTTTATCATTTCTTTTTGATCTATTATTAGATATCTATATATGTCCTGTAAAGAAAGAAACTTAAATTTTTTTTGCAATTCTACCAGTGAATAAAATATCAATATTGATTTTACTATCAACGACTAATACACATAAATTATTACTAAATAAAAATTATTTATTAAAATATCGAATAATTATAATTGCACATTGATTACCATAATAACAATTTTCGTTAGAATACTTATCATCTTATTAAGTATTGTTAATTGTTAATTACTCACTGATCTTTTCCTGTTTACAAAATTCATTTAGCAGTGATTGTTATCAAGCTTAGGAAAAATGATACTGCAAATAATATGAGATAAATACTGCTAAGAATACGGTTATTGACATCAGTAGTTGTTCTTGAAGCAGAATTAAATGTTTTGCGCGAGCTTTACAAGATTGAAGGCACGTGATGCGAGTTCGAGAAAAGTCACGCGGTGTATATAAGTATGTAGACTGTAGAAATCGAGAGATCTGAGGTTAACTGATTTCAATTAAATTGTCACATGACAAGTGGCCGAAGGAGAAACCAGTAGTTACGAGGAAAATTTTTTTATTCGGATAGACTACGTAATGAGTATATCCATGGATTAACCTTTCTCTGATAAAGGACAAAACATGAATTATTTTATATATAAGTATTAATATTCTACTAAAACAACTTGAAAACCATGAACCACTATTATTTGTGTATATGACCTTTATTTAGATTTTTATTATACTTCCTGTCTGCTTTCTAAATTTTGAAAATATTTTAAATTTTTATCTATTTTTTTAATGATATAAAATTATGAAAAATCGTGGAATATTTATTCTACAGCTGACGAAACCCTTGATGGTTTGATAAAATCACTTGGAAATCCAGTTGATTCCAGTAATTTTATCGTTGAGGATGAAAAGTGTGAATCATTCAAGTATTGACACCATCCTCAACTATTAATTTGTATAAACTTCCCAATAACAAAAAACATCCAAAGAAGTTCATTGATTGAAATTTTTCTCCACCCTATATTACCAGTTTTATTCACTTATTTATTTATTTGAATTATTAATCATTAATTATTCACTCATGAGTAAGAAAGCTCATGAATAAACAAATCAACATGAATCTAGATATTGACATAAATCATGTGACTAAATCTTAACTAGAAATAAAAAAGTTTTATTAAATGAAAAAATACAATAAAATACTTAATTGTTAATTTGTAGTCTACATACACTAGAATCTAAATTTACAATCCGTATAATACTAAACTACAGCAATCATCAGTCGTTTTTTTTTTAAATTACTATCAAGTATAATTACTTCGCTGAGTAGAGCTGGAAAACAATTGAAAATTAAAATTTCCACAACTTCTAATCCAAGTAATTAAAGTCATTAGTATTTTATCTTCAAACAAGATAGCAAAAATTAGATTTACAAATCAGAGCTTATGCTAGTGCGACGAACATAACGATTAAAGTAATCAGGTCTCCAGCATTTACAGCTTCCAGGTACTAAGAACCAGTCATAATAGAGACGAACCTGAGAATAATTAAAAGGTAATTAATAATATTTCCTTGATTGCAGTTATCAATCATAATAGGAAAATTCCCATATCCTTATTAATATATATGATCTTTTTATCATTTAATAGTTCATTAATTATTGAACAATAGAATAATTATATATAAATATTCACCTGGAAACAGCCCATATCATCAACTCCATCACAATGGTGTTGTTGACTTGTACTACTGCGTCCTTCATTTTCTCCAGCTCTTTTTTGCAAATACATCTGGAAATTCTGATAATCATGAACAGGTGGTGGTGAGCCTGCTATTGGTTCTCTTGGACCTGGGAATTTGCCGTTCTGGTTTTCCTCGAGGAAAGTATCTGGGTAAAATATTTCCGCTACTAGAAGACTCGTCCATCTTGGTGATGATAGACAGCCACCATCTAAGTAATGGCACTTAGGTTGCCTGTAAACATGATGAATCATTTTATGTTACCATCAATTATTATTCTTTCTAGTAGCTTTCTAGTTCTAAATAAACTCTATCATTTAGTTCAAAATTAAGAGCAATCAGTAACTATTCTACAAAATAATTGATACATACATGCATCTCGTTAATTCAATAGTTTGAGTGAAATATCCTTCATAAGGAATTTGAACAACATAACGCCAGATTCCTTGATAATTTTTAGCAAAAACTGGAGTAGCATATTCTACTTTCGCCGGACATGGAGTTGGTGGTCCAGTGTATTCAGGTTTCTCTTGAGATGGAGTTCGCTGACGATATTCAGGTGATATTGGTTCATCTCTTCGTTCAACAACAGATGAAGTTAATGGTTCTCCCTGAATAGCTTTGTACAGCATGCAGACACTGCAAGTGTTTTTCAGTCATGTAATATTGTGTTATGAATTATTGCTCATTAATTACATTGATCATGTTATCAACTTCTTTATCACATAGAAATTACTTACACTCCACTACCGTTCTCACAAAATTTACGACCACTTCGATTTGCATCTGTGTTTGATTCTGCTGATCGTTTGCTTCGGCTGCGTTTCTCATTGGTATGGACTCTGATAATTCAGTAATAAATTATTGATTATTTAATGTATTATTATTGATAAACATCAGTATTATTTGAATTTGTAATGAAGTTCATTATTTAAATATTTATGTCTTTTTAATTATTAATACAAGCAATTGTAAATAAAATGAATATCTTTTTTATAAAAATTATTTGATTTATTAGTAATGGCTGAGAATAATATTCGTTATTTGTAAATACAATGTTTTAACTATATTAAATAGTAAATCGTATCTTGATAATAAATTATAGTGTACCTAAATATGGATAGATCTTGTTATAACTGTACTTACGAGTTTTGAGAAAACGGTTGAACTTTAGCAACTTTTGGCAATGAATCATCTGCTTTAAGTATGGGTACTGTTTTACTCAAAAATTTGAGTGTGTGGTTTCTTATCAGCTCACTTGATTAAACAATTAAAAAATATAGTAAATCACTAGAATGTTTTTTCTTAAGGCAAATCAATTGAAGAAAATAAATAATATTAATCTTACAATGGATATGATGAGCCAGCAACGTTTTGTTTCATTGGATTTCTAGGTATGTATCCTTTATTCAAATCTCCACAAACATTGTGTATTGACACAAAACCTTGGCCTTGTTTTCCAGTATCTAGAAAGATTATTTTATAAATTAATCGCATAAAGAGATTATTCTCTTCAATATAAAAGATTAAATATATTTTTATATTTCTAAAAACTCAAACTTTTCTATTTCTATCTAGAGCTTTTATTGTTCTGTACCATAGCATTCTTTATCACTATCTATGTAAGGAGGTGGTCGTAGTTTTGGTGGTTCAGCATTTGGTGATTCAATAAAAGCATAATATCCTTCTGGTGGTTCTTCTTCTGGCATGGTTGATGAGTCATTTATTTGCAAACCTAATTTACTTGGATTTGGATCAGCAAACGCAGAAAAACACATTAATATCAACTGAAAAAAAAAAAATAAATAATTCATTTTTATAGTCATAATTAAGCAAATATTTTCAAAACAATTCTTTAATAATTGATCATCGTGATAGCTTTATTCATAAAATATACCTACTGTGCAAATTAATAAGTTTCATGTAAAATGTTTCGTTTGATTCTTGTTTTTACATGGTAATAATAATTAAGCACAAGTTCATAGAACTATGTAGCAATTTATTTCTAGATAACCGGATTTATTGAAGAGGAAGATGTTAACCTACTTGTAAATAACAACATTTAAATGACCGATTGAAAGTTATTTATAAGACTAATACAGTAGACGAGGCTCTTCAATTTAGTCTATAACTACTTCATAGATCAAGCCTAAAAAAATCAAGTAACTGTTATTGCTCGTGTACATTATAGATCCACTGTTACAGTTACCAAGACGATACTTTCAAAACCGGTATCGACAAACACGGAAGTTAATAATAAATGCAACAATCCGACCTGCATAATGATTAAGTACTTGAAAACATTTTAATTATTATATCATTCTGTTTTTATTATCTTCGATCAGTTAAATAATAATAACCTTTCGTCCAGACATTCAATAACAAATAATATCTAACACACAATATTCTTTATTTTTATTTTTTATCAACTTTTTTTTACTGGCAATCTATTTTTTATCACATTCAAATGCTATACAAGCTCAACATATCTATTAAATATTTCTGAAGTGATTGTTGATTGATCAAGTTTTTTTTTAATTATTAGAGCATGATGAATATTTAATTATTTTAATATAAATTGATGAAAATAATGAAAAAATGAACTTACAACAAATGGTTTGAATTCCATAATGATGATTTAAATGAACTTTCAGAAATGAAATGATATAAAAAATAATGCTAGAAATGTCTGAGTCTCACTTGATGATTCTTCAAGTCTTGACGGTCATGGCAATACTGAAGATCTTGAACTCAACTTCGAATGTAAACGGCACCTTCCTCTACCTGCTCCTTGTCTGTATGTCCCCCCGGACTACAGGTTAACGTTCCACATTCTTTCAACTTTGCTTGGTAATCCACTCCAAACATGTTTGACCTTGACCGACTACAAGATCGAGCTAAACTTCCGGAAGCCTCGAGATCTTGATCATCAGGTATTTATTTGAAAAATCCGGTCCTTGCACTGTACTCAGTTAAGTCATTTTATCACTTCATCAATTATAAAGAAATTTTTCACTCTTGAAATTTTTCTGTACCTTTCAATCATTGATTACATCAGTTACATAATTTATCCATTAATCTGTGGTAGATCATCATCGAAGAAGAAAGCGGATCTAAGGTGATTGTCTAATCAATTGTGGCATTATTTATGTAATACTTTTTCTCACTCAAATGAATGCACACAATATAAAGAATAAATGAATTCAATTGTGGGAGTATCCCTGCGTTCTATCGATGTACTGTTATATCTGACAGTACAGTTACATTGTGACGTAAAAACGACTATGAACAGGCAAAGCAACGGATAATACAAACGTCCTGGAGAAATAAAAAAATTCATCAGTGCAAAAAATTTTTATTTAGTCAAAGTCACATTAAAGAAAACATTAACGAAGCTAAGGAAAAAAAACGCAGTAAAATAAAGCATTCCACTGGTCATTAAAAAAATAGTGACATAAATTATGATAATCTTCCAAACGTCGAATATGGAGGAAATTTTAAAATGTGATTGTAATTTAACTGGTGGCATTGGGATCAATATCAGATTTGTGATAAATAATGATGTCTTTAAAGAAGATGTTAGGTCCTTGGAAATAAGGATAATAGATGGGTCTATCGAGTGGGAATCCAATGCATTTTTTATTAAACTGATAGTTTCCGAATACTCGAGACTTGTAGTCATAGAGTTCGTTGACTGGACTAACATAGATAAATAGTTGATAGGGAGAACCGCCTCTTCTTCCTTTAGGTAGAAGAAGACGTTCGGGAAAGCCGTAGAGATACTGTTTGTAAGTAAACTGGTCAGTGCCTTCAAGTGCTTTCTCGATTCTTTTGTAGAAAATCTCACTAGGTTCCTTGTCTGGCATCAGGAAGAAAAAGTCGTGGCTATTGCGTTCAAGTTTGTTGCTACCAGCAGCCACTAAAAAGTTTATTATAATATAGTTTTTTATCGCAATACTGCAATTATCTTCTTCAAGCATAATTCATTTCCTAAGTGTTTATGAAAGATAAAAATAATGGATGTGCGTAAAACTATTACTTGAGAGATAATATCAAGAAAGCTATTTTCATTAAAAAGAAGGGTTGGGTTCCATAGTCACTTAAAGACAAATATTCAGAAAAGAATGTTGAATGATAAAAAAATTAACTCAAGATACTTACCATCAGTGATCCAGTAATCAAATTCATAAAAGTACTTGTAGCTCTCAGAAAACTCTAGAAGATTATTCTGTGCATCGTATTTTGGTCCCATAAATATTTGAATAGCGACCTTCTGAGCTTTGTCAGAATTAAGAGTGATGTGAATAGTAAATGGTTTATGATTAAGACGTTGTTGTCGTACTTTAATAGTCATTAATTCAGCTTCTTTCTGACTTGCTATTGGTAAGCCATTGCTGATTGTTGCATCAAAGTCATCAAAGTATGTTAGCAACTTATCTACAGCAACAGACTCTATTTTTAGCTCAGGGAAAACGAGCTCTTCTTTGGTATACGGCTTTTTACGCAAATTATATCGGTATAAAAAGTAACTGATTCGTTTATATAAACGATAGAATGCTGGATCTCGCATACAAGAGAAGGATGATTCCAGTGCACTGGGTATTACTTGATAAGGAGATTTCGGCTCCAAATTAAAGCCAAGAATTCTTCTGGCAAAGAAGTCAATGCTTCCATAAAAGTCTTTATTACATGAGTCTTCATTTCCTTCAATTAAATTGCCTAACATATTTAAACCCTCTGGTGTATATATGCTGTGATGTTTACCATTGGCACCAAGTATGAATCCTGAGTCAATGGCAGCAGAAATCCGGAGCTCATAATCACGTATAGCCTTTGCAGAAAGAAAAAAATGTTTTATAATTATAAACTTCATAACTTGATTGTATTTTTTAAATAATACTTACGAAAAGGAATTTATACTTGTAGTGAGGAATCTTGCTCCAATGTGGACGTTGAGGGTACGGCAGACCATTGTGATAAACCATAGTTGGATAATAACCTGGATAAAATTCAGAGCCCCAATCAAAATCTTCAATCTTCTCTAGGTGGTTAGCCAATCGTTCAAGGTTGTAACGATTGAAAAGTTGCTGATGTCCATATAAGTATTCTTCACCACGAATTTCTCCCGAGGGACCTAATTCCTCAGAGCTCAACCAGAAAGGATTATTTTGACGGAAGAAAAAGTAATAAGTATTTAATCCAATATCTTCAAGGAAGTATTTTAGTTTCATCTCAATATCATAATCGCGATTCAAATACCATCCAGAATAATTTCCTCGAATAATATAGGAATTGCTGTCTGGATTGTCTAGAATTCGTATGAATTATAGAAAAGAATTTATTTGGAATAAAATGAATTATGATACAAATAAATATATTACCAATCCTGTTGAGCAGTTTAATATTCTTTGCAGCTTCGATGACTTCAGAGTTGAAGAAGGCATATGGGTAGAATTCATATGGAGGTGGAAGTTGGATATATAAAGTGTCAGGTCGACGAATAACTGCTTGGTAAAGAGCGCAAAGGAATTCGCCTTCATTAATGTAGGCACGAGCCCACAGAGCAGTTTTAAAGAAAGTATCAAAGTCCTTGGCATAATAAAACAGTTTGAAAAGAGCTTTAGTTTCTGTTAAGAGTTTTGGGTAATAGAGAGAAAAGAGTTCACCCTTCGGAAGCAGTCCAAACTTGTACAACTCCAGGAAGTAGTTTACAGCATCCTGAAAGTTCAAAAACATTCATTAATATTTAGAATAATAATTAATATTACCAAAAAAAAATTAATACATTAATATTTCAATACCTTATTGGTGTAAGAGTCAATGTTGGCTTCAATACTGTAAGCTTGTCCTTCTGAGTATAAATCTTGATTAACAAGATTTGGCTGACCAACATGATAGAATAAATTGTAAATTTTTTTTTGTTTGAGCAAAAAGTCTTTATCAGCAGTCACTTCTGTATAATAAAAGCCACCCTCAGCAGCAACAGCTATAAAAGTCACACAAGCAAGTAAAAATACTTGCTTTAACATTGTAATTTAATTAGTATTTCTAAGGAGTAGTTAAAAACTATGTGCGACTTATGTCGCACTTGGAAGAAAAACTAAGAATCATTAGTTCCCCCTAGCTTTCAGACTTTTATAGGACGGTGATAGGTAATAATCATGTATCAGACTAAAGGTCATAAAGTGCACTTGAAAAACTAACATTTGTCATAAAAACAATATTTTATCTACAAAAGGGGTAGATACTACTTTGTAGAAAAATATTATTATCAACATCTAAAAATTGTCATCAATCGCTTTCGTGCACATATTTTGAACGTGATCAGTATATTAAATACAAGTATAAAAACCATACTTATCAATATTTATTCAACTGCTTTCTTATTTATGTTATTATTTGGTAGAATATTTTAATTTAGATGTTAAAAAATTTATTTTTATATTTGTTATTCTATTCAGTCGTATTAAATTCTAATAAATTTAATGTTTTGATTAAAATTATAAATTGTAGCAAATACATGATAAGGTACCCCATGTTTACATCAATCATTTAATTTGTTTCGTCTGCTGATAAAATTGAACTGATTTTTTTCTTTATTCTGAAAAATGAGTTATCATAATTACATAATTTTTTTCTAATTCATTCAAAAACATATTTCTCAATTTTAAATTATTCAGCTAACAATTATTTCCGGATAGTTAATTCTTAGCTTTAGATGGAAGAAAAATAAATCTACTTTTATTCCCATTTTAATTAGCATTGAATGATATTAAAGGTCACAGGTTTCGTCAAGAACAATAACTGAATAAAAAAACAACAATATTATAAATGAAATTGGTTCAATATATTTCAAAGAATTATAAAACTAAGTATACTCATTTACATATAAATTGAATGAAAATACACTTAAACAATTAAACAGTAAGGTTCAGTTCTTCAACGTGTTTGTGGAAGACCACAACGTCCTTAAAGTAAGCGTTAGGAACATGGAAACTGTGAGCAACAACAGGTTTGTCCAATGGGTATCCCATGGGTTTAGCATCAACAACAGTGGTTCCCCATACTGGTGAGTCCATTTTGACAACGTGGTTCTCATCGAATTCACTAATGAAAACGAAGAGTTTAAGTGGGAGACCTTCTCTTTTACCCTTTGGTAAAATGAGACGATCAGGGAAGCCATAAACTTGGCTGGAATAGGTGAATGCTTCGCCAGTTTCAATGGCTTTAACAAGCTTCTTCCAGTAGACTACACCACTAGGCTCATCAGGAACTACATAGATAGACTCGTGACTGCTGCGTTCAATTTTATTGATACCAGATTTAACTAAAAAAAAAATTAATTTAATTATTAGCGCTGTTTTAAATATTGTTTCGTCATAAATGCAATGATTTCTAATACTTACGATCAACAACCCATTGATCAAGTTCCACAAAGTTGACCCAGTTGTCAACAAAGTCGATTTCATGTCCGTGGTGATCAAATTTGGGTCCAAGGAATACTCGAACAACAGCTTTAACATTTTTGTCACTGTTGACGGTAATGTGATATGTGAAGGGTTTGTGGTTGAGACGGTGTTGACGCACCTTGATGGAAGTCGTTTCAGCATCTTTGTGAGTAGATACTGGCACTCCATTGCTAATTTCAGAGTCGTAGTGCTCGAAGTAAGTAAGAAGTTTGTCAACAGCTACTGAATCAATCTTAATTCCGGGGAAGGTCAGCTCTTCATGAGTGTATGTGGGTAAATGTTCTTTGTATTTTAAGAAGTAAGTAACGATCTTTTTGTAGATACGCCAGAATGCTGGGTCTCTAAGACTGGTGACGTAGTATTCCAAAGCACTGGGGTGGATATGGTGTTTGTCAATGGGACTCAGGCCGAAACCAAGGATTTTTCTGCAGAGATGGTCGATGCTACCGTAGAAGTGTACGTTAATAGAATCAGCGTTTCCTTCAATAATGTTGGCAAGAATGTTGAAACCTTCAGGTGTGTAAATGTCTACTGGTTTGGGTGGGTGACTGTGATCATAGACGTATCCAAAATCGATTGCTGCATGAATTCTAGTTTCGTATTCCTCAACATCCTACAAAACCAATATTAGTTTAATATAAATAACAAAGATATGCTATATTTAGATTATATTATTTTTTCCTGTTATATACTTCAATTTTTAATAAATAATTTTTTTTATAAAACTAAAGGTCAATGTTTCATTGAAAAGAAATTAAAATTTTCTTATTTGTAATCGAGATTAACTTTTTGTTATCATTGTGCGAACATGTTAAGAAGAAAATAAAAGAAATACTTACATGAACCAAATCGTATTTGTGATGAGGAACATGGCTGTATGAATGTCTATGGGGGAATGGAAGTCCATTGGCATGGTGGATGCTTGGATAGTAGCCAGTGATGATAGGTTCATGCCAATCAATCATTTCAATTTCTCCCATGTCGTTGGACAAACGTTCGAGGTAGTAACGACCCAACAGTTGTTTGTGTCCATAGTAGTAGAGTTCTCCACGGACTTCTTTCTGAAGATGATGAGTTTCGCTGTCCATCCAATGAGGATAGTCATGGACGAAGGTAAAGTAGTAGGAGTTGAGACCAACATCTTCAGTGAAGTAGTTCAATTTTTCATCGGTATGCTCATGAGTCAAATACCAACCACTGTAATTGGAGTGGATAATAACATCACCACCTTCACGGTATTTAACACTGACGGCAGCTTTGACACCTAAACAAGTTACAAAAAAAATTTTTTTAAACTTTGAAAATCTATTATTTTTATTCTAATAAGTTAAATTTACTTACTGGAATCTCCCATTTTAGCGTAGTAAGCAGCTTGGATGACTTCATTGTTGAAGAAGAAGTGTGGCATGATTTCATGGAGAGGAGGAAGATGAATGTATTTAGTGTCAGGACGATGAATGATAGCTACAGCAAGAGCATAGGTGAAAAGTTTCTCATTGACGTTAAAACGAGCCCATACGGCAGTGTTGTAGAAGGTTTCGTAGTCCTTGGCATACCAGAATAATTTGAAAAGAGCGACAGCTTCTTCAAGATGTTCATGGTGGAAAGTTGAAAACACAGCACCACGGTGGAGAAGACCATGCTTGTAACGGAGCACGAAATCATGAACAACAGTCTGAAAATAAACATTTGTATTAAATATTATTGAAACTATAATCGAATGAACCCCAAAACCATCTTGACAATATAAAAGTAGAAAAAATACTTTACCTGATTTACATAAGAGTCAATGTGTTCTTCGATGCTCCAAGAACGTGCAACCTGATAGAGATCAGCATTTACAGTAGTTGGCTGATCAACATGCCAGAATAGAGAGTAAAGATCCTTCTGCTTGACCAAGAAGGCTTTATCAGCAGTGTGAACATCAGCTTGCTTGTGCGCTGCCACCAAGCAGAGGCAGGCCGTGGCCAAAACCACGATATTTCTCAGCATTTTTAAAAATTCCACCGACGATTCCACCTCGAGCTTCGTCTTACTATTCGCATCCATTAAATTCATTTACATCTTTATATATCCCTTGATTGACATTCACCCTTGACATTCGTGGAGATAGAGAACAATTGTGTATCACTGTAGTTTCACAAGTGACTGATAAGATTGGAAAAATATTTAACATTTTGGAGATAGTTATTTCCATCAATTGACCTTTAACTCTTTAATTTTGTTAAAATCCGGGTGTAAAAATATCTACTTTCATTCGGATCAAAGACTTATCGGGTAGTTCATGCGATTTATTTATTTTGTTTTTATTTAGATATTTTCATTAATTTATAAGATATGAGATTGAAACATCTAGAAACTTTCATGCTGTCAAAAAGTTACTGGTACATAAATGTATCATTTTTTAAATATTTAAACGTCTAAAACAATTCTTATTTAAGTTGTTATTTTTCATGTTCATACAAATAAAATAAATATTCAATTCAATAACATCTATTATATCCCTTATTTTTTAATACTTCAATTTGTTAATGTTTATCTAGATTTTCCAACTTTATTTAATTTAATCAATCTTAACATAAAATTTATGATTGTTGTTTTTTATCACACATCTACTAGCATGATTACTTATTTCTAAATTAATTATAGTTGAAAGGAAAGGATAAAAAATAAATCAAGAAATAATTTTTATTTAAATTTTTATTGAACAGTTGGAATAAATGACGTTGATAAAATGGTAGCTTAAAAATGATAAAAAATAATTTAGGAAAATTATTTGATAACATGAATATTATATTTTAATGTACTATAAAAAAATTTTGATATAAATAATTTATGGACATCGCTTTTATTAAACAAATTTACTGCAATGCATTATTAATTACCTGAAGCTAATATAGATTATTAAGACAATGCCTTCATAACATCTATAAATACAAGAATTCTATGAATACAGAAATTCCAATCTCAGTAAATTTTATTTTAATTAAATTATCTTATTTAACAATACTATAAGGATAATATTAATCAGCTTTGCGAACTATAAATAAATTGTCTTTTCTTATTATCATTTCTCATCAGATATTCTTCTTATTAATAGTAAATGCAAATTATTTAATTATATTGAAATTCAATTTCAAAATAAATTATTTATAATTTATAAGTATGGTTTGATGTAAAATTTATTAAAATATTAAGGAATATGAGGTATAGAGCAAATTAAAATCAGATAAATATAGTCCAAAGAAATTTTTTTATTATTCAAAGTTGATTTACAAAAATATTACAAAAGTTCAGCATACTAAGCATAAACTTAAGTATCAAATTACTGGTCAAATACCCCTAGAAACATCATGTCTTAAACTTTAGTACATGTGGGATTTGTGGCTGTTGAAGTAGTATGGTTTCTCACCACCTTCATACTTGTGTTCGTATTTGGGCTCATATTTGTGTTCGTATTTGTGTTCGAATGGAGCAGATTTTTCATAAGGGTAGTCTTTGTAGTTTTTGTAGTCTTTGTAGGAGAACTCTTTGTAGGCAGGTTTGTAAGAGTACTCGTGTTGGTAATAATCACCATAATAATCATCGTTGTGATAGATATATACATCCTTGAAGTACATGTTGCTGAGATCGTAGTACCATGGGTACATGGGTCTGTCTAATGGGAAACCGAATGGTTTGCCATCGTAGAACATCTTGCCGAAGAGTGGGAAGTCGAAGGTGGTCATCTTGCTTTCCTCAAATGGATAGACGAAGACGAAGAGTTTGTATGGCATACCACCAGCTTTACCTTTAGGAAGGTATAAGTTGTTGGGGAATCCGTAGTATTTACCAGAGTAGGTGAATGGTTCACTTCCACCAATGGATTTAAGGAGTTTCTTGTAGAAGTAGTCACTTCCGACGAAGTCTTTGGCGGTGTAGTAAGAGTCAGTGCTGAGACGCTCAATGGTGTTCATTCCAGGTTTCACTAAAATCATCAAATATGAATTTTAAAAAATATGAAAAAATTAAGCTTAGAGCAAAGAATGAAAAAAAAGAGTACTTACAGTCGACGGAGAATTTGTCGAGTTCAACGAATTCGTACCAGTTGTAATAGAAGTAGTTGGGTTCCTTGAAGTAGTAGTCATCGTAAGATGGCCCCAAGAAGATGCGCACCATACCCTTGGTTGCTTTGTCGCTCTTAATGTTGAAATAGTAGGTGAATGGTTTGTAGTTAAGACGGTATTTCTTGACCTTGATGTCGAAGTTCATTCCACTCTTGTAGCTATCAACAGTGACAGCGTTGTTGATGAAGTAGTCGTATGGTTCCATGAAGGTGTAGAGTTTTTCAACCTTAACATCTTCGATGTAAACACCTGGGAATTCCAATTCGCTGTGACTGTATGATGGCAAGTTGCATTTGTATCTGTAGAAGTAGCCGATGATTCTCTTGTACAAGTAGTAGAAGGCTGGGTCACGAAGACTGGTGGAGTAGAATTGAAGGGCACTTGGGACAAAGCAGTGTTTGCTCTTGCAGTCATAGTTAAAGCCGAAGATGTCTCTGTAGAGAGCGTCGATGGCACCGTAGAATCGTGGGTTGCAGGAGTCGTAGTTACCTTCAATGATGTTTCCAAGGTAGTTCAATCCCTTCAGGAGAGTAGAGTTCGTATTTCTTTCCTTCGTAGTCATAGACGTATCCACTGTCAATGGCAGCCAAGATGCGGCTTTCAATGTTCTCGGCTTCCTTGACGTATTTGTATTTGTAGTAAGGTACGAATGAGTATGGTTCACGGCTTGGAACAGAAACACCATTGCCATAGACCAAAGAGGAGTAGTAGCCAGGGGCGAAGGATTTGTAGAAACTGAAGTCTTCGATCTCTCCAAAACCGTTGCTGAGACGTTCCAAGTAGTAACGAGCCATCAACTGTTGGTGGACATAGTAGTAAAGTTCTCCACGGATGTGTTTTGGTAATTCGAGGTCCTTGATGGTGATCCAGAATGGGAACAAGCTGCGGATGTAGTAGTAGTAGTTGTTAAGACCAACATCTTCGGTGAAGTAGTAGAGTTTGTATTCTGGGTCCATGAAGTACTTCATGAATGAAGCGGTAGAGTTGTAGTCAATGACGTAGGTGTCATATCCGTGTTCTCCAGAGAATTGCTTGTATCCTGAGGGAATTAATGAATATTACTTAAATAAAAAAGTCATTTCAATAAAGGGAATTTTAATGTTGGTTAGGATTTTTACCATGAGACATCATGTATTTGTGAGCTTCTTGGATAACTTCATTGTCGAAGAAGAGATGTGGGTAGACTTCGTACATTGGTGGCAATACGATGTATTTACAGTCAGGGCGGTACATCACAGCGGTGGAAAGAGCAGTGATGAACATTCCCTGGTTCATGTAATGACGACACCAACAGGCAGTCTTGTAGAAGGTGGAAAAGTCCTTGGCAGTGTAGAAAAGTTTGAACAAGATACGAAGTTCTTCACGGTGTTCTTCATAGAATACAGAGAAGAGGGCTCCACGGCGAAGGAAACCCAACTTGAATCTGTACAAGAATTCACGTACAACCATCTAAAAAAAATGGAAAAATTATTAAATTCAAGTTCATGTTTCGAATGTTTTTTCATATTCTTTCAAATATATTAAAAAATTTTTTTTAAAAACTAGTCTTACTTTGTCATTGTACATTTCCATGTTAGCTGAGATGTCATAGCTTTTGCCAACCTCGTACCATTCGCTTCCCTCAAGTTTGTACTGATCAACGTAGAAGAACAAGTCGTAGATCTTCTTCTGCTTGTGGAGGAACTCCATGTCAGCAGTGTGGGTTTCAGTAAATGCCTGAGTCAGGCACAAGGCCGAGATGGCCAACACCAAGAACTCCTTGAACATCTTTGCGGTTGTAAACTTTCCTCTTCGGTAATGTTTCGCGAACCACCAACAAGAGGAGGATGCCAGTTCACTGTGCCATTCAAGCTTTTATACCAAAATTCTGTGGGTTTAATCGCAAAAGACCTACCGACCTTTGATGAATTGTGCAAATATACAAATAACTTCACTAATCAACATTTTATTTCTCTCATCATTATTACTTCATTCAATGACTTTGAGATAATTTTACTCATGAATCAATAAATGACAATGATAATTACTGTCAAGACTTTTTTATGTAACAAAATGAAATTTATTAATTTTAGAATATATTTTTTAGAAAATAATTTAACTAATAGTACAAAGCTATCAAAGATAATTATAAATTTATTTATGATTACTTTGTATCATTTTGTTCATTAACATCCATTGCTTATCAAGTAAATTCGTGACTTTTTCTCATAAACATGTTTGCGCTGTGATAATGCGAAAAATATATTATGTATGACATAAAGTTTTTTTCACTATCACTTCTTATTATTTATTATCATATAATTTGAAGAGATTGGATTCAAAAAGAATTTATATAACTTGCAAATTATTATGGATGAATTTAATATTTTAAATTAATTATTAATAATTAGATAAAAAATTGTAATTGTCGTAACTATAATAAATAGTTAAAATAATTGTAATCTAGATCACAATAACTTTTTTTAAGATTAAGATGGTAATTATTTAAGATTTTTATTAAGAATTTTGGATACTGTTATAATATAATAGTTTTATTTTTATTCTTAAAATAAGGAAAATAATTGATTCAATCGTTTACATTATTCAAAGCTTTATTACAATTCATTGTGATAAATTATTTTTGTCTTTAAGATTTAATGATTAAAAATACAATCAATTTCAAATTTTTATATTAATAAGATCAAGAACTGCTTATATTACGTTTATCAAATTCATTTTTGGTAAAAAAATATCAACTATTGAGTCATATGTTTAGAGTATCAAAATGTAATTATTATTTTCAATAAGTATGTATACATAATTGTATAAACCATTAGTACTCCAAACAACGTATGAAAGTAACAACTAAAAGAAATATTAGCATTTTATGATACATAGCCCTGAGAAAACAGAAGGAAAGTTTAAATATTTTAATTTATTCAATTAATTAAATTGATAAAAACTTTATTATATTGTAAAAATGATCATATTTATTTATTTATAACTTATATAAATAATATTCAACTGCCTATTGAAGCATTATCATCATCATTATCCTCATCATCGGATCGGCCATTCTGCAGCATTTGTAGATTTTCATCCTGATCAGACATTTCTTCCCAACTTTCACCAGATTCACTTTCTTCTTCCATTCCTTGAGCATCTGCTTCTTCTTCTGAAGAATCTAAAAAATTCCATAAAGATATAAATTTAATATTCAATGTTTAAATTTGAATAATCTAGAAAAAAATAACGATGATTTATGTAAAGTAAGATTAACCTGGGTCTTGATAAGTAAGAAGGCAGTCATTAGTTATATCATCGTTCTGTTTCTCATTTAAATGTGATATCTGGCCAGTGACCAGAGCCACACGACCTCTCAACCTGGACAACTCAGATAGAATACCCAGTTTCGCATCGATTAATCCTAAAATTGGACTTAGTAGCTCTCCAATATTCGGAAGAGACAGAAGATGTGCTGTATGTATAATTATAAGATTTTTTAGCCAAATAACAGCTATTTTACTTGGATACGTTTTTCCTTGCAACATAGTCGTTAATTCTTGCAGTAATGGCGTTATTGCTTGGACCGGTAATTTTAATATTGTATTTTTAATTAATTTTTCTTCTCTTTTAATGTATAAAACTTCAGTTAAAATTTTTGTATCTTTACTCATCAATCCTTGGAACAATAATTGAGCCATATTAGCACCTTTCAAAGGTGTTTGACCCGGTAAATTTGTTTCAACATTCAAACTTAAATTTTCTAATCTATTTTGCAGGGGTAATTGGGATCCTCCGCCTTTCGGGCGTTTTGTTGAAATACTTGTTGAACCTGTAGCAAGATATTCAACATTTCCTTCAGTCTCTATAGATTTAACTTTCGCTACAGCCTCTTCTTTCTTTTCTTTTGTCCATTTTATTTCTGATCGTACCAAACCTAGGAATTTATCCGAAAAATCAGGTGTTATTTTTTCAAATGTTAATGATAATCGTGATCCATATGCTATTAAAAATTTATCATCTTCAGTAAGGTGCGCTGATTGAATTGGAATTTGTGGTATAGTATCTTTTTCTTTAGAATCCGAAGCAATTACAACTGTGAGTGTTGGTTTTAATGGTTTCAAACTAATTCCATTAAGTTGGTATGAAAAAAAGTGGCATTGACCTAATCTGTTTGTCGTTAAAATCGAAAGTTGAGAATTTTCCTTCATTTTTACAGATAATGATACAGGATCATCTTGGAGAGTTAATGTGGCGACTGCTGTTTTGTTGGTTGCATTCTGAAACATTAATGAAGTTAAATAAGATTTTGATTACTATTATGTAAATAAATTTTTATTCTTTTCATCATTTCGAAAATTTGGTGAAATATCTTACCTTCGACAATGACCAAACATTCAAATAATTATCACCATTAGCTCCACTAATGAGATAACTTGTATTATTGTCAAGTCTGACCGTTCTAAATAAAACTATTGGATTGGCATGTCCCGTATATGTAGCAATTACATTTTTTGTTTCTAAATCCCACCATGTTATTAACCTTTCCGCAGAAATGATTGAATTACCATCAGGTAAAACTGCCAAAGCTGTAATTTTATTTGTTCCTGATTTCCATTTGCATTTAATGCCATTTTCCTGTATATTCCATTCAATAATTTGATTATCTGCTCCAGCAGAGAATAATCCACTTGATGCAGACCAAGTCATCGCTGTGATAGCCGCTGATTGATTACTTTCTAATACTTTATTAACTGATGCTGATGCTACATCATATAAAGTTATCTTTCCATTTATGGAACCCATAGCTACAATTTGCTTCTGCTCTGAATCTTCTACAATTGACTTTCTTCTGCGTTTTTTCCATGGTGATGGCTAAAAAATAATTACAATTCAAATAATAATTCTAAAGAAATATCAGTAATTGTGATAAACATACAGTAGTAAATATTATGAGTTGATATCTCCTTTGTTTTACTACGTTTAAGAATAGTTTAGTAAATAATATGTAAAATTCAAAATATTCGAATAATTCAATAATTCAATCATTATAAAAATTATTAAACATCGTAAATAAAATAAGAAAAAAAAATCAAATTAAAGTTGTTTAAAAAATATAAAAAGAATACTCTTAACGTGAGCACGTGGCTTACAGTGGTCGTAGATGCTTGCTGAACAACTGATATCCATTCCAAAACACTGCATGGTGATGATAAATGTAAATTTGGGATAAATTCTTGCTTTAATTTACTTGTTGATGTTTCCCAAATATGTAATTTTCCAACTCTACCACAATGAGCCCAATATTTGCCATCAGGCGAAAAAGCATGATACCCAGAGTCTGCCATATTATCTTTTAATGATTTATATCAATATTATTCCACTAAGTTCAATATATTGCTTATATACATTTGTGGTATTTTTCTTATCACTTACAGCACTTTTAATAATAATTATTAGAATTAATAACTAAATAATCTATTGTAAACAATCAATTGCCGGAAAAACACGTCTCACACAGCATCATCAAACATAACCTTTTCAGAAACCGGAAAGGAGAGGGGGGAGGGTTTGGAATTTAGTTCCGACGCCACCGTTAATGCGCGTCTACGTTGCGCAAAGATATCAAAAAATGGTTCTAATGATATAAAAAATAACCTTATTGTAATATTTTTTTAAACTTCTTTAAAAATTAAATAAAGATGTTTATCCAATATATGACATGTTGACTTAATTGACCAAGTTGGTGAGTTTCTAAATAATCATAAAAGTGATCATAGGTTAAAAGAAATCTTTCGAAAGAAAACAAAGTTAAATGTTCAATGAAATCTTTCATAAAATTTTGTAATAAATGAAAATTATATTTATTAATCTCAATACTTAATAAATTATAAATTTATTATAACTTTCGTGTATATACATTCAATCTTTTGATTCCAATTTTTTAATGCTAAGGTCTGGTCATAATGAAAATTTAAACATTTCAACTTTGACAGCTACTAGCACCTTTAAGTGTGTTATATGACTTACTAAGTTAGTTATCTAGTTGTAAAAAAATGATAATATAAAAATAGAGTAGTAAGTTTCTACCAGACAGGGCAAAATCACTAAACCATAATACTTTTAGTTTAATTATTATTCTTATTTGTCATTTTTTCTGCTTTAGTACTCGTTTGTTCATCTATGTTTATATATTATGAAATCGAATAATTGATTTCATTCTCAGGGCCGATATCATTTCCATTCACTTTCAGACACACTTATAATTGCGCGAAAATTTTTATATTAATGCAAAAATTTGTATAAACATTAGTTCTTTCAAAAAAAAAATAATGCTTGTGTCACATACTTCATAAAGAGGGAAATTCAAATTAGTTTATCTTCTCTGCAATTAAATGTTTCTTTAGAAATAAATTTATCGTAATAACATAGAAAAAAGTTAATTAATTATTGAAAACGAGTTGATTTATGGTGAAAAATTATTATAATATCTGTCATTATAAGTAATAATTAATAAATCATTAAATGTATGTTCATTGTCAGGCGTCTACAAGTGTCATAAATCGTTATAATCGACAATCAGCTGATTTACTTCTCATCATTGGCTGACTTCTCTATATCATATTGAGCTTGACATTTAAAAATCTGTAATTCGATCATGGAAAGCCAACCATTGAATCCAGCATATGATAAGCCACCACCTTATTCAGTAGCTACAGCACCTCCAGGTAAGAAAAAGTTTATTAAGCACATTTTTTTGTATTCTCAGAACATCTGGGTTAATTCTTCTCAATGATTGCGTCATTTTTTAATTATTACACTTGTTCAAGAATGTTTTCTCATATTCATGTATAATTTACAGCATCTTCGTGGCAACCTCCTCCTGGTTATTATCCTAGTAATGGAGCTCCTTACCAAAGTGCATCTATTCCGTCATATGGTACAACAACTACTGTTGTGGTACCAGAAATAATTTTTGTTGGCGCTTGTCCGGCATGCAGAGTATGTTTTTCATAAACTTAAATTCTGCTTATGCATTGTTTAAGTTTGATTTTAATAATTATATGTTATTTGTTTTTTAAATTGTTATGAACAATATCCTCAGAGTAATGTTATTTTTATCTGCATAGGTTGGTTTGTTAGAAGACGATTATACATGTCTTGGAGTATTATGTGCTATCTTCTTTTTTCCTTTTGGAATCTTATTTTGTTTATTGATGAAAAATAAAAAATGTTCCAACTGCGGAGCTCTGTTCAATTAAACTATCAAAGAGTTGGTTAGAAGATGTGATGATATAATTTTTATGAATTTATTACGTAAGTTTAATACAGAATTTAACATTAATTTTTTTACAATAAAATTTAATGACGTTTACAATGTCAAAGTTTTTTGTGATGCAGAAATTATGCCAACAATGTTGAAAGATTTAGTTTCAAGGTGAAACTATGATATTTATTAATGACTTATTCTATGTTAATAAATAAGATTACAGTTGATGAAATTTTATGATGAGGCAGTTATATTTTTTTGAAAGATAGAAGTTTCATAGATCAAATTTTATTTTTTTAAGTAAATAGTTGGAAAAATTTTCTACAAATTGAAAGCCACTGAATAAATGATAGATAAAATACAGTGTGTAAATATAATTTACAACATAGAAAAAATTTTTTAATTTAAAATGTTACATTGTAATTAATATGTGGCCGGTAAATGTTACATATGTAAATTAAATCTGATAAATATTTATAAAAGAATATAAATACATATATTATCGTGAAAAAATTTTGATATATAAAAATAATTGTTCTGAATTACTTTGTTATCACCCTTTCTTCTAGATCATTCATATTCTGCGTGATCTTACATGACATTTATTGCATCCTATTAGGTGATAATAGTGACATGACGTTTACTATTATATGTGATTAAACTTTTGTTCTTTAATGAATGCATAGTTGATGAATGAATTTAATGATTTAATGATGACAACAATGAAATTTTTTAATAAAAATGATCGCTGTGATAATTATAGTAAAAAAGACGATAGCAGTATACGCTGATCATTAATGAAATTTAATATAAAAATAAGAAAGATCATAGATAAAGTGTAACATTCTATTGATTGTAAAATATTCTATAAAAAGATATTGAATAATAAATTTATAAAAATGCTAGTCTATTCCATTCAACTTTTTTTTTCAACCTATTCGATGAAGGTGAATTGAATGAATTAATTAATCAGATAAATATTATTAAAAGTAAAAAAATTTTCAGGACATAATAAATATTGGTTTTGTTTATAAACTTATGAAGATTTTCTATCAAATGTTTTTGTATCTAATTGACCTCAGTTCTTCTGAAACGTATATGTCATTGATTTTATATTACATTTAGATCAAGATTATTTCCTCGAAGACAATGGCCTCCAATAAAAACATTTACTTAATTTCTAGTCTTAAGGCTATTGAGGAAAGTAAAATTAAATCAGCTGTTCCGAAATTGATTTATCTTAGTTAAATAGATTCTTAAAATTTTCGATTTCAAATGTACAAAAGAAATAATATTAAATTAAAAAAACTAAAATAATAATAAATACATTCGGTGAATGATTTAGAAATGCATCATCATCTTTATTGATAATAATAACATGTCGACTTTATTGATGAACCAGGAAATCCAACGCAAATGATAACATCCTTCTTAGGAATTCAGAAAGAGTTAATTATGAAATACTTTCCTGAAAAATTATTAGAAAAACGATAATAAGAACGAAAGGTTTAGGTGATATGACGTATATCAGTCACCTAATTGGTTTAATGCTGCTGGAGGGGTTCACGATTTTGTCCTTGGTCAAACTTTTAGCTTATAAAGGACGTGCGGACTCCAAGAGTGGTCCAGAGTGATTTAGAACGGCAATCAGAACGATGCCCGCAAATGAAGGTACTTTTGACGAGATCTTGGAGCACCAAAGCTTTGAGAATCTAAAGGATTCGCTGAAGACGTTTTCTAGTCACTCTTCTGATGATTCGCAAGAAGACGACAATCAAGTAAACACCATGGCGAATTCAATAATTAATGGTACATCGTCATCTTATTATCAGAGTACACCAATTAAAGCAATACATGAAGACTTCTTCAGAGATTCATTTGAAGTCATTCTGCAACATGCAATTTTCGACGTAAGTTAAGAATTACTTAATTTTATCAAATAACAATAATTACATACCAATAATAGTAATAATTGAAAATTAAAATATTGATAAACTAATTAATTTTTTAAATCATAAAATAACCCATTGTCATAGTTTTTTGTTCTTTTAGCTCTATCCTAATAATTTTCACTTTCATCTTATAAATCATAGTTACGAGTGTGATGAAATATATAATAAAAATGAGAACGTACAACTAAATAATTATATTATCATTTCAAAAAAACTCACTAAAGTGTGAAGAAATATTGTTAACAAGTTTTTTGGAATGTAGGGTACTTCTCGCAAGACCAAGGTTGTTGAATGGATAGATCCAGAGCACCTACCGTCAATAATTGATCTCCGCCTCTCAGATAATGGTATACCACATGATGAATTACTTAATCTGATCCGTGGTGTGATTAAATACAGCGTTAAAACAGGAAATCCACGATTCATAAATCAACTTTTCTCCAGTGTTGATCCTTATGGTTTAGTAGGACAATGGTTGACTGATGCATTAAATCCATCCGTGTATACCTATGAAGTATCTCCAGTATTTTCACTGATGGAGAATCAAGTTTTACGAGAAATGAGAAGTATTATTGGATGGGCTAAAGGGGATGGGATTTTCTGTCCGGGCGGATCAATTGCTAATGGATATGCAATCAATCTTGCAAGACATCATAAATTTCCGAAATTGAAAGAGAGTGGTTTGGCTGGATTACCTCGACTTGTTGTTTTTACGTCAGAAGACGCTCATTATTCAGTAAAAAAACTAGCTGCCTTTCTTGGGATCGGAACAAATAACGTTTATTGTATTAAGGTGGATAGTATAGGCAAGATGGATGTAAATAATTTAGAAGAACAAATTATCAAAACTATTCAAGAAGGTGCAATTCCACTAATGGTATCAGCAACAGCTGGAACAACTGTTTTAGGTGTGTTTGATCCTATTAGACAAATTTCCGCACTTTGTCAAAAATACGATTTGTGGCTTCACGTTGATGCAGCATGGGGTGGTGGTGCCTTAATATCTAAAAAGCATAAAAAGTATCTTGATGGAATAGAACTTGCCGATTCTGTTACTTGGAATCCTCACAAATTGTTAGCAGCACCACAACAGTGTTCAACCCTTCTTATTCGACATGAAAATCTTCTGCAATCGGCTCACTGTTCTAACGCTACGTATCTCTTCCAGAAAGATAAGTTTTATGATACGTCGTATGATTCTGGTGATAAACACATACAATGTGGTCGTCGAGCTGATGTCTTAAAGTTTTGGCTAATGTGGAAAGCAAAAGGAACATCTGGTTTTGAGAAGCATGTTGATCGAGTATTTCATCTTTCAAGATACTTTACTGATCTGATACGTAATCGAGAAGGTTGGAAACTTCTTCAAGAGCCAGAGTGCACTAATGTTTGCTTTTGGTATATACCTAAATCTAAAAGGCATTTAAGTGATTCACAACTTGATAAAGCTCTGCATAAGATAGCTCCTATTGTGAAAGAACGAATGATTAAGAAAGGATCAATGTTAGTGACATATCAACCTATTCATGGTAAACCAAATTTCTTTCGATTTGTATTACAAAACTCAGCGTTAACAGAAGATGATATGAGATATTTTGTTAATGAATTTGAAGTATTATCCGAAGATTTGTGAAATGAATGTTCTTATTGTTAATTAATCTAGATGTTAAGTTCTGATATTAAAAATAATTATACCAAAAACCTCAGGTCTTTGGATTGAAGTTTTTTATTAATGTTTTTTAGTATAACATTTATTTAATTAAAAAGTATAATTTGAATAATTAACGTAATTCATTTAATAGAATATTCAAACATGATATGACAAAATTTTATAAAAATGATCAGTTATTAGTAAATTAATATTCCAAACTTTTTTTCCCAATCCAATAGACAATATTTAATGAATTATCACAGCTAACATTATTGTAATTTATTTGATATAATAAATAACAATGTAAACATTTGTTGAAATTTCTTTTAAGATAATATAGTACAGGCAATTTTTAGTGATAATTATTTACAAATAAACTCAGTTAGTTATAATTGGTAAAAGATATTTATAGTTCATCTATAAAAAAATAATATGACATTAATTGAAAATTAAAAAATTAATCTTGAATCACAGTTCAAAATGACTAACTATACTCTTGTAAAAACTTCAGATGAAATTCTTTGAGACTATTTAACATAGTTTTAATCATTTCTTTTTGTGGTAGAATGGTAGTACGAATGTGATAAGTGCCTGGCTTTTGACCGAAACCACTACCAGCAATAACGCAAATGCCTGTAGCTTCAAGAAGTTTAAATGCATAAAATACGTCAGGTGCCTGCCCTGCAGCTTTTGCGGCTTCAATTGCTTTAGGCGGAAGGTCAATGCGGGGAAAAACATACATGGCCCCCATTGCTGGATTACTCTGAAAATAAAGAATAAACTTGTACTTGATTCTATGAACTTTTTTGTTTATTTTTTAATGGAAAAAAATTACCTTGAATCCTGGAATGCTGTTAAGAGTGTCAACTACTAAACGAGATCTTTCTGCTAAAGATTGAAGAACAGCAGTCTTTTCTTTGATGAATTGTTCGTGAGAAGGTTCACCAGGTTTCGGAGGATTAACTACAACATCCATAGCTACTTGACCTAGTACGGTTGGACATAACATTGCTGATATCGACTTTGATAATACAGCCATAACTTCAGGATCCATGTTAAAATATTCTCCATAACCACATCGAATTCCGCACTCTCCCATATATCCTACAAATAAATTAAAAAATCAATGTAATTATATTCATAGAAAAAGCTATTTAATTTTAAAACTTTCAAACAGTATCTCTTTCATCATTTAATAATCCATTAATCAATAAGTTAACAAAGGGTACCTTTCGATATGGACATAAATGACGCAAGTTCCATTTTAGAATAGGGTTCTCCCATCTCCATCATGACTTTCTTGAAAGAGTGAAATGCGCTATCAGGATCGTACACATTGTCTTGATATACCTCGTCAGCTAAAATAAACAATCGATTTTTATGAGCGAAGCGTATGATATTTTCGATGTTAGTTCGAGTGAGAACTTGGCCAGTGGGATTGCCCGGATTTATAACAACTAGAACACGTGGGTTGCATGTTTTTTTTGATTCTTTATAAGCTCTTTCTAATTCTTCGATATCTAATCCCCACTTATTATCTTCATCAAGATAATATCCAATTTGAGATAAGCCAAACTCTGCTAACGCTGCTGAGTATAATGGATACTGCGGAATAGGAATCATAACACCAGATGGCAAACCATTTATTGATTCGTTGAATAATTTTAAGAAAGATTTGATTCCGTCTGAAGCACCATTAGATAGAATAATATTCTCATAATTTGACGGGAAACCATCACGCCTTTCTATATATTCTGCAACATGTTTTCGAATTATTTCAATTCCTGGAGATTCTGAATATGATCCCACGCTGCCTCCTTTACATCCGTCTAGAATATCACGAGCACGTTTTTTGACATCTTCCGGATATCTAGGATCATTCATTAGCTCTGGCGATACAGTAAGTAGCAACAGCTGCCGCAAAAATGTAATTGGTCTTTGACCCATTGCATGAGCATCTCCAATGTTTGCTTTTATTACTTGTTTAAATGGCTTCTTTACACCCTGAAAAATATGATTTTGAATTGATTAAAATATTTATCTAATTTTATTGTCATGTTTTAAAGTTTATTTAAAGAACAAATATTTTTTCTAGATAATCATTCAATACTGTGCTGATAAAAAAAATTTCTGATAATAATTTTTTTTTATTGATCACTCAGCTAAAAACAGGTTTTAAACAATTATTATTTATGAGAGTTTTTTTATGATAAAATTTTCACGGAACTGAAATAAAATAATTTCCCAGTGCTGTGAGTAAATTATTGTATTCTATCATTGAATGTTATCATAATCAAGGTTGAGTTAATCATGAAAATTGTAATAAAAATTGTGACATATCTGGGAAATTTTATTTATTGAACAAAAAAACTTCGGTTGGGTGCGTAGTTAACTAAATCGATTTGTGGCTTCTGTTAGTGCGCCTCATTTACAAACAGGAAGTGCTCAATAACTCAATAAAAAGCATACTCTATATGTAGTAATCATTTAAACAAAGAAGGTCAAATAACTAAAGAATTAATTTAACAGTAGAATGCATATTAATATTAAAACGTTAATTATTTATAACTTTATTATTGAATTTATTGTATTGGGCACTATAAAATTAAAATTATAAATATATGTCTATATAGATATAGATATGAAGTTATGCGATTGTCAAAGTTGACATTTTTTTTAATGTCCTGAAAAATGTTATCAACATTGTTCATATATATTCATAGAAAATAAATAAAATACATGAACTAAGATTTAAATTTAGCACTTGATAAGGTTAATAACATGTATCTTGCAGCTGGTTCAATATAAATCAAAGGTTAACGTGAACTTTCATGCTAAATGCGTGTGAGAAAGTGAAAGCATCTTTCATAACTTGGAATTAAAGTGATTTCTACCTTCTATAGAAAAGCATTCAAACATTATTGATTAAATAATGATTAAAGAACCCAATTTATAAGAGTCATTCAATGTTATTAAGTTAATTGATAAATGTTCTAGTAATGGTCGTTCAGAAGACTTAGATTGATTTATTATCAGAGAATAAAATCTCTATATTTTATAATTAACACATAAATTCTAAAGTTCACTTCATTAAATAAGATCATAATTAGTAGATCATTCATTATGTTTTGTTATTGTATCATATTTTCAATAGTTGAATGCATCATTTAATGGGTACTTAACCCTCTGTAGTCTTCTACACCAGCATGGCCGTTATTAATGACTAAATGCATACTGTTAAAAAACGAAGAGTGCAAAGGGTTAATTTGCAACTGTTTGGAATCAATCTCATAAATTAAGATTAATTGTTATAAACCAAATAAGTTTGAATCATTGTCAACAATTGGGTTTTTTATGATTTCTATATTGCTCGAAGTGCATGCACTTCATAGGATCATTCTCACCGGTAATAGCGGTGAAACATGAGATGAATTCATTTATTACTCAGGTTGGAGGATTAAAGTCTTGGCAGTCGCGTGGTTGCATGACAAAAGTCACGTAAACATGAAACTGCATCTTCTTCAAAATGTTATCTGTATGATTATTGATTAAATTAAAATCATAAAATTTTTATTGGATAATTAAACTACAGAACTATCACTACTGCACAGCTTTCTTAACCTTTGTTGTATCTCCAAGGTAAATTTTTGAATGCAACCTTCAATAAATTACGTTTTTTTTTGTATAATAACAAGAATTTAGACTCTCATAAAAAAAGCTATTGCCCACGCGTTCTGGTTTTTTGGCACAACACATTGATTCTCAATATAAAGTTTCTCAACAAATCTTGGCAGCTCACCTTTTTCAGCTCTTTTTCTATCTCAAGAGCACGTAAAAGAAGTGGACCACGCACAGCATACTCCATTCGACGTAGATTCGAAAATACATTGTCGATTGTAAGTGTTTTTTCACTTATTTTCGCCATCGTACTGAGGTACGAAGTTGATGAAATATATGCGACCGGCTGTCTTAACGGAACTACACTTATGTTTGTCTGACTAGCACTTGTCGGCTCTGGGTAAGGTCTCCCCCCGTACTCCCATGGCCGCCCTGCCGGCCACCCCCCAATCATAGCTACACTTCTCAACGTGCGCCCGTGCGGCATTATTTATGTTATCGACACTAGCGTTAGAGACAACTAGATACTTCTACAGGATAAACAATCAAAGATCAAATGAAGACTGCGTAATCCTTATTAACACAGCACTGATAAGAATCTTAAACACGTTTGTGCTACTTAACAATTTAATTTATTTAAATACAGCACATGACGTACTTTAGCACTAGGTGTTAAATTATAAAAATTAGAGACGTAATAATATCAGCTAGTCAGAGCTAGAATGCTACTGCGAGCCCTCAGACTTAGTTTGATAATATTTATTAAGAATAACAGGGTCAAATCTTGACACAATTATGCTGTCAGATGACACATCTTAGATTGAAGTCGTTGGTGCAGGGGGCGCTTTTGCAAGAATCTTTTGAGATCTGCGAGATGATGAAAATAATATTACGCGATGCGCGCGTCGATTTTGTGCTTGTGTCAAGTCAACGCGGGAAATCTATTATTGTGCTCACCAAAAGTGATAGGGATCTATATGTATAAATAAAGTACATACATAAGTATAAACTTGAAGGCCCATTGTCACGGATAAACATCATTTTTTGTTTACATTCAGTTCCAAGGTCTGGATCACGAGCCCAAAGTGGTGGTTTTTCAACAATTAGACATTGAATGAGGAATTTTATTACGTAAGCTTCCAGTTCACACCTGCATTTTTCAATGAAAATGTTGAGAAATATATTTTCTATTATGAAAATATGAAATGAATGAGTTATTTTTACGTTAACATTGAACTGACAATAATAAACCATAATGAAAAGATCCCAGACAGGTTTTTTGCGGAGTAAAATTATTATTGTAGAATTACAGTGAATCAAGTAGATTTATTGCATAATTATTATAACAACGAGTAAAATGACATTTATTGATAATAATTATCGGGATAAAAAATTATTAACAATGGAAAAAAGGTGATAATTTTTTTTTATCAACTATGGTTCAATTACCGATTAGTCATGCTCAGAAAATTTTTATTCTAACCGACAGAGAGCAGTAACGGTATATGCGCTGTTTAAAAGGCGCGTAAAAATTTAGTTTAAATAAAAAATAAATTTTTTATACAATTAACATATAAGAATTAAGTAGCTGAATCATAATAGTGACAATACAAATTATTAAAATCTTATGATTTGAAGAAAAAAAAATTGGTCGTATATTTTAGATTTCTAAAAGTTTTTTATGTTGTTTTAGGATTGGAGCAATGCATGAAATCTTAAAGGAACAGAGAGCGATTAGATGGTACGGTTGAATCAAGTGAAAGTTGGTTTGAAATCTAGCTAAATCTAGTGCTAACTGGTTAAAATTCACGATGACGTTCAATGCAGGGTTCACGTGTACATATTTTTTCCCATTGAAGAATTTTTATGATTCAGAACTATACACAGTAGTCAGCAAATCAATCGATAAAACACGAACAAATATTATGCAAAACATTGGTAATTATTATTATTATTATTAAATACTTCTTTAGAATTTTTGTAAAAATAAATTCACTTTTCAGTTAACATTTAAGTTAATAAATAATAATTATGCTATGAATTCAAAGTAAAGGATGCTGTTTATCACAGCAACAATAATACCTAAGTTAGTTTCGTAATTTCACGTATAAAATTTAGTGCTATTAAACAATAGCTTATCATAAAGCCGGATGTTAGTCTTCCTGTAGGATGAAACAATTCGATTTCAGATTAAGGCAATAATTTATAATTAATATGACAAATATACATAATAAAAAAATGTTAAATTGATGATCGCCAGACAAAAATAAACCTAAAAAGTAATAATTACTCAAAAATCATCCGCTTCTTTGTGTTAGTTATGTATTTTGCATTGTAAATAATGATATTTCAAGTTGATGAAGAAACCGCAAATTTGTTGGATGAAGGCAATTGTGAAAGGTCTGTTGATGATTTGGTGCACCTGTGCTCCTTTGATTGCCAGTTTTGAAGCACAGATAAGCTAATATGTGTAAATTACATGCATTAAATGTTTAGCCTAGACATGCAATTGCTATTCGAATATACATTTATATCATCATTGATGCGAAATATGATAATTCATTTTTTGCTCTTAGTTATAAGATTGATCTTCTTGAAAAACCGGTCTTTGTTTTATTCATTTAGCATTGTGACGTCTTTGATATGAATGAAAAACTTATGAATCAGTTGTTCTTCTTCCGATTCCTTGTAAATACATCATTTCCGACTACTGCTCTAATTATCCCGGAAAAATGTATTAATATTATCATTTAATTGAATACAGAATTACGCAGAAAATATATAATAAGAAAAATTCAATATTAACTTTTGCAAAATTTTTTCACGACATCTCGTATGTGTTTAAAATAATATTCTCATGTGATAAATATTTCTTGATATAAGTAATATGGAATAATTTTTATACTTGAACACATATTTCCCAAGATTTATGTTATTTAATATATGCAGCCATCACAAAGATTTATTCTGTTATTATGTATAAAGATAATTTGATGATTTGCTTTCATCAGCTTTATACAATTTTATGTAACAATTTTTTACTTGATGATTGAAATATTACTTTCAGATTTTCAATCGTTTTATGTAGAAACAATATAACAACTTATTCAATTCAAATGATTAATTTTAACAAATTTTTTCTATAAAATTCAGACTCATTTTACAGTAATTTTCAAATGATAAACTATCTTTAAACGTGAGTATTGAAAAACTCAACTTCGCATAATTGTAAATGTTATCGCGTAATTCCAACATATTGTTCACGACGTGACTGTTTTTTACAAAAAAATTACACGAGTAGACCATATACTTAAACTTTCGAGATGTAAAAAAAATGTTTACATACAATGTATTCATTTTTGATGTTTACAATATTTTTTAATCAATTAAACTTCAACATTCACTCTGCGTTCTCTTCGATGACATGTAAGAACATTTGTCAATGACATCGTTGAGCATACAGCCATGACATAAGGTTCAATATTACGTGAGAAATTATTATCTATATATTAAAGAAAAATTTCATGAAAACTTATGTATTAAGTTGTAAAAAAAAAAGAAAGTTGATATTTATACGATTATTCGTTTTATCTTATATTGATAATCATTCCTATCTTAAAGAGTTGATGACAAACGATTTTTTTGTCAATTCATTAATTCCGGTATGCAATATTATTGATTTAATCTTGATTCTAAAATTCCCAAATACATCTTAAATTACTTATACGGAAATGAGTTTAACAATTCGCTTATCCTATCGATACCATGATTTTGCAATTATTGTGTAAAAGGAAAAGAAGTGTGTGTAATACATAAAAAGGAGCGATATTAATTGATTTAGGCCATAACATAAAGTTTTAATTGATTAAAGCTATTCACTCGATATAAATACAAAAGTCATTAAGAAAGTTGTTTCTTCATTTTTCGATGGTTAATGTAAATCCCCTCCATAAGCACTAAATTTCCTGATTATAACTATACTATTCATGTGTATCTTAAAAGAAAGAGTGGGAAAGAGAGAACAATCCCTACTACATTGAGAATTGACGTAAAGGTGGACGACAATCATTCTGTTCGGTATTCTGCGGTGTTAGTAGGTTGTTGATCGGCATCACGTTCACATAAAAATTCAAAAACTATTAACAGATTAACAATCATTCAAAATTAACTGAGAACTTGGCGCGCTTTTTTTACAACTGCCTAATTTAAGCTGATAGTGAATTGAAGAAGTTTATTACAATAATGAATTCATCTGAGGTCAGTATTAAAAAATAGATCAAACAGTAAAGTGAGATCAATTTTCAATATAATCGATAAGTTCTTGATATATGTTTGACATTATTGCCTTCAATATAAAAATATAGTTTTTAAAATATTATAAATATCAGTCTGAAGGCGAAAAATATTACTTTATATTTATACCATCAAAGACCTGTTTATCTTTTTAGTCATGAACATTTATCAGGGATATAAAAATTCGTAACCATGACACTTCTTTGGTTTACAATTATTACACATGGAATAAAAATCACTCACATTCACGTGTTCAGTTTAACAAAATCACTTCATGTACATTAAGTCCTGACTTTCACCTCGAAACATTGAATTTAATAACGACCAATTTGACACTGACTATTACTGAGTGTTTAACATAAAAATAAATATGCATTGTAAAGAACATGTAACATTACATAATAAAGATAATAACAGAATGAGTCTTAAACATAAAAAAAACTTGATTATTCAATTAAATTTAATGTCATTTTTCTCATGTTTCAATTGTTTTGATTGATATCTACATAGCAATCGATTGCTTTCAATGAAAAATCATTGTTGTATCAGTAGAAGATTATATTTCATAAAAATTATGTGAAAAGATTCTATTTTTATCCAAAATAATATAAATTTTTTACCACTATCACATACTTTATGATGATCATTTACTTTATTTTCTTAAAGAAAATTTTTTAAGTAACATTCGAACAGAGCTCTTAACAAATAAGGAAAAGATGCAAAATTCTTAATGGTAACACTCATCTCAGATTCTCACTAAATAATACATGGAATACATTACTGACAGATAAAAGGATTTATATAATTTATTGACAGCTAGATAAGAATAGATTTTATAGATCACATTCAACCTAAAAAACGAAAATTGTATATATTTATAAATGAATAAGTCATATGCTATTAGTAATGTGATGTAATTGATTCTCACCTTCACTGTAATACCGATTTACTGGAGACTGGCTTTTCATTTTAGGGAGGTAATCCCAATCCAGCTTTTGTCAATGATGAGGAAAGTACAGTCGACTTTAAGAATATCGATATTGCAATATTTTCCAAGGTATGTTTTATTGGTATAAAGCTCAAAATTTTTTGATATCACTAACGCTTTATTTTTATTAGGGAGATTATGACGCTGATCATCATACACACGTCGACCCAAAAACCATCTCATCACCGGGAGAACAAATAGTAATAAATATTAAAAGATGTTCTTTTCCTATTCCAATGATAAAAAATTCTTGAGGACACATGTGTATCTTTATTTAGATTTGTTTTTATTGTTAAGAATTTGAATATCAAATTAATTAACTTAAATAGTTGATACTGCTTGTTTACCGTTGTTATTAATACATATAATTTTTTATTCATCAAGGAAACTATTTTAAACGATATCTCCTTGAAAACATTTTTCTCAAGATAGAGAACAGTTTTCTATGCAAATCTGAAAGGTATAATAAAGTTATTATTTAGTTGAGATCATAATTAATAATTTTCTACACTCAAGAATTTTTTCAATGTTCAACAACTAAATATTCCTTTAATAATACTATTTTGTTTAAATATAGACGGCGACAAATAAACCGAGACAAACCTGGGGCAATGAAGTAGAATTTCTGATGTCCTGCATAGCCATGTCTATTGGTCTAGGAAATGTGTGGAGATTTCCATTTACAGCATACGAAAATGGTGGTGGTGCTTTCTTGATTCCTTATATTATTGTATTGTTCCTTGTGGGCAAACCTTTCTATTATTTGGAGATGATTATGGGCCAATTCACAAGCAAATCATCTGTGAAGATGTGGTCAGCTGTACCAGGATTCCGTGGTGTTGGTTGGGCTCAAATGTTCTCCATGTTATCAGTTGGCACTTACTACTGTTCATTGATGTCCATTACACTCATCTATCTTTTCGGAAGCTTCTCATCACCATTACCTTGGGCCAAGTGTCAACTAGACTGGGGTGATAATTGTGTTGATTCCCAAAAACCTGAAGAAAATGTGACAGTTCAATCAGTGAATAATAGTACAAAATTAACAAGTTCAGCAGAATTGTATTTTATGTAAGTTTATTTTATTTTCAATGCCATAAACGGAAATTATCTCGGTAAACATATGAGATTTACGTAGAAACCTCATGACTTGATAGTGAATTAACAGTAATTATTTTATTTAAAAGTAGGACTGCTGTCCCTTGAAAGATAACTTGATTCTGATGTCTCAATATTACCTTCAAGATATTATAAATAAACTTTATCTTTTTAAGAAATATTGGTATTACTTACAAAAATTTACAATCATTAAAAAGAAATTAGATATTAATTGTTACAATATTACGTAGCTGCTGAAATTCAATGAAATTATAAATTAGATTATTTTTTTTCCAGAAAATCGGTTCTCAAAGAAAAAGATAATATCTACGATGGCATAGGATTACCTGATTGGAGATTAACCCTTTGCTTACTGGCTTCTTGGCTTTGTATATTTGGTGTTCTCGTAAAAGGCACCAAAAGTTCTGGAAAAGCTGCCTACTTTTTGGCTTTATTTCCTTATGTTATCATGATTGCTCTTCTTATCAGAGCAGTAACATTGGAAGGTGCTGCGAATGGAATTATCTTCTTCATTAATCCCAATTGGAACAAATTATTTGATCCAAATGTCTGGTATGCTGCTGTTACTCAATGTTTTTTCTCCCTATCAGTTTGCTTTGGTGGAGTCGTTATGTACTCTTCATTCAATGAATTCAGACACAACATTTACAGGTATTAGTCATAGCGGATATTTTTTTCAATAGAATATTAATTTTCGTTTAATATTTCAGAGATGTTTTGGTGGTGACTACACTTGACACATTCACTAGTCTCATCGCTGGCATAACAATTTTTGGAATATTGGGAAATCTAGCTCATGAACTTGGGACAGATGATGTCAGCAATGTTGTTCGAGGGGGAACAGGATTAGCTTTTGTTTCGTATCCGGATGCAATTGCTAAATTCACGATTTTACCACAAGTACGTTTCGATGATAATATAAATATAAATAATGAACTATGACGTAATAGTATATTATATCAACAAAACCTTGATAGTTTAATTATCCGAAATCTTTTTTTTTCTAGCTGTTTTCTGTACTATTTTTCCTTATGCTGTATGTGTTGGGTATCGGCAGTGGTATTGCTCTTGCCGGAGGTATTATCAGTATTCTTTGTGACCAATTTCCACAAGTAAAATATTGGAAAGTCGTTCTGGGCACTTGTCTATTTGGATTATTTGTTGGTTGTGCTTATTGTACTCCGGTAAGTACACTAAAAAAAAATTGATAAAGCATCTAATAGAATGTTTGGATATCAATGAAATTATACTTACAGGGTGGACAGTTCGTTTTAAATTTGGTTGATTACTACGCTGGATCATTCATTGTTTTTGTTTTTGCAACATTGGAGATTAGTGGAATATTTTGGATTTATGGGCTTGAAAATTTGTTGGATGATGTTGAATTTATGCTGAAAAGAAGGCCGACCATATATTGGAGATTGTGTTGGGGAGTCATCACTCCTTTGCTTCTTGCGACGATTTTAGTTTATACTATAATCACTCTTCAGCCTCTTACCTATAACAAAGTTTTATACCCTGATTCTGCTTATGGTAAATAATTATTTTAATACAATCGAGATAATGACAAATTGAATGAAATTATTTACCATCATAAATAATTTGCAGCTGCTGGATGGACACTGTTCTCCTTTGGTATCCTTCAATTGCCATTCTGGTTAATTTATACAATAATTTCTAACAAAGAACATAGTGTCTCACAGGTAATGATTCTAAACTATTTTAATTCTTTTGTTTCCTCTGTTTGTAGTAATTGGATGTGTGATTCTTGAATAATTTTTTTTCACAGATGATTATTAAAGCATTTCAACCCACAAAGCTATGGGGACCGGCAGATCCAGTAGACTATGCTGCTTGGAGACAATTCAAAGAAACACTGAGGAAGAAGAAAGAAACTCGGACTAGCTCGAAATTAAAACAATTTCTTTATGTACTAGTGGGTCAAGAAGATAAATTAACTTAAAGAGAATCTATTAGGTGATAATAGCTGGAATTGTGTCACAGTGATTTTTGATCAGTCAATCATAACTTTTAAGATTCTCATACAAATGTTTGTAAATATTTTCAATGCAATTAAGTTAAAAATAGATCATAAGAAAATAGTTTTCAGTATTATTGGTTAAAATGTTTCAGCCATCACAATCTATCACTTCTAATTCAATAACTTGTTTTTTATAATTTCCATAATCACAGCATTTTTCATATTATTCATTTCAAACAAAAAATGAACCAAAGTTTTTTTCTATCATTTTAGCTTTATTGTTGAGAAATGTCTTCAATTATGAATTACGAATAATTCATTTATTATTATTTATTTATATTGTATTTATTGATACAATTTTATTGAAAACTTATATTATCTATATAGCAAAAATATTAAATTTTAAGTAGGCAATATTAATAAGCAAAATATATAGAAATAAATAGCTTTAATATGTTTTATTACTTCAATTTATTTAATATTGTTTCTATTAAATGTGTATCATTGCTAATTGTAAAATAAACTTAATGAATTTAAATATTGAAAATTACCTTAAGAAGTTGCTCTCTATTTTTGAAATATTTTTTGTAAAATAATATTCACTAAAATTTCATTAAATGTATGATGAATAGTTTTTAATAATTCAACGTCCATAGTTTGAAGTAAAAGAATGAGAAATGTGGCGAACCCAGAAAAAAATATCAACAAACCGAGTGATACATGTAGAGCTCCTTGTGATTGTTTGAGCATCAAAATATAAAGCGAATTCGGGGAATAGCGTTCATCTACTTGTTTCTGGAAATTTGTTTTGACATGATCAAAAACTTTATTGAATAATTTTTTTTCGTTGCATTTTATAATAAAGAAATGTATATTTATATAAAATAATAATGAATTTTAATAAAATGTTGATATACTATATGATTATTTAATATTTATTTAAATTAGTAATAAATTTCACATCTAACGTTTAGACTAAACAGAGACACGAGATCGGATTGGAAGCCGCGAGATGACGTCACTCGCTCCCTCTTGCGTCCACCAATAGCAGTGATGGAGTTAGTTTAAGCCGGGAAATTGAGGAATTCACGTCGTCTTAAGACGCTCCGATTTCTTTATTAAAATTTTCAGGTAACGTGCGTGTTTCAATTGTAAAAAATGGTTTAATTAATTCAATAAAGTAATAACAATCGATATTATGTATATTTTAAGTGTTAAGTAGTGTTTATTAGTGTGTAAAATGTGTTAATAGTGCGAGTGAAATTTGAATATGAAAATTTGTAATATGGCTGCGTAAAAAAACCGACGCTTCAGCATTCGCCAATGTAAGTGACACATTTTTTTTATTGAATTTAAAAAATTTATAGCGAATATGAGATAGAACGTTACGCTATAAATATGCCGGGTGACGCCGCGTACAAATATGACTTAGTCTTATGATATTTTCAAAGTTTATTCAGTTACAATAAACTTTAAATGGTTTTTGATGTAATTTTATGTATACGACAAGTCATTTTTAATTGAATTTTAATGATAATCATTGCGTAAAATCTTGTTAAATAAAAACTGTAAACAAACTGTCGCCAAACCAAAATGGCGCTGATGTTATTTTCCTTTTGTTTTTATTGATATGAATATTTAATTATAACAAATGTCACGAATATTGTAATAAAATTATAAATTTTAGAGTTTTTTTTTTAAAAAATGTTCAAGAAAGAAACTGGTTGAATGTCGTGAAGTTACTCTATTTACTTCGAAAAAAAAAATTTTCTTTTTTCCTAGAATTTTTCGAGCGTTGTTATATATATGTATATATGTATTGTTTTGGTCCTCCGATTGTTGCGTCTATCTATTACTTTTCTATTGAAAAAGTGAGCTCGATAATTCTAAGAATTTATTCGTTCGGAGCAGTCGGTATTGTTTTTATCGACTATAGTCAGCGTCTATTTGAATTTAATCGTTTATTTTCTGTATTGTACAAATATTTAAATGTTTATTAGGATTTTTTTTTCTACTATAATCGATCATATTATAAATATTTAACTTTTTATTAACTTACTATCATATCATCAAATATTTAAAAACTCTTTAATAACTTTTAAAGCCAAATGATCTCAAAATTAAAGCAGATGTATCCTTAAAATAAATATTTCCTAATTGAACAGACTCTTTAATAGGAAAATAATAGGAACTTTAATAAATAATAATAATTAAATTCACAAACCGTTAAATGCTAAACAATGCAATTTACAATCTTAAACATCTAATTCAATATATTATGGATATTTTATTAAATAACCAAATATAAATTTATTTTAGATAAATTTAAAAACATTTTTCATTTAATTATGAAATATAGCCTCTGTTGCAGTTTCAACTTCACTTGTTGAATTAATAAGATCTATTTGTTTATTACTTGATCCCTTATTCCCAGCTTTAGCTGCTGATTTTATTTGGTATTCCAGCTCCATTAATTCTGAGTGTATTCTAAAGTGTAATCGAGACTCTAAGGAATAGCCAGTGTAATTTTTCCTAAGGTATAAAAAAAAGGTGAATTATGGTAATTAATAAAGTCATTAATATGGCCTAAATTAACATATTAATTTGTTTGCATACTTAGCATCTTCTAGGAGTGTTACAGCTCTATGAATATTTCCTCTGTCACGATTCAATACCGCCAATTCAACAATAGCGTATGGAACTAGATATATATCTTCTTTTATCTGTTTTTCGAGTTGCACAACTCGATTCAAACAGTCCTCTGCTTGCAAATAATGTTTCATTTGTCGTAAACATGCTCCTTTCAACAATAACAATAATGCTAAATTATCTGTTTGGTAATCTTCTGGAATATTTCTGAAATGAAATGTATGATATTCATTTATTTTTATTGTTAATGTCAAATATTTATAGGAATTTAAAAAAATTTCCTGCAACTTACGATGAGAAATTTTTTAAACGTTTTTCTTCTTTTTCTATGACTTTGAACATATTTATTATTAGATCTGATCTTTTGCCTACAATACGGAATAAATTCCAAACAAATTCCAGTTCAAATATAGGAAGAATTAAATTATGATTTTGTAAAAAGTATCGTTCTGATTTTTTAACAACAAATTTTTCCATTGGTACTGATTTACCAGCTATTCGTTGTTTAAATGCAGGAACTTTCAGCATTAAATTATTGATATCATCATAATTGTTGTCTTCATTGTTCTTATCATCGTCTTTATTACCATGTATTTTCTTCATCATCATTATAGCTGCTTGTTGATAATAATAAATCGTTCGGGACCAGTTTGATTCTTGGACAAGGCAGTTAGAAAAGAATAGAGCATCGTCCCATTTTTGTTGACAACAATTAGCCCACATAAGTTCCCAAAAGCAAAGATGATGAAATTGAGGCCATGTATCTTGACTCTTCCATGATTTTTTATACCATTCTACAGACTTTTCAATATTGCCTTTAATAAATTCTAATCTTCCTTTGAAAAATAAAAACCATACACCATCTGGATAGTGTTGTAATTCAATTTGTAAGGCTTTTTCACTCCACTCTAAATCACCATCACGATCTAGACTGATGATGAATGAAGTAATAAGGTGATATGAAAGGAGTGTCATCGCACATAACACGTGCCGAATACCTCTTCTATCTTCATATCCTTTTTTCAGTTCTTCAAGGCCAAAGTTCTGAATGAACATAAACATATCATCAAATTTTTGTTAATAATTAAAATTAAATAACTAATTGCACAGAACATGAACATAGATTACTTTATAAATTAATAATTACAACTTAGATACGTCATTTTGAACTTTATAAAAACTCATAATTGTCTTGCACTTACGAGTATGATGAATGTTTAAAAGTATTTTTTTATCAGGTTAAAGTTCTATGAAAAAATTAAATTGCTACAATTATGGAGACAACCAATAATAATTAGTTTGCTATTAACGTATGGATAAAAGATAAACGCGGTTTTTAAAAAAAAATATTTGTTTTTCAGTTACATGTTACGTGTACAATTGTGCTTGATAATTCCACTGCTAGATACTTTTTAGTAGTACTGACCTTGTCGCCAGAAAATCCAATAAATTCTAACAATTTTATAACACGACCTGGTAGCAATGATATCATCTGTAATTAAATATTTATAAAAACAAATAAATTTTATAATAGTTGACATAATTATTATTTATTTATACAAATCGATTTTTTGAATGATAATATTTACCAAATTAAATGTCCCTATTCCCATGCGTACTCCACTCTCAAAATGTACTCGATCTGTTTCATTTTCCCACTTTCGAGATTTAAGGATAAGCAAGCATTCTCTAAAATTTAAAAAAAAAACAAATACAAATTAGATTAGATTTTTTTTCCAATTATGTTAATTATAGTAATCATGTAAACATATGTTGAAGATTTATGATTATTTTATGATAAAAAATATGAATAACTATTTACTTATACATCAGGTAGCAGGTACGGATTTTTAATCCAGCTTTTACAAAGCTGACTAGAGTCTCATCTTCCACAAAAGTCAGTATAGCTTTTAACAAAAGTGACTCAGCATAACACAATTCTGCATGTACTTCCTCTGTAATAGTTATAATATACATTATTTTTTTTTATTCAATTATTTTTACGTTATTTTTTTTTAAATTTTAATATTTATTCTCTACACTATTTCTGCTGCTCGTTGTACATCAACATATGAGAATAATATCAACTAAGTAAACTGTTCTATGACTATTACTAAATCATGCAAAGGTTTTTGCATTATACATAGAGCTTTTTTCAATGAACAACTATCTTTCGATTCAATTATAAATAAATTAATGACTAACGATGAATAAATTAATTGCTATAAAAATTGGTCTAGTGATAAAAAAAAAATATAATCGATATCCATCTATAATGATGATGATAATAATAATAATATTATTATTAATTATTTAGAAATTTAAAAAAAATACATTACCGACAGTATAAGTATTATAGTTTGTTTTTTTAACCATCTTTCCAATGTTTTGTGTGAGAGTAATATGACGGCGATTCTTCGAGCAAACATTCATGCATATCCTTAGAGCCTCAGATGCTTTTTCTATGTGTTTCTAATTGTATGTAATCATAACAATAATAATTGTAATTATATCTAATTAAACGAGTTGACAACGCGTATTTGAGCATTCAATATTTGTCATGACATGACATTACATGTTTGTAACCAGTCGTCAGCACTCTTGCCATGTGTGCTTTCATCATATCAACGGAAAGATAATTTTTCTCAATATTTTTTTAATGAATTAAATTTATATTTATACTTATCATTATCATATGTCAATATTTTTTATATATAAAGGATGTGACAAAAATAACGGTTAATTGTTTTTTTATCGAAACTAACGTTTGGTTATTATGATATTAAAAAAAATAGCAAGATTAGAAAATTAGAAAATTGAAGTTAATTATTTTCAATTGTTTTTATTACCATGCACAGATGGTTTTTGTATAAATTTTTATTATGAATTAAGATGAAAAGTGAAAATTGAATACAAACTTTCCAATTTGAATGTTATGTTCTAAGAATGATTTTAATGTTTGTTTTATTTATCTTAATGGAAACTTGGTAGAAAGTAATGTAATGTAAAGAATAGATGCAGTCTAGGAGAAATTCAATTGTAATAATAATAGCGTAAATAAATGAAAAAATATTTATGAAGCACTAGTTAATTACTCATAAGAAAATTTTTTTAAGCATGAGTAATTGAAGAAGTAATATAGACATGAGTGCTGAAGTTATCATTTGGAATAAAGAATACTCTATTATATTATTTTGATTGTGTCCATTACTGATGGATGCTGCTTACCTGTTCAAAAGTTAAAAAAGCTTCGAGACATGCGAAAACACTATTTCCTAGTGAGTGATACATGCTACTCTCTGCCCATGGCTCTAGTATTTTTTTTGCTCGACCATATTCATTATTAAAGAAATAATGTGAGGCTGTCTTAGCTTCATTTATAGCCGTTCTCAGGTCCATTCGGTACGTAGGACTTAAATATAAATGACAATAATTATAATCGTATTAGTGAATAAATATTTCTTATGAGACTAGCATATTGAGAAAACGATCGTTTTATTTTTGTCAAACTGATCCAATTGATTAATTTTAGAAATTGGATAATCATATGACTGACAAGTTCTTGGACATTCGAGAAAGATTTTATGCGTTAAAATTAATTTTTTTTTTTTGTATTAAATTAATTTTATTCCGAGAATTTTATTTAAATGACTTTATTGAACAATTTATTTAAACTGATGTCAAAAAAAAACAATAAATAAATTACCATTTATTAATTTTTTAAACTCAAACATTATTCACAATGTCATATATCTGCTTTCCATAATTTTTTTCGCATATGACACAAGATAAATTCATAAAAAAAACTCTTATTTATCCATAAAGTCATTTTTGAATAAAAATAAGAAATATTTTTTAATAATTCATAAACTCTCTTCACTATAAATAAATCTTTTTCTCAGTGATATTTATTATTTTAATATTAATCTCCTAAAATATACTTACCTAATGTTATCAGGCCGTAATTCTTGGGGTGATAATATCAGGCTAGGACTAATATCTTGAGCATCTTCAAACTATAATCATAAAAAATCTCATTAAAACGTAAATAGTTTCATTCAAGTAAGATTTAATTAATTTTAATCGAAAAAAACGTATTACATAAAATTTTTTTATGTAATACCTTTATAATAAATTTATAAGAATATTACAAAGAAAGATACCATACAAATATAAAAAAGAAAAGTTCACGATAGATAATAGTTGATTATTATTTTTTTAAACAATACTGTTAATAACTCTTACCACTTCATCATCATCTTCTTCTTCCTCTATCCCTTTATTATCATTATAAACATCACCAACTGCACTTACTTCAACTTTAGACATTGTGTATTATTATTAGTATCAGCGATACTTGAACTGAAAAATTATAACAGAAACTTTCTAAATATGCTGATCTTCATCATATATACATTAATATACACCATGAATTTTTAAGTAACATATAAAACTAGTAAATCTGTATATATACACATTTTAAGTAAAAATAAGTAGGACGAAAAAAATAAGTAGTACAAATTTCACTAAATCATCGTTTACTGAATTTTATCAGGCATTAGATTATTATTGAATTTTTTTTTTTATCAATTAATCAATTTGAAAACCTATATACGTAATATATTGAACGTAGTAGAATAATTACCGTATAAATATAAATGATTTATTTGTGCGAATGAGAAAATTGAATTAAACTGATATTGCTCACTATTAAGAAATATATGATTAGTTATAATGCAATTATATGATTATATATTAATTATATTATAACCAATTATGCACACTAAAATGATCTAAAAAGTCTCCAACACGTTTTGGGTTGTGATGATAATGACAAGTATAGGAAAACATGTAAAATATCACACGTATTTCGTACTATTTGCGTATTGCAAAAATAATTGTCTGTATAATAAACACTGTGGAACACGACTACCAACTACTGCTGTCAGCAACGATTAGCCAGCAGACTGCTGCACGATCATATACGTACAACAATATAAGTCTAGCAGACGACCAGGATGACCTACAATAACTAGTCAGCACTCAGTCGGCATTAGTTGCAAGGTCTGCTGGTAACTAATGTGAAGGATAACACGACTATTGGATTCTCTACATGTATAAAAGTTGGCCAGATAATGTAGATTGTTAGGTAAAAGTACAGTTATGTCGTTGTAGACAGTATTTATCAAATATCCGGGATTTTAGACTTTTTTTAAAAAATTAATTTGGTCATTTTACTCATGGATAAGATAAGAAAATATTTAGATGTATGTAATGTGATTACTACAAATATTTTTTATGAATTTTATCGATTTATTGAAAATTTTATGTAACATCAGATCGAACATTTCTTTTTTAGTTGAATTATTTCAGCTAAATATTTTACATATTTCCCTTTTTTACATTGATAAAATTGGAAGTATAATTTTTATATGAGCATTATAAAGAATATTAAATTCTTTGGTTATAGAGATTTCGATTTGAGTCAAATGTATCTTATTTCGAAGATATATGATTTTTAATTGAAATATTATCTATTAGATTGTCAATAATAATGATAACGATAATAATAATAATGTATCACAGATTTTAAAATATCAATTTATCATATAAACTATAATAATTATTTTAATTGACACTATTTTTTACAAATATACCTATTTTTCTATACTTGTATTAACTATAAGTAGAGGAATGTCCGTTCATTGCTATTATTATCATTATTATCATCATTATATCAATATTATCATTAATCGCTTGAAATGTGTTGTTACTCCACTACTTCCGACTAAACTCGCTTGTTCCCTTTGATATCTGCAATAAAATATTGATATTAATTGATAAATATTTATATTTGAATATTTAAATACTTACTTGATAGCTCTGGCAACTTGATAGAGTGCAGTGAACGCTACAAAGAGATTAACACTGAATAAGCTCCAATTTTTTGGTGTTATAGCCATTGAATATCGTGTCCAGATTACTCCAGTTATTCCAAGTGCACTTGATTGACTGATAGATATTTTATCAGCAGGTCGTTGTAAATCTCCAAGACCAGCAATCACGAGACCCTGAAATTGTTATAATTTAAAATTAGATTTATAATTTAGTAACATGTGTTTATCTAAGAATTTATTTTTCTTTTAAAATTAACTCATGCAAAATTTTACACATTTTATCAGTAACTTAATTATCATATATTCTTAAGTTTATTTAAATATTCAATTGCTTTGTAAAAAAAGTATAAAACGAAAAAAAAATAGATTTTTTCAATGAATTGCTGATATAAATAATAGATAGCCAACAATAGTTGAAGTAATTTTGAAATAATAATTTTATGTAATTAATTGTTGTTATTATTTTTATTCATTAATGAAAAAGAAAGTCAGTTATGATAAATAATGTATAAATAATTAATTTATTCATTACCCATTTGAATGCTGGCGCCCAAAAAAATATTGTCTGCGGACCTGAAACCGGTTCAAATGATTACAAAACCATAATAACAAAAAAAATAATAATAACAACATCAATGATAAAGACTATGATGATAATTAAATGAAATGAAAATAATAAGAATATATTTAAAAGTGAATTAATCAATAAATAACATAATTTAAATAGTATAGTGACATAAAGCTACAGTGGTGTAACCTTGACCTAATTTAATTATTTTTATTAATATTCCAGATGAAGAAAATACATTTAATTATGTGGAATGTATTAAAGATATTATTTTTATTTCACATAATATAATAAGTATAAATCATATTCTATCACTATCAGCAGGAAAAATATGAACTTAGGTTATTAATCTTGTTGATGAACTACGTGTATGAATAATAACTTACAAGCATTATTTAATGATTAATTTTTTTAGAAATAACAATTTACTTACCAGCCGGATGATTCCACAGTGGCTGTAATTTTTCAGGTACAAATTTACCAATAGTTTTCATAGAATTTTTGTAAATAAGCGACATTTTTTTGAGCTTTAGCACACTGCTTTGACTAGAAAATGGTCAATGTCACTGCTGCTAGGAACAGTACGTCTGCGTCTTGATATATTTACTTGAATGTTATGTATCGCCGCAATCGCTACTGTATCCTACGTAATCGTGCGTAACAGTACGAAGTGTAAGCGTGCATTATTTTATTTTCTTCCGCTTTAGCTTTGCTATTTACGCTCTCACTCTGTATCTCTACAGGTACGATACATACAGGAATTTGTCTTACTTCCCGCTAGGTGTCTCACTTTTTGTATTATTTACTATTCATTTAGAAACAAAGAAAACTTTGATAAGAGATAAGAAAATCATTATCATCAAATCTGGGAAAATTACGTTAGATTTTAATGCAATTTCTCGGTTCTCTAAGAATTGATGATTAGCGAAAATTGTATTGAAATTCTGGTAGAAATATTTAATAAATTCTGCAATATTATTTTTGAATTAATTATTGTTTACAATGTTAATAAATTTTTAATTGATAGTAATTAACAATGATTGTTGTTTTTAAATTTTGAACTGTTAGTATTATATCTTATAAAAGTGAATTAAACGTGTCCTTCAATTTATATCAACATTGACCTATTAATCAAAAATAAATGTAGCAATGATTTACTAGTGCCAAATTCCGCCTCGTGCTTTTATTTTAGTTAGATGATGACTGTTCCGCAACACATGTTGCTCACAGTACTCTATTTATACACAATAATTTCCTTGTCGTAATTATGTAGTTGTCAGGTTTGTTTCTTTTTTTGCATTCTTTTCATTTTTTTATATTGCTTTTTTGATAGCAAAAAATTTTAAATGTAATTTATGAAGGTTGATTGAATTAAAGAAATAAATTAAGACTGTTTTTTTTTGATAAAAAAGTAATATTTAATTACTTGAAATTTTATAATTTTTTTTTAAAGTTAATTTTGATAACAATAGTTTAGGCACTGGTTATATGAATATATGTATATAAGAGTACAAAAATTGATTTAAATGACTTTGTTTTTGTGTAAGTTTGATTTTTTTTAAATGCAGAATAATCACGAATTTATATAAAAATAAATGCAAGTATAAATATAAAAAAATTCGAGTCTTATCGAGTAAATGCATACAAAAATGTTTGTGTATTTATGAACTATGTATCTGAAAACGGTAATTATTTAAAATAAGGTATTTAATTATATTTTGCACTATTGTTTGTGCACCATAAGAAAGCACCAAAAAAAGTGTTTGGCATATTCTCTATATTCTTTTCGATTATAAAAAATTAATTTGATAAAAGAATAATTTCTTACTAATTAAAAAAAAAAATAGTTAATTTTGAAAATTTTATGCCCAATAATTATTGATTCATTTAAAACATAGAATTATTACTAAAATAAGTTAATATTCTTAAGCTAAATAGTACTTTTCATTATACCTTAGCGAAAGGTTCAATTTTTCTCACAGAACTTTTCACGTAGGCATGATGCAAAATTGTACACGAGTTTTAGGAAGATAATTAGGTCATCACTTTCGGTTTACGTTGTAATTTTGTGGTTAAGTCAACCTACTTTTCTTCCCTTGGTACAAAATATACTATATAAATTGCATATATATTCAACATACAAAATATTCGATTTTTATTTTTAAAAATTTTGCACTTATCCCATCGCATGTATTTTATCACTGATTCAAAATTTCTTTTCTTTCGATATGGCATTTTTTTTTAAAATTATCAATTCATTTTAACAGATTTATGGCATAATTGCGTGTACCATAAAGCCTGATTTTAAATAATTACCACAAAACAATAACGTTGACATCAGTCATTGAATTAATTCATTATTGAAATTGAAATAATGTTAATTTATTAATCGAGCCTTGTGTGTCTACTGAAAGAAATTTTCTAAAATCACTCGAGACACATATTTTTGCTCCTCGACCATGAGGATGCAATTGAACTAATCCCAATAACCCTGGCCATTTATTATCATACAGAACTTTTTTCGACGACCAAAACTCATAAGCCTTCTTATCAATACTGTCATGATTATTGCTATTTTCCTCGAGACTTACATTCATGGTTCCATCTGGACTGTCTATATCTCTAAAATTAGGTAAAAGATCTAAAGATAAACTCTTTAAGCTTCCACTTGAACTTGATGGTGGTATAGTAGCACTTCTTGTCATTCCCATTCGACTCCGTCGCTTCTTTTCATTTGCTTTATTGATTATTAAATCAGCTTTCCACCAGGCTAGTTCATCACAGTTGATAGAAAGAAGAATTGGTACACCTATATTACTAGGTGCCCAATGTAACTGTAAAATTGGACTTTTATGAAGAATACATATGCCTTGAATGGCACATTCTTTTGACATCATATTAAACAACTGAAAATAAAATGTTTGGTTTAATAAATTTGAAAAATATATTGTTATAATAGAAAAAAATGAATTTTTAGTAAACTTACCAAAACTTCTCCGGTGGATGTTCCAATTGCTAGATATTTGTTATCTGGTGAAAATGCACATGAGATTAAATTATGATGAGGATCATATCCTTTAAAATACAATTCGATTTTAGTACAAGTTTCATTCGGATTATCATCCTTTTGAACATCATATTGGATAGTATATAAATGAAAACATGAGTTGGCTTTTAAAACTGCCAACATACTACCATCTGAACTTGAAGTACTAAAGCAAATCTTTGATTCTGATTTGAAGTTTTCAAAATGTTCACAAATTAATTCTTGTTTACGTGTCTCTGGAATGTCATGGTTTATCATTTTCCAAACTATAAATTTTTCATCTTCACTTATCGCAATAGCATATTTATCATTCATTTTCTGAAATGCTACTACTTCACCTACATCTTCAATGAAACCATATATGATTGTATTGTCACAATTCATCAGCCATAAATTTTTTTTCGGGTTAAATTTATCATTTGTTATCGCATTCCCTTTCCATGCAATGACAACGTGCTTATTAGAAAACTGATCTTCATATTCAATAAATTTCATGAAGTCACTATCAGGAGGCAGTACTAAAATTACGATTTGTTCATAATTCTCTATGTTATAACGGCAAAGCCTTTTTCCTAAGTACATCTCAACATAGAAAATTTTATCACCCTTAGAATTTAACATCAACTGAAGTATTTTTCCCCGAGCATCAATCATATCTTTAAAGATGGATAACTTTATCTTTTTCCTATCGATGTCTTGAATGACAACATCTTCATCTTTTTCTTCATTCTCATTACCTATTGGATGTATTACTGCATCAAAAATTGAAGTGACTACTTGTGGAGTTTTTGAAACGTGAGGTTGAAAAATCATTTTTTGAATATAACTTTTATTACCCCATGCAATTATGTGATAATCATCATAATATGTATCTAATACAGTAGCACGTTCTTTGTAAATCTTTTCTGGTTCGTTGTTTGAATTATCAATATTCCATATCTTTATTAAATCCTCATTATCTGCAGTTATTAAATACTGTTCATCATGTGTTAGGGTAGCAGCAGTGAATTTGGTATTCTTATTGGTTGTAGTAAGAATTCGTTTACGAGGATTCGCAAAACCAGTTGCGAAAGTACCATGTATTACTGTAGTACCTGTTACAAGAATATAATTCATTACATCTTTCTCCTTTTCATCTTCGTGAATATTATTTTTTTTTATTTCTTTGAAATATATAAGCTTTTCTTGTAGATCTTCATTTTGGTTCAATGGATTAATATAAGTTGTATAACGGAATTCGTTATTACGCAAAACAAATACATAAATATCACCATGTTTATTAACTCTACTAAGACGATGACCCTCTATGGAAAAAGCTAATAGTTGTTGCTGGGGTTTATCTTCATGTACATTTTCAATTTTTATTTCAGTAATTTTTATTTCTTTCTTCTCGTAAAGTATATTCCAGACTTTGATGACTCCAGTCATTGTACACGCAGCAATTGTTTGATCATCGAAACTAAGAGTAATATCACAGATATCTAGGCCTCTATCCATAGTTAAAGTTGCCAGACTCATGTCTTCTACTTCACCGTTATTTCTCCTGGTCCAAAAAACTTGCTTTTCTATAGGGGTACTTGGTATTGGTAATCTTTCTGATGGATATATTTTCTTACAGGCATCTTCAATCTCTTCAATATCCGATAAATTAAATAGTTTAATTATTGATTGTTTATTTAGTGCAATAAAGAACTTGCCATTATGTGATACAACGACTTTAGTAATAATTGATTTTGGATCAAATCCATCAAAGAAGATATGTCTTCTTGCTTCACTGAAATCCCATCGAGTTAATTTTCCTGATTTTCCTCCAATTATTATTTTATCTGGATCATCTGTGAAATGAATTGTACATACTTCAGTACTTCTTGGTTCCTGATACTCTTCATGATGAACTTGAGGTATCATATGATCATCTAGTGGTTTATAATTGTTCAATAAATATAAATATTCTTTTGCTTTAGAGCTGGCTAAACTTTTAGCTGTTTCATACACAAATCCTCGATTAGTGTTGGAACTTAAAGCCATTTGAATGAGATCAAGACAACCTCTGTTTCGATATTCAGCAACTGTTTTCGCGTATGTTTTTAGAAAATTTTCTAAATCAATTATTTTATTTTCAATTTCTTCTTCTTGTGCAGGATTGTTACTCATTTTAATATAACGTCTATACTTTTTTAAATCAAGTAACAAGTCATTTACTCCACTATTGCATATTTTAGCTTGGATAAATTTAAAATCCAAATAAACTTTTTTGAATTCATCATACATTTGAGCTTCTTCTAAATGATGTCCTATGTACGAGTAACTATAATTATCAGTTGGCAGTTGTGACAGATCATTATTACAATGATTAAAATACTTTAACACAAATTCTTTGTGCATTTCTACCAAATTAGATTTATTTAATTTTCTCAAATGAGATAATAATAATTCATGTACACCATAAATATACGTATCTAATTCTTCGTTCCACCATTTAAAGACAAGAGATTTTTTACGTAAATTTACCATAAATTCATCAACTCTAAGAATTTTATCATCCCACAAAATGGATAATGTTTTAGGAGTAATATTTACATCTTCACTAAAAATTGCTAAATTAAAATATCTTGATTTTTCTTCCACAGATAATTGTTTTATGCACATATCAAATATTGCTGTTTGTTTAGCTATTGACTTCTCAACTATTTTTGTAGAAACATCTTTATTCCGTATTGCTTCAATATAATACTGCCAACGGTCACGATTTTTTTTCATATCATCACCAAATTCTTGAAATTGAGCAGCAAACATAGCTATTAAAATAGGCATTCCTCCACAATCATGATGTATTATTTTGGCTTCAGCTGGTAATGCTTCTTTTTCTGTATTCAAAGCATTTGCAAATAATTGCAAACTTTCTTCTTCAGTAAAACCATCATGCATTTTGATTATTTTTTTTTGTCTATTTTTGATTGACCCGTCGTGACTATGATTATCTAATACTTCAACGTCAGTCGTTAATACTAATATTTTACAGTGAAAATCAAATGTTTCAATAATCCTTTTGTCTGAAACATCATCCAGAACTAATAATGAATTCATATGCATAGAACAATCCTCAAAATGTTTTTTGAGTTCACGACGTACGTCATCGATTTGTATTTTTGTTATTGCTTCTTGTGAATTTAAAATACTATGAAGACAATTTGAAGTTATGATTTTATGGTATAAACTATACAACCGTGTTTGAATCAAATTTTCAAGAGATTCTTTACATCCAAAATTCATCCACCAAATATCCTAAAATGATTTCATTAATTATTCAATTATAAATAGTAATGAAAGCTAGAACTTGAATTAATTTCTTACTTTAAAATGTTTTCGAATATTTGGTGAGTTTCTTAAGGTCATGCTGGCTAAACAAGATTTTCCATATCCTTTCATTCCATGTAAGACTACATATTTTTCTGGTGATAACTCCTTTAGTGCATTTGTTAATTCTTCAATCTGTAAAACAAAAGTAAAGATAGAATAATTAAGAATTATTTGAATTTTTTGAATGATTAATTATAAAAAATTTGAACAGCCTTGATTACTTTTTTTTTTCGATCGACATTCAATTCTGGAGGCATTGGCATGATTGAAGATCTATATGAATCTGTTGTATCATACATGAATGTATCATGAAATGTTTCTTTATTTTTTTTTAATTCGGTTGTAATGGATGAATATAACCACTCGTAGGCCATTTCCAAAGATTCGTGAAATGATTTTAATGCATATGGACCACAGCTAAAAATATATAATAAATTATTATCGAAATTACGGTGACAAATTTTTCAACTTAAAGATAAATTATTTACTTGAATAATATTTTTAGTAATAGTTTTATTTTTGCTTCTCTCGACTTTTGACGACTGATAAGATCAACTTCATCATAACTTAAAATATTATCTTTTTTTAAACGATCCATGACACCGCAATCGACATTAACATCATCTATAATTTGTGACTGCAATTTTTCGATAACTTTTTGGTACAAATGATCCATTTCGATTATTTTCTATAATACCTGTAAATATATATTTATTTCATTATGAATGTAAGAAAGACATTGATTACTTATAAATAAAATAATAATTTGTGAAAAAAAAATATAGTTTTAAATTTAAGAGCGAACAAAGAAAACCGCAAGTTTAAAAAATAGAGTAAATTTTTTAAGAACCATTTTTTAGTGACAAAATGTCGAAGGTCATGAAAAAAATTCACGGATGATTTACTACTATAATTATCAACATTTAAAAAAAAAAAATTAAAACTTTTTCTACTTACGATAATAATAACGAAACTTTTTGTTTACCTATTATACGTATATTTATTTTTTTATACAACAATATAAACTGTGGTATAAAAGTATTAAAACAAAGGATTATGACACATCGACGTTCTTCACTAAACTTCACATCTAACTCCACTACGTATGTTTGCTCCACACGGATATTTCTTCTTTTCTTATACTTTTGGCGCTAACATTGAGATGAAAAACACAAATGTGAAAGACAACACAAAAAAAAATTCACAACTGTCTTGTACCTCGGACTACTTCCGACTAAACTGATTGGTGAGTGTTCCCGACACTGTAGTAGGGGTCACTCTCGTAAAGGCTGCGTTCATTTTGCGCATGTCATCTGTCATATTTATTTTAAAATATTTTTTTAAGTAGTAAAAAATTGTGTGTTAATTATTTCAAAAATTTCAGATAATTTTGACAATTGTTAGCTTAAGTAACATATGATAATACTGTCGTAAAAAAATAATAAAATACATTTTACAATCCATTGTTTGGGTTTAAAACAATGCTAAGCTGATAGATGGAGATACTAGGCTGATAATTGATGAAACGCGGGAACACTTTCTACCAATGACTTCAACGATATGAGGGATGACTAATCAATAGAACCAATTACATCAATTATATTGATTATTTTATCAGTACTTCCCGTGACTTATTAATAAATAAACTTTAGAATTTCCTCATCAGTGTATGTAATAAGTTGGATGCGCGTTATGATCTGAGTCATTTTTATCGTATGCAGATAATCCAGGAATAAAAGATTTCAATCCAATGTTTATTATTAAAAATCAACAAGATTAATCTTACCATTTTTATTAAAACAATACATAATAAAACTTAGAGTCATTTAATTGAATTTTACTAAACAAAAAAGAATAAATTATGTTATGAGGATTTTTTTATTGGAAATTAAATCATAAATTATTTTTTAATTCTCAAAAAAAAAATTAAAAGCAGTTTAAAGCTTTAGAACCTTTAGAAAAAATCTTAATTCTTTATCTGCTTTGGAGCCTATCCCTAGACTATTTTTTACGTTGAAACAAATTATTAATAATTAGCGAATTGCTTCTTAATGTTTGAAAAATCATCACAAGTCGTTCGAAGCTCAAGACCAAGCTGAAATTCCTTGAATTTTTTATAACTAACTTTAATTATTTTTTTACAACAATTTTCTCTAAACTAGGAAAATTTAGGTATATCGAACTATATATTTTTCAAAGAAGAATAAATAAATTTAAATCTTGTTTTTAATGACGTCTTGTTTTTTATTTATTACTATTTTGTGATAGTTGAATATCGATAAAAAGATAAGTTTAAATTTGAATATTAAAATTGCAGAATATTTATCAAATAGAGACGATCACTGATTCAGATAAAAGACGAAAATCTATTTGACTGAATATGCTAAGAGCTTCTAACTATACAGCAATACACACTTATTCAAATAAGCTAGCTATTGACGAACACATTCAGGAATGGCAATCACGCTGATAGGATGGTAATACAATTATCACCTGGACAAGAGAGGATTCTCGATAGTGCTGCTGCGCGTATAATTAGTGCTCTCAATAGAGAGGGAATGAGAGAGACAGTAAGAGATTGAGTGTACGGGATTACAAATATAATGTCATGCAAATATATCTCATCATTCGGTACTATACTAGTAATGCACGACTGGCGAGTACGTTAATTCACTAATGTATCATTGCTGTTGAACTATATTAGATTTTGCAAGTTGTGCAGTTAAATTTACGTAATCTCTCCACAACTGACTATGACGTCTATGAGAAGGTAAACATTGAAATTGATTTAGGATTTTGATTTGTTATGCTTTGCTTCATTTCTTTTTTTCTTCTATATATTCTGTTGAATTTGAAACTCCTATTATCCTGTCATGTCTCCGACTAGAAATGAAATATGGCCTTGTATGATCACGTATTCCTACGGTATACCGTAATTCTTTTAAAATATTAATTATAATCAAAACTACCCTATTACTACTTGAAATCAAATCATCCATCTATTAATAAAATCATAAAGTGAATTTTTGAAGTCAATTATTTTTTATCACAAATTAATTTATTTTCAATATTATTCCCATGAAAATATTTTACTTCCCATTGAAAAATGACTATTGTTGACGATTAACGATTAATAATTGATATTAAATTTTCTAAAATTAATTGAAAATTATATCATGAAGAGCATGAAATATTTTTGATAAATTTCAATGTCACAAGTATGATTTTAAAGTAACAAAATGGATGAAAATATATTTGTCATTAATTATATACAAAATAAATTGATGGGAAGTTGATTAATATATTTTTGTTACACGGTTCCAATAGGGTTCTATGTACATAGTATGTACATATGTACATGTCGATGTGAGACACAGAGTGATTGAACTATATCTTGCAACTATTCTATGCAGTGATGCCTCATCGAATGCACATATGCCCTACAGGGTTTGAATGGATGCAGTGTATGTGCAGCGAGCATACCGACTATTTCCTACACGTGCCAACGTGACGATATCTAGAATTTGGTAATTGCATCGCCTATTGAAGATGTCCGCTGATTGATTATAGGCTTGACGGCTGTACATTCATGGTATTCTCTGTTATTTGGTAAATACATGTGAGGTCAAGTTTTTTTAATTAGTGTGTGTTTGTATGCAGTGAAATAAGTAATTTATTTTTCAAGTATCATCATGAAGGATAAACGTGTTTCTATGTACTTTGTATGTAATACATTGGACTCGAGTTTCTTAAGCTCGAATCCTTTTTGTAAGAATCATTGGTGTAGAGAATCAAAAGGTGTGAAGTATCATTTTATCAAGAACAAGATAATTCGTGTTTAGTTGCAGCTTTTAGAAATACAATATCACTTGATATTTAGATGAGAGGAATGAACTTCAAACTCATGTCTGTCATTTCTTTTTATTTTTATCTAGTGTTTTTCTTAAATTTATCAAATTTTTAACATTGCCTTTGATTTTAAAATGCTTTAATAAAATATTTTAAAGTTAATTAATACATGGTTTTGGTGATAGTTGAAATTTTTTTGTCAAGAGATGAAGAAAAAATTTCTACCATTAGTCGCAAGAAACTTTATAAAGCTATTACAATGAGCGTATGCGTTATTCTACTATGCATTATTTGTCTAATACTATATTCAGTAAGTAACCCCTGCTCAATATATCAATAAATTTATTGTTAAGATTTGCACCCCATTTGGAGCGTAGAGTTGTTTATGATATTGACCTTTCCCTTTTATGTTAATTCGCTGTCCGAAGATATGCCAAAATGACATACGCGAATGTGCTTGAATGTAGATTTTGCACATTGTAAACCAGAAACTAACTTCTCACTAGCTTCGTAGTCATAACTAACCGAAATATCGACGAATTTATGATGAAACGAACCGTGAACTTACGCGGCTTTCCTACGTTCCTATGCTAATTGTGTCAATTAGCATAGGAAGTAGGTACTTTCGTCGTCATCGTCGTCGTCCCAAAACCTTTTGAATACATATCCGACTCTTTTTACAATATCCATATTTTATCTTATATACAAGTAATTTGCAACTTGCTATGTAGACATGTATTAGTCTACTAGAAAAGTTTATTACATTTATATTTAAATTGTTAGATTTCTTTCCAAGCTGTTTTTTTATTTTGAACAATACAAATGTATGGTGAAATATAAACTATGTTGAGGGCACTCAATTTCTTTCATTCTATAAAAAAAAATACGTATTGTTTCCTGCCATATTACAATACTGAAATAAACCAATACTTGGGTACAAAAGAAGAGGGTGTGAAGAGTAACACCAGAGCTTTCAGCGCGTAATAAAACAACAGGTGTACGTTTGTGAAGTAAATACACAGTAAATATATAGATTCACATACATGCATGTATGTATGCATGAGCTTGTAAATCTATGTTGGACGTTACATTGACTGATTGAGTGGCAGTGAATTGAATCCTCGGAAGGTAGATGACCCTTTACCCACGAAAACTGGTAGATATTTGCAGATTGCAATTTCTACTCGGTGTATAGAAACATACAAAAGGGTGGAAAGTGCACAGTTATATTTTAACCAAGTTCATGCGTGATGCAATCCTTTTATTTGATTTTTCTGTGTAACTGTGAATTCAGCTTGGAAATTTTTTTTTTTTTTTACAACAATGTGGTAGATTGACCATTTCAATTAAATTATCGAGAAAACAATTTTGGATACGTTTACATGTGTAATAGGTTCTGTTTCGTCAAATGACATTGATAGAGAAACAAATCATGTAAATGTAATATGGTTTTAAAGTAAAAAGTGGATGTGCTAAGGGAGTAAATATAAGCAAACGTACGGGAAGATTACATTCACACATTAGTATGTAGCAGGTATTCTGTAGTCAAATATTGGTGAACGTCTTGTGTGGATATATACAGTACCGTATGCATAGTGATTATATACCTATTAGGGGAACACTGTTCATGGTGTATCTACATAAGCGTACGTAGTATATATCCTTATGTATGTCTTATTTACCTATGACCATGTGGTCATGCTTCACATAGAAATAAATGCACATGCTGCAAATCAACAAGTATGATGATTATACCATATCGATCAACATCTGAGAAAGCTTATGTAATTGGTCCAAAGTCCTTTGATCATTCAGTTCCCTAAAATTGATTACATTATTATTGATATCGAATGAAGTGTAAAATTTTCCTTTATCACTTTTTATCTTATTAAATATCATCATATTATCTTACTATTTATCAGATATTGTTTTTTTATTTTATCGAAAAAATTATTCAACAGTGCAAATTGTAATATACTTTGGAAAAGTTAAATATTTTTGGACAATTATTTTTATCAATTTAATTTCGATTGAATTTTGTTACATAAATTTTATTATTGTAAATTTTTTTCGATTTTAGACTGGGAATTTTTTAGCACAGAGCTCCATGTTTGTATTTGAGTATATTCTACTCTTATGGAGTATCACGTTTGTTTATTTATTGAAAAAGGTAAAAAAATAAAGTAATGAAAACCTCTAAGTTAGTAGACATGGTCGAATATTGTAGTGCAATCAATGAGTTATTCCCTTTTTCATACATATACGTATGTAGAAGCCTATAAAAACCGCCACAACTATTGTTCACTGGACATCGGATCTCACGTGAATGTTTTTTTTTTTTTTACCTTTTACGAAGCCACAGAATCACAAAATTCGGTGAAATATACATATTATAAAGGTTTCTGAGATTTAATTTTCTTAAAAAACATATATTCAATGAATTAAATTTATTGCAATCAGTAATTGTTTTGTAATCAAATGTAAACTCAAATGAAAAATATCCATGCTCTCCAGTGGTCTGGAGGCAATCAACTTCCCAGTGGAAAAAATGAAAAGTCGATATCATTTTTTGTTCACGAGATAATCAAGATGGACTCATTACAATAACTTTTTACTGGGAAGTTAATGACTTGACAATCTTTTTCTATTATCTAATTAAATTTTTAACAGAAACAAACTAATCAATGATTTAATACTTGTTAAAATACTTGAATATATTCAAAAAATAGATTTAAATCATCAAATGTCAAGTATTTTGTTCACTTCAAACTTAAAATAACGATAGAAAAGATGTTGTAGTGTCAGTGTAGTTTAACATGTGCATTAAGTTTGCAAAAACTTGACAGGCAGCGTGGCCGAGCGGTCTAAGGCGCTGGTTTTAGGCACCAGTCCGAAAGGGCGTGGGTTCGAATCCCACCGCTGTCAAATTTTTTTTTTCTTTTTTCTGTGTAAACAATGGTTATACAAAAACATTTTCGAATTTACGACGCCTTAGAATGTGTAAAATGCAGAGAAAGTATGAAGAAAATGCAGGAATCTACTTATCTCTCATGTTCATTGTTCTATTCTATTCAAAGCAATTTTTATCTATCACATATATAGCTCAATAGACGCTTTGGAGCCATAAAAATGCTCCATATAATCTAGAGCTCTCCCGATACTTTTAGACACCCTGCCACCTGAGGGCAAATAAACCTTTTTATAACAGATTTAACCTCAGGAAAACCAACGTGGAATATACACGAGAAATTTATGAAGTCCTAGGGGTAGGTCAGCCCTTTTAAAAGCCAAGAGTTAGTGTTATTTTTATTTTTGGAGCAAGACTTTAAATTTGCTCCAAAACGCTGGGAACATTATGAGAGCCACTTTGCATAGTTTAAGAGGCTCCATAACACTTGAATAAATATAAGACAATCGTTGGTTATTTAAATGTATTGTTTTTTATCGATTACAGGTAGATCAATGTTCTTTAGGAAACATTTTTTAATCCTGGGGATGTAGCTCAGTGGTAGAGCGTTCGCTTTGCATGTGAAAGGCCCCGGGTTCGATCCCCGGCATCTCCAATTTTTTATACTTTTTGGAGACTTTTCATCCCCCACTGTTGACGAAAATTATTCAAAATATTTTCCAAACATTTTTGCAAGCAGAACAACTTTATTAGACACTCCAGAACGAGGTGAAATAGATTATTGAAGGCTTTAAAAGGCATTTGGAGCTGAAGGTAACACGAGAATCATCACAGATGTGAAGAACTAATATAATTATTAGAGTGTTATTGTGTATACTTTTTTAGCGAAATTGTTGTGACAGATATTTGACCATGCGTCAGTTTTGATTTTATTCTTCTCTGTTGTCATTGATTTGTGGTAATCAGTACACATTACGTTCTCTTGACACTTTTTTGAAACGAACCATCGCGTAGTTATTCCCCTATGGTCTTCAGGGAAAGGGTCTTTTGAGTTGTAAAGTATGCTGCCGACACTTAACACTCTGCTATACTTAATCTTATTGAAACAGGTCGTTTTACGCTGCTTGTGCTCCTTGAACCGTATGTCAATATTAATTTGATCTGTAAATGTTCACTATTTCTTTTCAATCACTTATCTCATGTAATCTCTTCCATTAAAAAGTACATTTTACTATAATAGATTTCAATTTCTCTATAAATTTTTACAGTTTTGTCAGAATGAAAATAAATTTTTTTTTCCATTAATTTTTAAACATCTGTAGAACTGATTAGAAAAAATTTACAGAAAAAAAAAGAATTTTGCTAAGTGTGGGGTTCGAACCCACGCTCCCTGTTGGGAACCAGAGCTTAAATCTGGCGCCTTAGACCGCTCGGCCAACTTAGCTGTGCGCTACAAATAGCAAATAATCGTACTTAATTCACCTAAAAGTGAATTGCTACTCCTTTTTTAGCTTCATAATAAAAATGTCTCATTTTACTCCAAAATTTTTCTTTTGCTCCAAAACATTTTTTTTTGGAGTAAAATAATATATTTGTTTGCTAAATAACGCTACAAATAATAAAATGATTTAGATAGTTTACTATTTTCTTCAGTTTTTTGGTTCTGCATAAAAAATAGCTGGACCGATGGCGCTGAAAACTGTTGAATTCGACTCTGAAAATCCTGAAACGTAGAGATTTTTCAGAATTTGGGATTCAAGAAATCGACCCCATTACTATAACTTCCTATTGGGTAGTTAAAAATAAAATTTAATCATCTTTTTAATAAAAAATCATTTTTTGTAATTAATTAACTCATTTTTGGAAGTTTATTTATGTTAATAGGTTTGAAAAAAAATTGTTTAAAATATAAAATGAATTTATTAGTTATTTAATACACACAATGTGAATTGCAGACACACATATGGGACGTTTGAACGTACACGTCGAGTTATTAATTGTAAAACGGAACAAAATACGACGAATGTTTCATGGCTCTATAGACTGATGGTAGTTGCGAGAGTCGTATTGTTGTCACATTCTTGTTGGAGTACTAATCAAAACTCCGGTGTCTTTTAAGATTATTAAAATCCGTCCAAGCTTTCAAGTCCTCAAAGGGTTAATTATCCTACGGGATGTTTATGGTTGTTTATGGCTCAGTTATTTTCATCTATACTATCTCTCAAAGGATTAGTAACATCTGCAGTGATATAAAAACGGTAGGTATCAAAGAAAGAAGGTATAAAAAACTCGTGTGAGTAACGAGTATATGAAATATATATTATTATATTATTTATTTTTCATCATTAAAAAAAAAAATAGAATTATTTAATATGGATTTTAGTTGATGTAGTAAATAAGAAATAATTATCAGGACTGAAGTTATTAACGTATTAAATTATTGTGGTCGTTATATTATATGAAACTTATTGGTTAATGTATGAGTGTTAAAACATTCTACAGGACTTGGTATCTCGTTCCCTTAAAAAGCATTTCGGTCGTTAAATATGACGGTGCAATAATATTGTTAGTGCTAATCTCCGAATTGCGGTAATTACATAGAAAGCACATTAAGGTAACAAAGAAAGTATTCCAAGAAATAAATAAAATACCGGTAAATTGCGAAATCGATAAAAAAAAAATATTTTACTTGATATTCTAAGTGAAAAATCAAAATTATTCATAAAAGAAATAATAATGATTATTGTTGAAAAATATTTATTTAAGTAGTTGTATGATTTTTGTGGTTTTTATTGAATTTCATTAAAGTGAATTAGAGGATTTTTTATGCGTTATGTAGAGAGTCAAATGCCACTGGAATACTGTAAGTAATAAGTCTATTGAATGCTTTATTCTTTATATACGTCTTTCTGGTATAGTATAATAAATGCCGTAAAGGCAGGTTTATTGTTACGTAGCTAGAGCCTTGGAGATATATCGTAGCATGTTTCGAATTGCGTGAGTTAAATATATTTTTTTATGCTCTCTGTGTACCTCCCCGTTTGGATGATGGACAAAGTCCATCTGGAATGGAACAAACGGTCGTAAAAAGGTCACTCGTTTAATTCGAAATACTCTGCGTATTTTGAATTCCTCAGCTTTATTGACTCGTCGTTCATACTACATTGCCCTCAACTCCATGGTCCTGCTAGAAAAGTTTCCTCATTATATGTGTATATGTGTATAACAGTTGTCGAGAGTGGTAGATATTTTATTGTGAGATTCATTGCACTACTTTTATGGTATCAGAAAAATATCAATTAACTTTGAGTAATAATTTTTTTTTTATTGACAAGACATTGTTACATTCTTAAGGCTTTATACATCACGAAAAAGACATTAAATGATTTTGTTATGAAGATGAAAATTATGGCAAATTTGATGCAACTAAGTGAAAGCTAGAGACGAGTTGAATGTATTTTATTGAAAATGAATTTTAGATTTAGAATTAAATTTTTCGAGATTTTTAAACAATTGTTGAAAATCATTTAATTGGATACAAATTTTTTCAATTCAAAAATCACTTGAAAAGTATGAAATTGAATTTTTTTAAATAAATTACATATATAAATTAAAAAACTTTTTGGAGCTGCATGAAATTTTTCTTTAAATTTTAAATTGTAAGAATGAAGTTATTGAAAATTATTGTTAATTAAAAAATAAATATTATGAAGTTTTGAATTAATTTAAACAGCTCTTTAAAAAAAATTTTTAAATTCAATAAAATCTTTGCTTTCTTTTATTGTTATTGAACGCAATTGTAGGGAATAACTGATTCAAAGTAAACTACTCGGTATTTACGTAATTATCTTAAAGGAACAGAGTTTTTTTAACCGAAATTCTCTCAATCCACATCAATACTGACTAGCCACATAATTACGTCTGTATAATTTTTTTCATCATATGTACATAGCTTGCATATTTTTTTTGTCAGATTCTTTACTTGCATACTGATGTTTTTAAGTTGATTAAAGAGAATGAAAAAATGAGAAACGGAAATTTAACCCGAGGCACCAATTAACGTTTGACATTCGTCCATTTTGAACGTGTATGTTTTTCCCATCTCTTTTCAGTACTTCTCTTGATCCCCTTTCCTTCTTGATGATGCTTTGCTTTTGAGTACGATTTAGAATTCTACAATGCAGTACGAAAAAGGTGATTGTGTATTGACAGAAAAAAAAGCAAGAGGGAAAAAAAACGGTATGCAAAAATATACGAATCTTTCCTTGTCGTTCTTTTAGATATGATGTAGCAATAATGATAGAAGGCCGCGGCAGTATAATGGGGCAGAAAACAAGAGAATGCCTGCACATCAAAGTACCGGAAGTTATGGGGGATGGCGAACTCTGTGCATCCGGCGCAGACTGATAATCATCTGAACGAATACTTTGTAATCGTTAATTACAAGCGCTCTTCGGTCGCTTTGAAATGCTGCACTCTTTGGAACGATCTGTGGACCTACTGTAGAATAGAATCATCGAAAGTAAAAGATGAAAAAGACTTGAAAATAAAAAAAAAAAAAACATTAAAAAGCACAAGAGATACAAGCCTGTGTTATACCTGAATTTAACTCTAGTGTATTACATTCGTCATTATAAGTCTACAAATAAACTCCTATGAATATTTTTAAATTATTGGACCTTTGGATAACTCATTGTTACTATACAAAATGTTGCAAGATATTTTTTGAAAGATAAGAGATTATTGAAGAAAAAAATGACAATATTAATGACTTTTATCAAAAATCACAAGGCTGTGTTCAACAAAAGAGCTTTTGCCGGAATTATTCAAGATAAGTCTTGTTGAAGAGTTGATGAAACTTCACCATTTACCAACGACATTCTAGTTAGCAGAAAATCGCCCTATTCTATAGGTGCACCCGGGAGGATATATCAAAGAAGATAGCAGTACGTTGGGATGAACAATCTGGTCATAAATTAACATCCTGTGACAGTTAGATTAATTGTTGTTCAGTATATCACATTGCTATATTTGCTAATTTTCTTCAGGGTGTGGATAGCAGAATCCCCTAGGAATCTTACCTCTAGGGATGCCGTCGAATTTCAGTTAGCATCATGCAAACGAATTTTCGATATCTGAGATTGTTATTTATATCAAACAAATATTCTAGTGTTGGTTTTTGTTATTATTTTAATTGATGGTAATTTTACATTTATGATATATCAAGTTTATTGATAATTAATAGTTAATTATAGCGTCAAATAATGCTGTGGTTTGAAGCAATATTCTGTTACTAATTACATTGTAATAATATTACATTATCAGGTTCATACACAATCGGCCGATTGATACCTGAGGATATTAATTTACAATCAACTGTATTCTAGTTAATTTCTTTGCCATTAGAATAATTTATCTCACTTTATTGATACCTCAGGAATATTAAATAACATTGGTCAGTCAGCTTTTCTTCTAAGATCATTTCATACGAAAGTATTTATTTATTTAAAATCATTTTTTGGATAATTTTTATTAAATATAAAATGAAAAAATGAAATAAATGAAATTATTATGGAAGTAAAAGTTTTTTTTTTCATAAAAACAAATTAGTTGATAAATGAAAAATAAATTGAAGATGTTTTGAAAATTATTGAAAATAATAGTTGAATTTTAGATTGTGTAAATGAGATGAGGAAAATTTTTTTTAGTTATCCATACGGCGGATTTAATATTTATCTTATCACTTAAATATTCCAAAGTAATCATATAAATGATTTCGCAACTATAGATTGACAAAATCAAATTAAATCTAAAGCTTCACACTTCAATCCTCTTTTTCTACATACCCTTCTCAATTCAACATTTCAACCGTACACGTATCGTCCAACAGATGCAGGGACATTGTGGAACGTAAATACATGAATTGTGTTTATGTATGAGTACTATGGCAGAGCAATCAACACGCACGAATGAATTTAAAGTCATAAAAACTTTTATTAAGGGTGATATTGTCAAAACTACTTACTGACTTACAACATGCTGACGATTATTTTGAATCGATCGTGTGTAAGATTTGATATTGGTTTGTGTGTAGTGAATGGGTTTGCTATAATCCAAAGGTTGCAAAGTGCTTTAATCAATTCACCCAAAGTATACCAATAAAAATTGTTGACTTTAAGTTTATTTTCTAAAGTCGTGAATTAAAAAAATTTTTCAGTCAAAATGACTTTGTGTTTACACACGTTTTCATCTACTTTGTTATATTGCTTGACGCTATTTGTTAATTTGTCAGTAGAAAATGACAACAATTTCGTTTCAGTAGTAAAAAGAGGAAATAGGGGTAGTTAAGCAAAGCTGCTACATAGTCTACTATACATTCGGTACGAAATTGCGTATTTATGCTTCGTATAATCTTCCTATTGAGAGTTGAATTCATCAATGCCCAAACATTACCGGTTCTATTTTCCTACAGCGATATACATATGGATAAACGCAGCAATAGTTGGGAAAAAAAAAATTTCTCTTTAATGTACGTATTTTGCAATTTAATCTACATGAGATTAAAATCATTAAAACATTTATAAATGAAAAATAAATTTTTCAAATGTATATTTTACTCGATTTTTCATGTATCTCGATTAATCATTCAATTTTCATTTATGAAAGAAATCATTTTCAATACCTGCGCTTTTTATAGCAAAAAAAAAATGCAGGATTAATATTCATAATCTCATAAATTAAACCAGTTAATAAATATTAATAAATATTAATTTAAAAATGATAATAATTGAATAATTAATTAGAAAAAAATTATTTATTATTAAGAAATCTGGATTAAAAAGTATCATTAATAATTTTTATTTGAGGCGTGTCTTGTATTTACCCTAAATGCTAATTTCTCACATTAATAAATAAAAGAGTTAAAGCGATTATAGTAATAAATGTTTAACATCAGCAAGACAGTAAGGGTGCATCAACAAGATGAAAAAAAATTATGTCTCAGCTTAAAAAGAATTGCTTCTAAGGGACAAAAGGATGTTACTAATACCCCTGTGTACATATTTGAGCGTCAAATTTGTTTTCCCTTATGTAAGACTGAATCTACTGTGATTGTATTCTATATTGAAGACAGTAAATGTCTCGATCTTATCACATTCCTACGATTTCATTTTGCTTCACCCATCTGTAGGATACTTGATACTGGACCTATCGGTTTTCTAAATGATCCCATAAGAACTGAAGGTCGACGAAGAATTCAATTTTCTATTTATGGGACTACTCTAGTGCCAATTGCCGGAAGAAATACCACCTAAATGGCAAGTTGTAGAAAAACTAAATACAGATCTCAGAATTTAATTAAAATCTTCAATTTTTATTTTATTTTTTTTTCCTTTTCATTTTCACATTCTATTGACATTGTATGCAAATTATTTCAATCAATTCATCGATGTAGGTAGTGTTAAAAATTATTGATGATTATTCACCACAAATATGGTAGGGTGGTGATAATTTTTAATGGATGTTGTCAATCAAATGCCAGTTACTTTTGGTAAAATAATAATGCATTGTTTTCTCACGTATAGGAAAACTATTAATAGAAACTGCAATAACAGTTGGACAAATTGTCTGAAAGCTCTCGTCAAGTATTAAAATACGACTAAAAAATACTTTTATCGTTGACACGTTAAATCAATTGAAGCAATATTTATTGCCAGTATTAATTAATTCTCTTCATATGGATCTTCTGGTTTATCATTTTAACATGATCTATTACTATACATCCATCGAGTACTTTTATTTATTTCAAAAAAACATATTACTTTTTTAATGTTATCATTAACCCCATTTTTTACTGTCAATATTTTCTTTATTTTTGTCCGAGATTTAATCAAAAACTGACAATAGATATACATTACTCATCTTCTTTATTTATTTTCTGGATGTCGAATCATGATATTCGTAAATGCATTGTAGGCGTTTCAACGCTACTGGTGTACAGGTGTCAGATGTTCATGTACGATTATGAACAGGACAAAAAATAGGTAGAATTGACATTATGCACACGCGTGACTTGTGCACGCTTGGTGTGAAGCATAAACCTTAACATATATAAATAGCCACTCGGCAGGCATGAACCATAAAACGCGACATTCAAAAGATAACAACGCATGATGACAGATGCCGTTTATTAACATGCAGAGGATACTGGTAATAAGATTCACGAGATTGGTAATTTTGCTTTTATACGTTTATAGAATTCATATACATCCATTAAGATTTTTTATCTATTTTTTAAATAGTTTATAAAAATCTGATAAAAATGATATTATAAGCTAAGTATTGATTTAAATTTACGCTATAGAGTTGACAAAAAATGTGGCGTAAAGTGTCGACCGACTGGAAAAACCTGAAATTACTGGGGAATTTTTCAGTGTCTGGAAAAGTCAAAAAAAGGTGAAAGAGTGATGGAGGTAAAGATCTCGTTTTAGTTGGGGTTATGAATAGAAGAGAAATTATTACGAGATCGCGATAGAAATGTATTAAATTACGCCGTGAAAAAGAGATCTTTTCAATTATTAATGATTTCTTCATATTTTTTTTTCTTTTTAGATAAGTTTGATATTAATTTAAAAAATTTATTTTTTTTTTTGTTACAGATACACTAGAATGGTGAGTTTGAGTTCAATAAAGAAAAGAGAAAATTATTTTTTTAAATTAATTTTATATGAAGATGATTCACTGGACATCACGAATTTGCTATTATTTTTGTAAGTTTTTTTTTTATGCTTCATTAAAAATACATACTTCTATTCATTCAGGTAAAACAAAGTATTAGAAAGTTATAATACAAGGTTAGATCTTGGAAAGTTTGAGTATAAGATAGAAAATAAATTCTAAATACAAAGGTATGAATCGTAGGATGATTCACTGAACGACACGACAGTTGGTAGATATTCTATTCTTCTCAATTTTACCGAGGGACTTTTTTTTATCTCTTGAGAAAAAAAATTACTTATTTTCTTAGCGATAATTTTTTTCAACAAAATTTATTGAGAAATATTTAAGAGCAAGAAAATGATAAAATTCAGTGATAAAAAAATATTCAAGTCATAAAAATAACAAGAAATCATATCCAAAAATGCCGAAAGGTTATAGATTATTATTATTATTCAATCGTATTTCAATTTAAGAATTATTATAGTATGAAGCCACAAAGGGTTGTTATATGTAAAGATAAAAATGTCCAAAGACCTCCGTGGAGGAGAAAAAAAATTGACATTGAATATGAACACCAAGAAGATCATAAAGTGCAAACGATTGAATAACTTTTTTCTCGGTGGGTGATTTTGCGGTTTACGTGGTGGTGATGACGATGGCGATGGTGGTGATGGTGGTCATATAGTGGTTGTATATAACAAGAAAAAAAAAAGTATTACAAATGTCTCATTGAATTCAAAATTGCCAAGTGTCAAGTCTCCTTGGTAAGGTCAGAAGGTGTCATAAGGGGATGCTATGCTACGTAACAAATTACAAACGTGAGTGCGAAACCGGCACGCGGTCACCGCATATAGTGAAGTAATAATTTTCATGGGTTTATTGTCGTTTTTTCTTCAGTTAAAAGCCAAACATTTACCGCAGTTCAAACCACTCGCCTTGAGACGTACTGTCGAGGACGTTTTACAAATCGTTGTCATATAATTGAATTTGATGCTCAAAAATCTCTATTTTATTTATTGAACAAATTATTATTGACACGGCCTGAATTTAATTTTAAAGATCTCAAAAAAAGCTTTAATAGAGATAAAAGTTTTTAAACAGTAGAGTCAGAATATTTATCGTTTTTCAATATTTATGAAAAATAATTTATTAAAAAATAATATTGTGTTAGTTTTCTATTGAGTAGATTAAGTAATATTTTTTTTCAATTATCTGTTGATAGCAATAAAAATAATAATCATTAAAAATTGTATAGAGCGTACGTCACAAACCCCAGGGCGCAAGATGTTGCTGACAATAATTCTGTTGTAAACAGCTCGTAACAACATAATTGCTTGTTCAGAGTCAGTCTTGTGCATCTCACTTATACATCATAGTGAAGCTTGTAGTTGAGAGTAAACGTCGACCGATTAAACTGGGGTAGTAAGACCGAGATAAGAAGAGAGTGAAAAAAGCGCCAGGGGTCTTTTTAAATTGGCGACTTTTTGGTCAACAATCGACCCTTCCGGAGCTTGGTTGCTAACCGCTTCGTGCTACTCTTTTTTCTTTTTTTCTTTTTTTTTTATAATCGTAGTAGTTGCAGCTTGTAAACGACCTCCGTGTAACACCCTACGGCTATACTATAATAGTCACGAGGGGTTGAAAAGAAACTACCCTCAAATACGCTTTAGATAGAATCTAACTCTTGCGAATATCTTCAAAGGCATCCGTCGGTATATGCTTCCTTCCTTCCTTCCTTTTTTCCTTCCTTTCTATATTAGTAAAAATAAATTTATCTTTGAAAATTTGATGAGCTATATTTTCGCAAAATCAAAAAAAAAAATGTTGTGATTTTTCTGTATAGTTCATCTTTCTTGGTCTTTTCTTATCAATATAACGACGAAGAACGGAATTGAAATAACGAAAGTTGACAAGAAAAAATAGTAGAACAAATTTTGTTGAGAAAAATGATCGTCATGGGACTATATCGAGAACTAAAAGATGCATTCGTGTATTTCTCCCCCATTTGTCTGGATCTTAACCAAGTCCATCTTTCAGACTGGACGTAATCGTATTATTGGAGTGCCGATAAGCCATCCAAGCGTCGTCCCAAGCATTTAATCTTCTTCGCTTTTTTCCCTACCACTTTATTTCTTTACATTTCCCGTACGTAAAGTGTCAAATTTCGAAATTTAAATGCCACTAGAGAGTTGGCAAAAATTGACCATTTTCTCGATGCTTTTTTCATGTATATCGACGTAGTTGTATTTTTAAACTTCCGGAGAAAACGATTAATCATGTCGAAAAAAGAGGAAGCGGTCAGTTCGTTGTGCATAGGAAATATATACAGATGTATGAGACCTATGGTCACTCTCCCTATAAAATATGTCCAAGCCATTAATCCTGAATGGAAGGAAAATATTCAGCTCTTACTCGACTGACAAAATGAGTACTCGAGGTATCTTAATATGAATAGAAAAGCTATTTTGTCTCTATATTATTTATTATTCTCGACAGTTTTAGGTACTTGGGCAAGCGTATTAAATCTAGGAATTTATGTAATGCATCCATAGCAAATATTTTAATCGCATGAAATTCCTAATCACATCATTGACTTGGAAAAAAGTCCCTTTTATTCATATGAATAACAAGTGCACTAGCTTAATGTACTTTTAATGATCAATTCAATACTTTCTAATTCTTATTCACACACACACTAGAGTTTCATTCTATTTTATTTAATTAAATAAAAAATTTACCATCAACTTTCTTCAATGGAATTTAAAAAGAAAAATTTACAAGATTTATTTGCAAACCTAATACATTATCGAATGAGAATAAACGAGAGACAATGAGTTAGCATGGTATCAAATCGAGCTTTCACTGAAAGATAAACAAATTCCCTTCACTGTTGTAGCGCATTGACCGGGTGCTGCGTTTTACATTAATTGCGTCAACCCTTGCTTGGAGTCGTTGGACAGGTCGTCACACTTATCTCTACAACCAGCGGGTTTAAACCGCTCATCTCTTCTCTTCCGTCAATTACAACTTGGCCTAACGTTATTACTATAGCACACTGGGCTTTGACAAAACCACGAGGTAGAAATTTGCAAGTGATTTGGTAGTTAGTGCGACTGTTTGCAAACATTATTGTTAATTCTATTGCTAACAGCTAAATGGAATCAGTTGATAGCTTGAATAATTAATCGTAACACTTTACAGTATGATACTTTCTTTCTATAGTTATTAGTAAAAATAAAATTTCCTAGACAAATTTTCTGAAAGATGAAAAAATGTGACAATATTTTGAGAAAATTGAAGATGTGAAGGTAAATTACACAGTGATGTTTTGTGATTAAAAAATTTTAATTAAAGTTAAAAAATGCGTGTAATTAAAAATCACGTTTAATTAAAATAAAGTGGTTTACTTATACATCATTGACTTCAGCAGAAATATAGGAATTATGGGAATAGCGGATGAAACAATTTAACCCTTTGGAGATTTACAAATATATAGGTATAACGTGTTTGATCACGTGAGACTCTGGTGTTGAATTGTTAGGAGGGGAGTTAGATGGGAGTCTACATTTACGTCCACTCTGCTGATGCCTCAGGGTTTCCGGAGTATTTCCATATACCTCCGCATCTATATGTATATGCGAATAAACTCGATAGACCTTGTGCATCTGCCCGTCGGGCAGCAGTCTGCTTCTGTCACTAGTACTCGAGTTAATTGTCATTTCCGTGCTTGAATAAATTAATAAGCTTTGGAGAATGAATGTCTGTGGTGTATGGCATGTATAGTTTACAAACGTGAGAAAATGATTGATTCATTCATAGAATCTACATCAAAGTGCCAACTGAATCAACGGAATGCTTATAGTTTTAATTAATATATATTAATGGAATTTAATTATATGAATTATTATGATTATTTTTATTTTCAAAAAGATCTAGATAAATTTCTGAATATCGTGAGAGAAATATTTCATATGTTTTTTTATCAAATGTTGTTATATTCTCCTTACTTAAATTCATGAGTTGCTATTTACTTTTGACATTACTGCTAAAATGTCTTCTCGTGTTTCAAAATATTGAAACTCGTCAGTTTTCCCTTCAACTTTACCCCATTCTGACAGCTGTACTTCGTCAGTTATTGAATTCTCGTTTATTTTGCGTATATTCGTTTACACAAAGAAAATTTATATCTATGTACACTCAAATTTCGTTTAAAGAAAACACTTAGATCAAGTGAAATGATTTTCTATTTTCACCAAAGTCTTTTATTACAAATAATTTAATTTTCAATTTCCAAACAAAAATAGAGAAAGTATTTTACATGAATCTATGAAGTTACTTTCAATCAATTTAAATAAAACATTTTTATTTTTTTATTTGTCTTACAATCTCTTTTGTCTTTTTACGCTTCTCTTGCTTACAATTAGCTTTCCATTTTAGCTCCCTCGTAAAACAATAAAAAAAATTTTCAACTCATTAACTTTTAGTTATCAATTATCTCAATCGTTAGTTAAAAAAGCTTAGAGTTTACATTTGATAGATAACACTTTTTATTTCTTCTCGTGACTTGAGTCCATTGTCGGGAGTGTGCATACGGTAACGGAAGCATTGACTGATCGGTGAGACGCCCTTAGAATATATAATTATCGGCATTATATCTTTTGGAGTTGCTGTATAACTAACAACGTTGTCCCCCGGTTTTCCATCGAGTGATTCGCAAATCCCGCAGTATCACACCCTACTAATAGGGGAATGACTAAAGTGACGTCATCATTAAAAGACAGAAATAAATGTAGACAGAGGGATGAAGAAAGAGAGTGAATTTGTGGATGTATGTGTCCTTGTGTGATTGATTGGCCTATTGAAATGTTCATTCAGGATGGCCGACTAAAAGAAACCAAAAAGCTTTAGAATAGTTGATTACCTTGAAAAAGTAGATAAATGCGGTCGAAAACTCTCATTCATTCAATCAATCTTATGAATTGTCGTTTAAGCTTTCCATAAATGAATTAGTGATTTAGGCTGAAAATCGCACAGAAATAATTCATTGTCATATTTTGGTATCATTATCACGTAAATGATAAATACTTTGTGCAGTTTTATTATTGATATCATTAATCATCCAATGACTTCTTAATTTCATTAGAGTCCGTTATGAACTTGATGATTTCATTTAATTTACAAGTGTTGTTGATGCTATTATCCTGGGTAGTGATTTAAGTCCAACCTTTCATAGAGTCCTGAACATAGCCAACATGATCTTTGAGAAGCCTAATATAGAACTAGCAGGTCTAGAAGAGAAAATAAAACCAGAACTATTTAGTAATGTCAACGTATATACAAATGGTATAAAAGCAAGAAGTTTCATCATAGATAGGTGTGTTCACGAAAAAAAAATACTGTCGTTTCTTACTTCGGTTACTACTGGAGGGATAATAGAGCCGATAATCTATCTAATCCTTCAAGTAAATCAACTGGAAAAATTGTCACCCTCTTTTGACCATTGCAAATGTCTCCAGTGTTCCACAAAATGCTGCTAACTGCGACATCATCTATAATTTAAAGGTGATAAAATGGGCTTTTATTGATCAAGAAGAAAGTAAAATTTATGTGGAAAAAATTTGTCATAAATCATATAGATAATAGTAGAAAATATAATTTACAATGATATTTTTATTAATTGAATTTTGATGTGAAGTTGTAGTTGATGTGTTGAATAAGTTTAAAATAGTTTTCAATTAATCGTAAATGATTGAAATGGAAATGATCCATGGATCAAATGCATTTGAAATGAAGGGTTTGATAGAAACTAGCAAATATTTATTTTTCAAATGAAAATATTATGTAACTTATCAGCAAAGTGTACAATTACGTAGCGTCATTTCCAATTCAACGCCCATAGCGATTACTATTTGGATTAACAGAAAGGATAAAGCTACATTGGACATTGACTATATATATACGTGTATACAGGAGCAATCCTCGGACGAGTAATCTAATCAAACATTTATGCTAAATCACGAAACAATCTGAACACAATCAGCAAATAAAAGGACCACCCTTCTGTCCAAACGCACGACCCTTAAAGCCCACTGGTCATTTGACTCTTCTATTTAATTGAGGACCGGAATGACCAAACAAAAAATTGATGAACATTCTCAACTATACAAAAGGCTTTATATCGAGTCCGTCCTCGCTTGAGTAAAGCACGTAATTTATTTGCTAAGAATAAGATAGTACAGGGTGTAGGTAGATTTGCAAATGCATTTGCTTTTTGCATGAACATAAATTTGTGGCAAACAGTTCAGCTTCGTCACGCTAAAGTAGTAGTAGTCAAGTTAACTTTGATTACCCTCATTCATTAAGATTAACTTTCCTCAAATCACCTAATCCTTTCACGCAAAGGAGAAAATAATATCTCACATATATATACCCAAAAGCTCATATGGCTTTATTGCTTGAGCCACCAACCAACCTTTCTATTAAAATTCTTGAGAAAGGGTTTCGGTGTTTTTATTTTGCTTCAAACTTTGCATACACAAATTGATATATTTTGTTGATTTAATATGTTAGAAGTCTATTTTTTATAACGGTTAAGATTTTTTGTATCCATAAGAAAAAAAATCTGTTGCAGTAACAAATATTGTTGTTGTAACAAAAGAAGACTATTATGCATTAAAAAAAATATCTAAGTAATTTTCTATTTAAATAATGTTTTGTTTTTAATTACTTTTAGTAATTTAAGAATCTTAAGTTGAGTTGTAAATCTATTATTGTTTTTCTTGAGCAGAACATAGTTTTTATTCTAATAACTTAGCGTCAATAGAAGTAAAAATAATATATATGATAGATAAATTAAAAATTTCTAACCACTAGGAAAAAATATTTAAACCATTTAAAAATACTAACTACTCACTTTATTATTGAATTCCATTTATTTTTCTTCAGCAAATTTTTCAACATTTCTCCAATAAAAAGCATTTCTAAATAAGTAATAAATCTCCAAATAAAATTATATTTTTCAATTCTTCCGTCGGCTGCAGTATTTAACGATCAAAGAATAAGGTATTGATGAAACAAACGACTATGTCAGATTTGTGTGAAACAATAGAAGAAGGCTTTTCCATACACCGCAATAATCCCGATGAAGGCAGGATCAAAACTTAATAACGGATGAATCGAATTTTGTTTGAGGTATTTCATGGAGATCGAACCAAAAATTCTGCAATACTTGTCTCTGGTATCAACTTTGTATGCAAGCTAGTACTATGTACTATGAATAAGAACAATCTGTACATTGTTATGAGTGTTGACTCTTTAAAGACACTTTATGTATGTAAACATTGCTCCATATATCTACACTTAGCCTTGCAAATCTATTGAGGCTTCATTTATTCTTGAAAACTTCGGGAATTTTTTCCTCTCTAATTACCCTGCTTCATCGAAGTAAAATGTTACCTCTATTGTTCGTTATTTCCATTCAAAAAAAAAAAAAATTAATATTTTTTAAAAGTTGAAAAAAATTTTAAACTTGCCATTTTAAAAGAATAAAAATACTGTCTAAATAAAGATTGATAAATAAAACAAAAAATCCTAATTAACTTTTAAACAACTTTTTGCTTTTTTACCAAGCATAAATCACTGCTGTCTCTTTGTGTTTATATTCATAGATGTGTTGAAGAAGATTGAAGAGCTCTGACAGTAGGTGATATATACAAAGCACTAGGGAGTGCTCACGAAATTTATTGGATTATAAAACTTGCAACAAAATAATCAATACTTCTTAATTTAAAAAAGAAATTCTCACACTCTTGAAACTTTTTAATTAATTCCACTTTAATCTTCAATTAAATTAATTGACAGCTTATTTAACCTTACTTTACAAAGTATGTTGAAAGTAATTGTTATACCCTTGACTACTCTCGTTTTACATTTATAAGAATTTCCTTCAAATATCGTTGGATATTTGTATGAAAAAGTCAATCTTGTATTTGATCCTGTTTCTCTTTTCCTCCCTCACTTTGTTATGGATGATGTTCTCCTCATGAACGTTAGGTATTCGATTGTGAGTGGCGAGGGGGTTGACAGTGATAAATGGCTACTGTCCAGAGTTCAATATATATATATATGCGGTCGTTGAAGCATGGTATATAATTATACTTCAAAAATATACTGTATCAATTGTGACATAATATACATTATGCGTTCAGCATATAAATATAATATATTTTTTATTTAATAAATATAAATTTTAATGATAGCATTTTAGTAAAAAAAAGAATTTCCTTAGATTAATTAAAAATTAAAGTGGATAAATATTTTTTAATAATTAAATAGTGTAAGAAAAAGATTAAATAATTTTTTTTTTTTGAATTTTCAATAATATCAGAAGACAAAAATTATCATTTAATTCATAATTTAGCATTTAGACAGCTGGAAATACGATGGTGAAGTGAAAATAATGTGAAGCGGAACGAGAAGTGACATTTAACAAAGAGTCGAGTACTTTCGAGGAGGGAATTTTCGTTATCACACTGTCGCATGGTAATGATAAATGAATGGATTCGTATATATGTACAAGCATAGCAAAGTATAATTCTTGGACCATTCATTGCGACACTTTATTTTCCCCCAAGTTAATCAATCAAATCTCAGTTAGATGATATCTAAGTTTTTCCTCAATTACTAAGATATAAGTTACTCGTGCTATCTCTTGACCAATTACACTTGTGCATATTTTTGACATCAGTGTCATTTATATCAAATGTCAATAATTAAAATCATGGAAAATTCTATTTTATATTTATTTTCTGAAACATAAATATAACCTTTTTGTTCAATTATTAATAAAGACATTAATCAGATTTAAATAATTAATTTCATCAAAGATCTATCAGAATGTAAAATAATTAAAATTATGTACATTAGAGTATTAGATTGCTTTTAGCAAGTAATATCTCTGCTAAATAATTAATGCAGCATAAAAATAATAATGATAATAATGGTATAAATAAAAGAAGTAAAAGATTTTAAGTGGATGAGTAGAAAAGTCGAATGAGTTAGCACAGAAATAATTGTAACAGCCTGTTTTCTTGTAAGTTAATCAATCAAATCTGGTAGACGATGTCAGGTTTTTTCTCGATATTGTCAGTTAGATATCAAGGGCTTAAATTTCTTTCCCCTGATACCCCACGGGATAATAGCATTTCAGAATAAGGCTAAAGTAACTCTGGCTGCTGCTACTTTTACTACTACTACTACCACCACCACTACCATGACTATCATCACCAGCACTGCTGTTCTGTATACCAATGGATGATGTTACTCATTTGACGTTTGACTAATTACCAGGGGATGACTGGCATCTTATCTCACTTATCTCTCTGCCTTGTGCTCCCTCTCAATCGAATTATTTTTTTCCTATGTATTCATTAATGACACAATGTAGTGACCCAATTTTTTGGCTAATTGACTCGATGTATCCTAAGTATTTGAGATATATACAATTTATAAATGGCTTGGTAACATTTGTCTTGTCAGCATTTGTGATTAGATTGAATGTAGATGTCATCTGATGCTTTTGTTATTCTATTTATATTCAGGAGAGTACAATCCAATTATATGTAATTCACATTTATGCTTGTAATTATTTATGCATCAGGTTTTAGATTAGATAATGTGAATAGATAATGTGTAGTTATCAATTATTCATAAATATGAATTTTTGAATAACCTTAATGATCAAAAGTGTAGATTGAAGATTAAAAAAAATTTCTTGATGAAAAAAAAAGAAGTTAAAAAAAATGTTTATTGATATTTATATTGATAGTAAAATATGTTTGGATAAAATTAATTATTTAAGATTTTAAGCCAAGATTTTTTTTCACTTGTAATCACTTTTTCGTCAAATAGAGATATAATGGACATAGATGACCAGTAGGTCGGACTAATGAATACCCTAGAGAACTCCCCGGGGGTTGAGAATTAAATGAAAAAGCTTCTCATAATTGATTCATCATGAAACCAATGTTTATCAACTTCTTATTAAAAAATTAATTAAATAATTTTTTTCTAATAATTGAAATGTAGTTATCAATCATAAAAATAGATATTTAATAATTAATTATAACGTGATACAGTTTAAATTTATAAATAGATATTATTTTCATAAACTAGACCATTTAGGATTATTGAAATAATTATTATAAGATGATTTAGAAATTATTAAAAAAATAAAATTGATTATTAACAAGTTTTTTGAAGCATAAAGAGTTTTAAAAAAGTATCTTCACTGAATCTTAATGGAAAGGAAGGATTTTTAAACGTTGATTTAGGAGTTTCTAGTAGCAAAAATAAAGGAAAATGTAAGATTAGTAGTAAGTACCAGGTGCAAGTCGGACAATCTATTCATAAAACTATAAATACGTCAAAATAGTATCTGGTATTTTGTAAACATCCCTAATACCTGGTTACGAGCCTCTGTTTTCACGTTCTTTATGATATTGCTGTGGATTAGACGAGAAATATTTCACAGTTGAAAATATCTTTAGGTACGTAAGGTTTTACGAGGACAACGTGTTATCCGAGCATTCTCGTAAAGGAACCAACTGGAAAGCCTAGTGGATTTTGCCTGGTTACTACTACACGTCCCCTTAGGCTAATCTACATTTGCAATTTGGTCGCGCCACAATTTCCAAACAAGCGGTAAGACAGCTTTGCCTTGGACCAAACTTGACTTTGGTAAACTTGCTGATAATTTTCATTGGCTCTAAACTCACGTTGCCAACTAATTCTCGCAACTTTCAAACTTTCAATCTGTTATACATGATGTTATAAGCAAGATACGGATACTTACGCAAGTACTATAATAAATTATCCTTTTTTTTGTATTGAAAATTCGCTTCAACTGCTTCTACTAACATTACCCAAACTCATTAAAACTCTTTAAAATGTTGAAAATTTATTATCCAAGGAAAAATAAACTACTATTCATGGCTTCAATTCAGAAGATATGATACTGCTGTTGTTGTACACTCTAAGTTTCAAACTCACAAGAATCTCAACAAGTCTTGCTTTGATAGAGAATCATCCAAACTCTGATGAGTAGTTGTTAGAGGGTGGTTGCCTCCAGGCAAGCATCTCCTTCTATTGGTTGAATATACTGATGTTGTTCTATTGACATTTTAGATTATCTTCATCTACAAAGTAATAATTTTATAATAAATAACATAATAACAAAGATAAATCTTTGATTGTAAAATAAAAATAAAAGAGAAATGAAAATGACTACTTCGCTCATTTCAACAAAAAGTATATTAATATCAGAAGAGATAAGGTTCAAAGCCATTTTGAGAAAAGAGAAGAAAAGCCAGTTTCAAATACACTTTTGTTACCGAAGACAGGGTTTGAAAAATGCCACATCCAATTTCCTTGATGACATCCCACGGGGATATTTCTCACTCATAGCTCCCACTCAATATATTTTTGTCATTTCGTATCTGTATAGTACACAGTATTTTTCCAATCTCTCATATAGCAAATAGAGAATAAATACACAGAGTGCACCTACGTATTTTTCAACAAGTCATAGTATGTCTAAATATTTTCAACTCCAACAGAATCATTTAGGACTAAAATATGATTCAACAACAATGTTTGGAATAAAATAAATCATGCTAAAATGTTTGCATGAATTGGTTTTTTTTGTGAATTATTTTGAAAGAAAAAGAAAACATTAAAAAAATTATTTTTAGGTGTATAATGATTTTTTTTACTCTTATTTACAAGGAAAAAATGTCAAAGAAGTAATTGAAATGAATCTTAGTCAAAGAAATTCAAATGCAAATCCGAAAAAACACTCGTAAAGTAAAGGATGTAACAAAGCCTTGATACTCGATTTTTTATTTTATTTATTATGCTTTGTCCTTGATGTACAGCTTACGAACATAAAGCAAAGTAAATTTGCATGCGTCGTGAGAGAAATTATATATATTTGGTAGGATTTGCATCAGGAAGACTAACAGTTATTGCTCGGTTTCTCATCAGGACTTATGGCCACCCTTGGTTGGCTATCGGGTGGCATCTCGAGACGAATAGTCTGGGAATGAAATTATCCCGAATGTATTTCGTGTCTCTTCAAGCATGCAGTCTCTCGTTCTGGCAATGGCTCTGACTGCGAAATTGTATAGGATCGTTGGTGGCTGAGACTAATGCTGTCGAGTTGCCGAGGTCTTGGTGGTCATCTTACGATACGGTTGTTTTGGCGTCCTGACTAATTAAGATGCTCCGCTGTATTCAGGCAATTCTCTGTTTGAAATTCTCTATTTTCGACATTAGAAACTCAGGCAAACTAAGTGCCCAAACATTCGCTTAAAACCCGCTCGTTTCTGTGGAAGGTACATTTAAGATATATATGTATTCACTATATCACAGAGCATCCGCTCTAGCAGGGATAATCTGCGCTACGTCGCTTTTGTCAGCCAGGAATTGCGTGACATTAAGCTCTACGATGAAACTTAGCTTGGACCCTGCGGATGTGAACAATGAAGTGACAAATATCTTAATACGTAGTTGGTGGTTCTTGCGTCGTTGCATAGAGGAGTCTTGTTGACTTATTAGACTGTGGACATTTGTTATTTCTCCCTATAATAGTTAATACTGAATTTATACTGTTAGATCTTCATTTCAACAATAATTGATGGGTCTTGTTAAACAAGTGGAATTGTCTCTATAAATAATTCAGACATTTCTAATAGCCTCCATTTAATTCTATTGTTCATTTTATAACGATGTACTTATTATATCTTTACTATTTTTGTCTTCATTTAAATTCACAGTTTATTTGAAATTTTAATGACATTATGTATTCATAAAAGTTTTTATTCTTAATCTTACAACAAATTAACGTTGCAGAAATTTCATTTTATATTTAAAAAAAAAAAGAAAAAAGAAAGAAATCTATTAAATATCTATTGTGTTATGTTATGCGTTATGTCATTCTCATAAGATAATAGTTGGACAATAGCAGTACAATATTAAGATCATGATGGAGTCTTAATTAAAGACAGAACACCACCTGTTTAATAATAATAGTGTGTAGTTAATTTGAATACCTGAGTCAACGCTCCCAAGACCATTTTCATTATTATTATTCCACAAAAGCTATTCGAATTGTGGAGTTTCATTAAAACTATTGCTTTATTATTATCATATCACAATTTAGTACAAGAGAATGAAATATTTTAGTTTTTTTTAATTTAAAGTTAGATTTTCTCAAGAGTGAAAGTGGAATTTTTGCAATTTTATTGCCATCAATATCTCAAGGGGTTGAGAGTTAACAATGTCCATCCATGAACATTCTGGATAATGGAAGTTTTTTTTACCGGAATAAATATAAGTTTGAATTGATAAAAATCCATAAAGACTCGTGTTTAAAAAATGTGTGTCCATTTTGACATGCATGCCGAGCTGTTCTCTTATACTGACGAGGGCTGATCCCACAGGGAAAACTGTAGAATCGCTTAATAGTATCCATAAATAGTAATATCTGTCGGTTGCCACGTACAAGTCGTTGTTTGGTAACGAGCCATCAGTGTACCCAACCACATGGGGCACACACTAATCCCGGTATAGTAAGGGGTTAGTAACCCTACAGAACGATTCGCGAAAATTTGACTTCTTGGTAGCATATAGATATATTTGGATCCGTGAATAAATATATCGAAATATACAATACCCGTCATAAATGACAATTTTGCTTCTTCTGGATTGAAATACTGAAATTGTTTCCTTTATAGTAGAAAGACCCTTCAAAGCCATCAGCTTTCAGACTTTAAGCTCTGGAGCTCGAGGTCTTCAATTTTACAGACACTTTCTTAATTATGTTTTATGTTGTACAATCGTTAAGTATTTAATTCATTATTTTGATGCATAAAATGGAAACTAAATTCCGGAAAACTGATTAAATTAATTCAACAAAAGTCAATAAATAAATTTTTACTTTGATTATAAATTTAAAATTCTTGTTTTTGCAGCTGGTATTTTTTTTTATTCTTTTCTTCCCTAGATCTACGTCTTTATTTGATTGCAAAAAAAAAACGTCTTATCCTTGAATTTATTTTTTTCTTAAACATTTGACAGAATAACTTAAATTCCACATAATGCTTTCAAAAGAATAAATGCTGCTACTTATTTTTTTTCTTTTACAACTGTCTTTTATATCTTAATGATGAGTCGGGAAATGGTGTTTTAGTACTACGTTGTCGAATCTTTTAAGCCGTCCAACACGATGTTAATTAGAGCGGTGTCTCAGGGTGCGCAATTTCCTGATGCTTGCAAAGGAGACTTAGTGACTTGACTTGATTTCAAGGTTTTAGACGAGATTTGAATTAGAGTATAAGGAGAAGAGGGAAGCAAGACGAATGAGAAATTCTTGGCAAAGTCACTGCTCTTGTATATATATTTATATATAGTACACTAGTATACAGTAGTAAGACAAATCCCGGAGGAAGTTAGCACGGATTACGCCAGGCATCCATCACTCTCATTTCTTTTCAGTCGACGGCAGAAGTGTTGGAAAAGAAAATGAGGGTGGTCGGGTAAAGTGGCAGTGGTTTCCAGCCGCGATCATCTACAGGGATGTATTGTTCACGAATGTTCACTAGGATTAGGGGTCGATTTTATAAGGAGTCAGATATATCGACGAAAATAGAAGATTACTCCCTTTTTTTAAAGCTCGGGCTTATGTTAAATAAAATACACTAGGGCGCAAGGTTATATGACCGATGACCAGAATTGATTAAACCTTTTATCAATTCACATTATCTTATAAAAACAGAATATTCTTCTTTCATTTTTAAAAGCTTCGTCGAGGATATCATGATACTATTTGATTTATAAAATGATACCTTAATTCACTTCGTAGGTTTTACAGTAAGCTATCAAGTTATGTCATCTGAAACGTTTGATTGCCGAATGATAAACATATTTATCATCGTAATACATTTCGAGGTTTATATTTTTCATCAATTTAGATATAAAGGTTTGATAATAATTCTCAGCATACCAGCATCAATTAAAAAATAAAAAATCCATTATTATTTTTGTGATTATCTTTGGTGTACATGTAACGTATATTTAATGCGTTAAAATATTTCATATAATCAGAATCAAATGCGTAACAGACAACGAGAGATTATCAGTCAGACTTAACGTGACGATGATCCGTCAACCACGATATGCCTACAGAATAGAGCCAAGGGATGATATGTATAAAAAGAAAATCTATAATAGTGTAAAGGGGTTGGAAAATCTCAACCCCTTCACGCAGTCACGTGACTTGACAGCTAGGCGTGATGTGTTAGATGACACGTGACCCTCAGCATATATATATGGATATACGCGTCTCAAATCCCAAACCGCTTTACTCTTCCCATACCCGCACTTTTCAAGCATCGATAATTTCTGTTTTTAAAAGTGCATATCATTTGCTCTGACGTTTCTACAGATGAATACTAATAGAAGAATGGGATCAAAGGGAATTACAGTTGGTAAATATTTTTATTTGAGATTTTGGTAATGTCTATTGATTTTTAATCAACTTCCGGGTGATACAATGAAGATATTAATTTTTTAAATTAGAATCAAGTGAGGTATTAAGGATATTTTATAACAACTGATAGTTAAAATTAATTTTTTAGATGAATAATAATTATTATTTTTAAACAAAGTGTACTTTGAGTTTAACTTTATTTATTTATATCATTGTGCTCTAAATATTTGAATTAATATAATTTACTAGTTGCTATTGGTATTGAGTTGATGAAAAAAATAATTAATTATTCTAAGGATGTTCACGTCACCATATTTAATAAAAATAAGAACTTTTATTAGCCCTGAGTGAAGTTCTTCTTTCTTCAGCCAATATCGATTATTTTTATGACTCCATCCGACAGATTTACTTTCATTGTAAAGCTAAAAATTTTCAATTGAATACTTTTATTGAAAGTTACTTGGAAAAGTTGGTAGCAAAAGTCAAATTGAGAAGAATAATATAATGAAAGAATGAGAGAGAGAAAGGAAGAGTTGTAAAAAGTGTAAGTTATATTTGTCCCAGCTATATACATCCTCTATAGCCACAGTAATTCGTTTTTCTGTAAAAGTTCCTCCTTATTCTTTTTCCCTTTTTCTCACATACTGACGTCATGATGTCCAGTCTAGGGTCTTAGAATCGCGGAAGACGTGAACGTTAATGGTGTCATAAAAGTTAACGACAATGTTTCTTCTGTACGATTCTTCGGCAATACCTATCCTCATTTTTGGTCGTTCAACTTAGCTTCCCTCTTCATTTATTCTCTTTTGACAAGTATATATGTGCGTAAGATTTATATTAATCGGACCAGCATCATCAATAAACAACTATGACCATGATCTAAATTAGTGGCTCAGACTTGAATGAATATTACAAGCAACTAATGGTCTTCAATTTCGAAACATGGATTATTGTCGTACGCATCTAAAGTATCCTGTGGGCACGATAATTGGAAAAGATGCTTAGCATATTTTTAGTTCTAATCACAGACACCACCAGCTACCTAAGTAAGGGAGGTTTAAAGTCTCTTTTGCATGTCAGACTTAGTCCGTTTGCCTTCTCTTTGCTCTCTTATTCTCCATGTCTCTTACTAGTCTAGTCTACTATACTACGAATACCCAGGATCATTCAACGACACTGCCCTTGTTGTATCCGAGATAGGGTTTAGGGAATAACCAATCTGCTTACAACCCCCTTAGCTTGAATAATTAACCGAAAGGGGAACGCTTGCATACGACTTTTTGCCCGTGTCATTTATTACGAAACCACCTTGTTCGTTAACTTGGTATTTAAATGTGAATAGAGATTTAAATGAGCTTAAAAACAGGTAGATATATTAACCACATATATACGCAAATTTTAACGGGTTGTATTTAACCTGCGTCTTACCTGATATGTCTTGAATAACAAATGGGTTTAATTTTTACCACCATTGTTGCTTTGTACTGATGTCAATAAAGAACACGTGTTTGCAACTGTTTTTTTTTAAATTAATTATTGAAATAGTCAAGTAATTTTAAATTGCTTGAAATAACTTTATAAAATAATTAAAATATCATTAATAATAACTAACAATAATTTTTAAACTTCTTATACATAATATGAAGTGCTAAATTTCAATTTAATTTTCTTTTTCAGATGTAAAATTGGTGTAACCGTCATCTTTCCAGTCCATCAAACATCTCTGACAGCGAGTTATAAATTTTTAAGTGGCACTTTGGAATTCAATTAATCTCTTTGAATATTAATACCACGTTTGACTCGTCTTTTAATTAATATCTCGATGTGTCAAAGGGATAAGTACATAATCAAGAATGCCTTGATGTCAAACACTTTAATCACTGTAAACTCTAGTGTATAAAGGTATGTGTAATTATTAGATTGTATTATTACCATTAGAAAGAAATAAAAAAGAAAAATCATTAAATTAATTCTCTTCAACAATCGTAGTAAAGTAATTAAATTTACAGGAAAAAGAAGTGAAAAAGCAAGAAATATAATAGTAGATCTGTCCAATCGTTAACTCTTGATGCGCAAGATGACCCTCCGAGCCATTTCATACTCTTTGCTTGGCGGCACTGTGGTACACGCTGACTGAGTAAGTACAATCGCTTTTACTCTATACTGTATTAAACCCTACGGGCCGAAGGGTTAGGGAAGATCATTATCAGAGGCTTAACCACGCGAGAATTTTTAATCAGAGGGTGCGCACCCCTTTACAGTAATACCAGCTTCTCTTTCGTACTCCCTTGTCTTGCTGTCTGCTTTTCTCTCAACTACAATGTAATACGAACAACAATTGTCACCCTCTGACTGTATTTAATTTGTTAATTTATCGAGCAGTCGGTACGATGAAAATTTTAGCCAGGTCGTATGTAGACGAAAGAGACATTCTTTCATTCTACTCAGAACAATAATGCATCATAAAAATTTTTGTCATTTATTTAAATGATATTTTATTTCTTCAAGTTTAAATAGAGTTTAGTTAATGAAATTGCTATAAAAGCCAATATGTCTCAAGTTTCCCTAATTGATTGATCAAATAATTGATCTAACATGAATGTAAAACTTTATATTCATATGAAGGAAACTAAGTGAGCCATGAATTCAGTTTACTGGAGTATATATACATAGACAAGAACCCTCGATTAGCATCATCTCGAGAACTGCTTTATGTACAAAGCAGCTTCAGTTGTCCCACGCACCTTTCGTATGCATTCATATGCAAATCTCTTTACCGGGTAGTGACCACAAAATCTGCATAACGTTAGATTACCCGTGATTTCATTGGTCCCCGAAGATAAGACGTTGGAAATAGCTATTACTTTTAGTTCACATTATCAAAAAGAAAAAAAAAAATTGCCAAGTGTAAAAGCATATTACAATATTATCAATATTTACATGGAATGTGAGACTTTCTGCTTTGTTAATTGACTTTGATCCTGGAGGTAGACCATCAGCAAATGAACAAACCAACTTCACTATGAGGGTTTCTAATGAAACCTTAAAAAATATTTTCAATATGATATTAGATTTTAGGTAATATATTCGCAATATCAACATTATTACGTTTATTAAATCATATCACAAATTCAAATATTATCTTCTTGTCATTGTTCTTCATCAATAAGCTTAGGGTAGCAGTATTTGGTTGACCTTTCTTGCATATGTAGTCTAGTCTAGCTGTAAATTTTAATAAATACCGAGTATTTAGAGCGACTCTATCTAAGTCCTTTACCATAATGACCACCAAGTTCTACCCTGCTACTAAAACCTCACCATCTCTTATCGCGTCTCTCACTCTCATGTTCATCACGCATCAGCATTGTCTATATGTATATACATATACTGTACGCAGTACTTATACTAATACACGTGCAATCCTATAATTAAATCCGTTAATCAAGGCTTATGGTGCGGAGTGACCCTATCAACTTGGTTTATTGTGATCTGCGTAATCTACGTTAAATTAAGACGAACTGAATGCCAACTGCCAAGCGTGCGAAACCGCTCATTACTATATGTCTCTTATATGTATACATATACAATAGATACAATAGGGAGAAATAAATGATTCAAGTCATTGAGACCTAAATCAATGGTAATAACCACTGATAATAAGGGGGGAGTCCATTTCCTTTTGCCTTGTGGGTTAATGAAGGTAATCAAACAATCATAATATTCAAATTATTAGATGTTTTACATGATTTAAGATCGTCTGGGATCAATTAAGGGAACATAATGGATGTATTAATGTTCTAGGGTGTCAAGAATTTAGAATCCATTTTTTTTTAATAAGACAGTTCTTAATTTTGAAATTAAAATTTTTTTTCTCTACAAGAAGGCTTTTATTTTCATTTAATAAATTCTTTCATTTATTCTTGTATTCAAAATAATATGATGCCTTTATTTTGAATACTATTTAGATTTAATTGTATCTTCGTTCACTTATTTGTTTGAACTTTTATAAACTATATCATAATTACAAGTCCTTAGAAAAGTTCTTGAGTTGACTGCACTATTGTTATTTATTTAGGTGAGGTTATGATTTGTTATAATAGCTTTTACCTCACTCATCATAGATGAGAGGATTGTAAAAATAATATTGTTTATTTTTTAATGATGATCAACATTGTTAAAGTTAATTGGTAATAAATCATGAGAAGAGTTTGTTATCAATTAAGAAGGAAAAAAAAATGAAAGGGAATTCGAGTTGTTCAATTTGTCGGTATTTTCTTATAGATTTTGAAGCGACAGTAGTAGAAGTCGAGAGTAGCAGGTTGAACATAGAAAACATCGTTGAAGTGTAATTGGCACTGGAGAGGGCCACTCATCTTGGTTCATTAGAGAAAATATCTTCTCCATTGTCAAGGGCTTATACCCGTGTCTCTGTTGCGAAAAGACAGAATTATTTTTGTTTCGAGTGGATACGGTCACTCGATGCGGCGGTCCCACGTTCAACTGACGAGGGGAAACTATTGCACCAAGTATCCTTCTTTCATTTTGTCCTTTCTTTCGTTCACGACCATGCGTTCGCCCGCGGCTTACTCTGAAACGTGGAAAAGCTTGTGACAGTCTAATCTTCTCGAGTATCCAAAAGAATAGACCTTGATTCTCAAGCGATGTCAGAACAGAAAAATTGACCCTACTGAACAATCGTTTTTTTTATATTCTCTCGTCTTGTCACTTTACCCACTTTTTCATTATACATCGGACATCTCTGAAATTCTCGTTACTATCAAATCTCGTCGTTATTTTCTGACTAATTAATCTTCAACCCCTTTAAAATTTTTTTTTGAGAATTATTTTAAATATTTTATTTATCACATTTAGCACTCCGTTTATTTTATTAAATTTTTTTAAAGATATTTTTTGTATTTATTTGATTTGTTAGTTAATTAAATTACACTTGAAAGTATTGTAGAAAGAATTATTAAGGTTTTCAATAATTAAGAATATTTAAAGTGCTGAATTTGGAGTATTCTTAAAAATCAGTTTGAAGTAATCCTCAAGGGATAATAACGTTCTCAAAGAAAAAATTTTTTTTTGCACTTAACTCAATACTTTTTTAAAAAGTTCATTTTTCAAAAAGGAATCTCACCATTTCTTGTTTACCCTAGAGATATAATTTTTTTCATTTTGAAGCTTTTATCGAAATAAAATAAAATGCCATAAACCCTTTTATTTCTTAGTGAAAGTGTCAAAAAAAAACACATTTTTCACTTACATCATACAATTTATTATTCTTTAATGTAATTACATTTTTAGAACCATTTCGCTCACTTGGTCATCTGCTCACTTTTTAGGAATTTTTTTTCCTCAAATATCATACATTTTCAGCTGACATGATAAATATATAAAATTAAAAACATACTTGTAGTAAAAAGGGAAGTGAATTTCAACCCCTTAATTGTTGTATAGATGGTGCTATTGGGGTGGAATTCAGTAGTCCAGAGGCTCATTACTCTACTTTAACAGAGAGATGAAAAAAAAAATATCAGTAATAGTCTTTTGGTAGATATTATATTCACCATACATGAATAAAGTACAGGAAAACCGTGCATTATACTTGACCGAAACTAAAAGTCTCAGACCCTTTGGTCAACCTTTCACATTACGAAACCATAAAACATATCTCGGTAGATCACCACTTCTTCTTTCTCTCTCCTACTGGACCTTTTTATTCTATCAGGGTGTTTTATTCCCTCTTGCTCACAATATTTTACCCTAGAGTATTTTTTTTTCGATATATATAAATATAGCTTATACATTTACACCTTACTTTTCAGTAAAAAAAATTGCTTTTTCCATTGCTTTTTGCTAACTTGTTTGATGCTATTTATATAGAATCTAATTCTCCATAAAAGAAAAAAAAACGATAAGGGTCGGTATAAGCAAAAAAAAGGTATTCATATAATGATTTCTTGACAGTGGATACTTTTGAAGAATCCCTAAAGTTAATTCAATTTTTCACAGAGTCTTTAGATGTCTAACAATTTAAGTAATAATACCATTTACTTTGTCAACATCTAGATACTATGTAAAAGCATTCAATAATTTTTTCCTAGGGAACCTAATAAGTGCAATATTATTTAAATGAATTATCAGCATTAGAAAAAAGGTTAAAAATAATTAAATAATTTTAAAAACTTCAATAGTATTAATGACATTTTTTTTGTGGTACATTCAATTGATTCAATAAAAATAATAATGGTAATAATAGAATAAAAAAAATTTTTATTGCGGTAACTTAGCTGTAAAGTAAAATGGCAAACATGATAAAAGACTCTCACTTTAAAATAACTCATTCACCGGAACTGCATTATATAATAATGATTTATCAGTTGCAGGATTATCTGTGAATGTGTCATCTTTTCTATGGCACAGTAACATTATGTTCGCTAAATATAATTTGACGATGGCATAGGTTTTGTCAATAAATAAAATCCGGGGTTGTATTTGCCCGAGTCAACATTCATAAAACTAGTGGTATTATATCTTTTTAGTTATATTATACAACATAACAGCAATACGAGTAGGGTTGATTCAGCGAGGTCCAGGTAAAAGGCAAAAGATAATAAATATAACGACAAAGGTGAATGTTTGACAGTAACGCTAATGATACTTTGGTAGTTTGTGCTTCAAGAACCGTAAACCGATACAAAGACGACGTAAAATCGGTGAAATTGAGCAGAACGAGATCCCGAGGCGTATGACTTCTCTTATAGATAAATGTATAGACTTTCCGCACGGCTTGACTCTTACTTCGCTTCTTAAAAAGCTACAATAATCATTTAGATTTTAATGATTGGAAGTGACGGTTTATATAATGTGACGACAGTTAATGATTTATTCCTAAGTTGACAATCATTTTTCTTTTTCACTCACACAATCATTATTATTTCTAATAAAATTTTTTTTCTCCTTTTAATAGCCATCTATTAAATTGTCCCACTCTTATTATTGGTTCCGTTAGAATCACATTTCGTACGAGTCTCTGTTTGTCAATCTGCCCGTAAACATTTTACAGTGTTACCAATTTTTACACTCTATCTAATAATAACAGTGAATGGGTCTAGATCTAAAAAAAATATTCTATCGTTAAAAGTTTCTCTTAATGAGTCATTTAATGAAAAAAAAAAACATCTTTATTATTTCCGCAAGAAATAATTTTTAGAAAATTTTCCAGAAGTATTCCATATTACTTTTTAACTTAAAAATAATTTAAAGAGTGAAAAGTTTTATTTTTAATTATTATTATTTTTTTTTAAGAGAATATTTATCAGTTAATGGATGTAAAATAATATCCCTAATGAAGTAAACAACTAATTAAATCTATTTCATTATTAAATTATAACTCTCTTCATTTTGAGTGTTACATTACACGTATGTATATCTGTAGCCGATTAGATTATATAAAGACACACCCTGTAGATAAAGAGTTGATATGTACATACATATTGTATATAATTCACCATCAGTAAGTACGCGTGTCTAACACCGCCCTAGACAATCCTTTACTCTGTCACGGAATCCCATATGTAACTCATGTTGTTACGCATTTATCCCTTTCGCGATAGAGCTATATACGTCCTATCACATGATTTATGACATTCTTAATGCTTATTTTTTTCCACACGTTATTGATCACCTAATATTAAATATGAAACGTATATTTTGCATTCATTTATCCTTATACACATTTATTATTATTTACATTGATTAATTCATTCATACGTTTAGCTCTATAATTATAATTTATTATAATAAATAAACAAATAAATTAATAAATACAATTAACGTCTCTTATAACCACAAGCTTGTTGATATTTATGGGGTGGCCTTTGATCCAGGTATGCTAGAAAATATTTATAGAACTTGAATGTGGAATATGACAATAATAGAAGCATATTTATGTTACATGAGTTTGGTTGCAGCACTATAATAATTGTAACTGAATAAGTTTGGCTGTATCAAAACGCTTGAGTACCCGCTTCACGGTCAATAGATAAATCGTACTCTTCGAGTTGTCTTCTTTCCGCCCTTCGTTTACTATAAAGCAGTCACGTGTCTTCGTATGTATAAGGGTTGGTGAATACACTATGGTGTTTCGATATAAAGATGGTCTCACGATGGGGCTCCCCCTCTGTCCCCTTTGCTTTTCTTCCTCGTACACACGTGTATATACTTTCGATCAAACGTTATGTATGTAGGTATATGTACAGCTTTATACATATATGTTATTGTATTTCTCCCCTTTCGTTCCTCTTCTATAAGGGGTTGGCGTGACGTGATGGTGTGACCAGCAACCACCGCTCATTAACGTCCGACAAATGTTGCACTAGACACGTTTTCTCTTTCTCTCTCGCTTTCTTTCTCGCTCTACCCTGTGGATACCTGCATGTTATCTTCACTCTTTGATTTTCATTCCGCCTCTATGGATCTTTGTTTGATGTACATATGTACGTACTGATGTGTATATGGACGTTACGTAGCTCTTCTTATGATCCCACAAAATTTTATAGAGAAAATCTCACTTATGTCCGGTTCTTTGACTCATTTCCGGTCGACCGTTTATGTGCTTACCACTAGAGATTCTCTCGCGTCAGGGTGTAAAGTGCGATAGATTGACGGATATTTGTCCGGAGATCACTGTAATTTTCGGACTCACAGATAAATGAGTACCTTCTCAGTCGTTTATGATGGAAAACCATGGAGCATAACGACACCTTCAAGCATAACGGCCCTTTTTTTGGAATCTGATAAAATAGGAGAGGCAAAAGCACTTTATGATTTCATGAAAAATTAATATGACAACTATGATAATGGAAAAATTATTCTTTTTTTTCTTTAGATGAAAAAAAAATTAAGAAGCCGTCGATTTCATCTTAAAATATCGTTATGCTTGGTGATTTGCTTTATCTATTTTTTTTTATTTTTTTCATTTTTGAGATTATCTTTCTTATATGAATATATATTATCCTATGTAAAGGATAAATTAAAAAATTTTTGTAGCAGCTCCAAACTCTAGATCTAGGGTAGATCCAAGGTAGATCAAAAATCTAATGCTTTTGTAGTTGAAAATAATAATAAAAATATTATTTTTTTTCTGTAAAACATTTTTGTAGGCACAGAAAGAAATAGTAAATACTATAAATGTTTCAAGATATTATTATGCTCAATATTTTATCAACATTTTTTTTCTGTACAAGTTATTTAAGAACAGAAAAAAAGTTTGTTATGTATTTGTTTTGTTATGTTCTTTTTTATTATAATAAAAAAAAAGTATGGTTTGCACAGTGAGTTATTGGTTTTAAGAGTGTGGAAAAAATTGATTAAAAAAGATAGTATATAAATAAAAATATTTTTTTTCTGTAAAATATTTCATTTGCACAGAAAAAAGCTTGAACTTGCATGACAATAAATAAGTTTTATTTGCATGGTGAGTAGATTGACTTAGTGGTATTTTTTGATGGGTGATACTTGGCATATTATGATCTAGCAACTGAGCAACGGTTTAAGGAAATCGACGGCTATTTCTTAAGCCGACATATATCCTTTATATCTCCCTCGGGTTATATCGATATTCGTATATCTAAATAAAAGAATACGCACACAAAAAAAAAGCTTTGTCACCTCCTCACATCGTTCCATGTGAGTGGTTGAAAAATGTTTATGTAGTCGTTTCTATTCCTTGTTCTTACGCGTCGTACCATCGTGAAAAATTGGTCCACAAAAATTCTGACAGATAACTATTTATCTTCCCTTTTTTCTATATTTTTCAAGATATATGCAAGTTATAAATTTTAAAATATACTCATCGTATATAAAATAAACATACTTGCTTTGAATAATTAGTTACAATACTTTGTTGTTTTACATTTCGTATTTATACTTTGGAAAGATGCTAAATTCTGTCTAGTAACTCGAAAAATATCCTTAGGGAATAACGTTAAAGTCTTGGATTTCAAAATGATTGAGATGAAATGGGGGTAAACTGATATGGACCTTTGAGTTAGCAAGATTTTATATTTCTTATCTGACTATTATTTTTTTCAAAAGGATACTTTTCCATAATTTAATAAAAAAAAGGAAAATATTTTTCTGAATTTGTTTTTTTTTGTCTATGAAATTATTTAAATTACCTTTCTTTTCAAAAGTATGATTACACAATTATTATCTAATGAGCACATAAAATATGTACATGTAAAACAATAGCAATATTAATAATGAGGATAATAACAGTAATGAAAAAAATAGAAAACAACATATGTAGATAATGCGAAAATGAAAAGAGGATCGATTGAAGTTAGGGGTGAACCCTCTCAAACGAATGTCTACTATGGTTCCGAAAATTGTAGTACAATTCAATTGCCTCATATCTGAATACCAGCCAATTACAGCAGTCGAGATACAGCCCTTCACAAACCCGAAACATATATTTTTGTCATTTTGCTACGCATACGGCTGAATTTGAATGTCATTTACATCCGCAATATCTTTCTCGTATTATTCCAACCGACACTATGCCTCATCACTCCAGGGACAACTCAATGATTTGCATTTTTTCCAAAATAACATGTTTTTTGTATAACATATTAGATAGATTAATTTTCAATCCCTTTATGGAATACACTAGGAAAACGATTTTTTTCAATATCAATCAACTCACGATATTTTTGACAGTCTAGTTATTAGAAATTAATTCAACAAAAATTGAAAAAAAAAAATATTAAAGTTAAAATAAAAGTCAAAGTTGTATTTTGTAGGAAAAATTTATGAAAAAGTTAATATATGCATAAAAATATTTTTTTTATATATTTCAAAATAACAGATGAGAATGATTTCATGAAATTGGCAAATTTATTTCATTTTATTTATTCATAGCCAATAAAAATGATTTATTTTTTAATAAAAGGCTATAATCCTTGTAACATTCCGCCACATAATATTGTTATAAATGAAAAAAAAAAAAAACTCAAATGTAGATTTAACAAATTGTGGAGACGAATAATGTAGTGGATGACTTGTATATAAAAACTTGTATATCATTGATTATATTCTCCCTCAGAGTGAGAAAATATAAGTAAGAGAGAATAAAAAGATACACTTCATTTTTTTCGTAACTGACGAGGCATGACACTTTCCTGCTGTCTCACGGTAAATGTAACTTTATAAAAAAAAAAAGTACATAGAGCATCACATAGAGTCATGTGTGAAAGCTGCATCACCAAATAAATATACATATATATTTATTGTGTGTACACATTCATATGATCCTTCATATTGATTCCTGCCAATCATTTTGGCTTTTTCTTTTGAATGTAAAATGGTAAATCAAATGATGCGGTAGTGTCTTTTGTCAAGTGTTCGTCTATTTCTCCACACTTTATATCCATCTCTTTTCATTCATCTATTTCTCTCTCTCTCTAGGAAAAAAGAGGGAAGGATTCTAGGCGACTACTTCCCTTTAGAGAACCCAAAATTTGATTGTGTTTGCATCCGATTTTCGAATTTAAAATACACAAACTCTAAATCATTTTAGTTTAAAATATGCTTAAAGGCACCCTATAAATGGACCACTGATTTTATTGACAGCCAAAATCAATAATTCCGGTTGAATTTTTCCGGAAATATGGAAATTGGGAAAATGATGTAATATCTTTTTGATCAGCAGTATATTTTTTCGCTCTCCAACTCGATAAATGTCAGAAGTTAATTGACTGTGAAAATTGCAATTGAATTAATTATGTATATAAAATAAATTTATATTTAACAACAAGTGAATGAATGATCAAGAATCAACCATAAAAATACTATTCACTACTTAATAGTACAATATTTTAAAAAACTTAAAAAGACTAAAGTAATTCATTGAATAATATTAATTTTAAATAATACAACAACTGTCGTCTAATTCAAAATTGAATCATTTTCATCCGGGAAATAGTAAAAAATATTTTTCATTAAACAGCGAAAATTGAATGAGTAAAATTGATAAAAAAAATAATATAACTTAACATATGGTACCACAGGATATTTGAATACGAGATTAAACTGCTGTTTGCATACGACAATGTGTGTTCTCTCAACGAACGAAAGGTATACTCTGCTATGATAGCATATACGAATAAGTACATATATATATTTGTTTCGCTACCAGTATATTCATGAAATCTTCTTCTGGACTACTACTGATACAAATCGTTTACAAACTGTCCCAATAATTCATTCCTTTAGATGTTGTGTGTCCAAGTTATACCGAGATCCATTTCGCATGCAAATATCCGTACATATTATGATGGCTACTGAGAGGCAATACATAAAGAAAAATGAAAGAGACATGAATAACGTAAAATGGAAAGATGAAAAAAAAAACGTACTGCAAAGTAATACACAAACATTCAATTTATATGTATATAAAGAAGAAAATTCTCCACCTCATTTGTGAACTTTATTTCTCCTTTTTTGCTTTTTCCTTCGTCTTTTCTTTGATTCTCTCTCTATAGAGGTAATAATATTTTTATATGTAACATATCATGCGTGCGTCTTTTTTTCTGGTTTGAAAATCTATAAGGTATATATAGACACAGACGAATTCCTTTGATGTTTTGGATATAAAGAAATGAAAAGTAATTAAATATAATCTTGAATTATTATATATGTTATACAATAGATAACTTATCAAGAGTTTTTTTTTCTTTCTACAGAAATTTGAGTAAATAATAATGGGATATTTTATAAAGAAAAAAAAAACCGCAGAGTAAAATAAAATTTTCCGTCAAAGCACAAATAATATTCTATGAATGTCGGAATCCCTATGACAGTATTTTTAATCACACAAGCATTTTACTCGCTTTGGGCTTTAATATAGGAGCTATGTGGTAATGCATAATAATGAATGAAAAGAACGGTGGAGATAAAGTAAGATGAAAATAGCAGTATAAGAGACATGCAATAAACATAAAACGATTTGACTAAAATCTTCATCTGTAGGTAAATTGTTTAATTACTTTTATTCATTAAATTATTCTTCTTTTGCTGTATAACACATGGGCATATTTTTTTCATGAATAATAATTAGAGTGAATAGTGCCTAAGTTAGATAATTTAGTTTAAATTGGATTTTTTTTTTATTATCTTAAACAATTTTAACTGAAAAACAAATGAATTAAAACATTAGGTTTTAATTTAATTTTTTCTTTTTCTTATGAATTGAACAGTGCCTTATTCTTTAAACGGGTGAAAGTGTATGAATATAAAGTAGGAAATAGACACAAATATTCCATTAATTGATGACAATTGAGAAAGAATTTATTTCAATCCCCATAGTGAAACTATTCAATCTTGAAACAGACTGTTAACGATCCCAATAATCTTAAATCATTGCGACAATCGTAAGCTATTTTTCCACTTGAATGACTCTAAAACACAATTAACATTTTTATACCTTAAAGTCGTTGTGAGTAAATTGTCTGTGATTCAGAAGAAAAAAAATTAATTCAATAGATTAGTCGTGACATCCTTTACTTTACAATCACCACTTACCCCCTTAGCAAGCTCACGCATTATCTACTGACTACCGACTTTAACAATCGTCAAAACTACAACCTCCAGGCCAACTCGATTCTATCCTTTGGCTTTTTCCCCTTCGCGCGATCATTCTACACCAGGGTATGCCGAATATTTTCATACAAATGTTTCACGGAAATGACAGGGGATCGCTTGAGTGCTCGAATCCAACCACATTACCCACAGGGCTCAGATGCTTTGGTTATATGCATATATATATACACACTTTTTTTTCCAGTCAACCCTGATGCGATCCTACCCTTGCTCATTACCCGGACGAAAGGGTAGACGAACGATGGCACCGTAGAAACGGTAATTGTTTTTAATCACTCAGCGAGCCACGATGAGAGAGTGCAGAACAAGTAAAGGAAGGGTTAGATATTGTATACAGTTAACCCTTGGTTCTGTTTAATTTTTTCTAACCAATGCATACACATTTTCCGCAGTTTTTTTTTTTATTTTACTACCATGATCACATATCAACTATGTTGTTGTAGGAAATTTTAAAGCTTTACAAAATAAAAATCCACTTTTTTTAATGAATTTATATTAACATTTAATCGTGAGGATTGTGTATAGGATGAAAAATGAATGAGTATGGATAGAAAAGAAGAGTGACATGTAAAGAAAAAAAAATATTTTTCAAATTACTCGCGCACTGTGTGTTCTTATATGCCAACAATAACCATAAATTACAGAAGCGTAAAAATGCCATTCTATCCTATCATCGGGTTGGTATTATACGCTTGTTTTTGGACATCGGTCACGTGTTCATTAGTTGATTTTAAGGGCGTGGTGTTGATCAAATAAAAGTTTAAAGACGTGAAAATGACAAGGGTAAAAAAAAATAAATAAATATTAAACGCGTGGCGAAAATTATCAACTAAATGATTTTCACTCATCATGTAATTTTATTTACATAAATAATTGTTTTCTTGTTTATTATTTACCTTGACAATTGCTGATAAAAGGTTCACACGGGTATTATTCGAATGATGAGAATGAAATAAAACAATAATAAATAAAATGCAATCATTAGCTTGGATTAGTTTTTATGTTTATTTATTTATTATACTCTTATTCCGACTCAAGGGCTAAAAGTGATGGCTTCCGTTGGATGTCTCTTGATGAATCAAGTAACACGCTATCCCGCTGTTAGATTCATCGACGATTAATAAAGGTAAAGAGGGAAGATGGTGTGTGTGTGTGTGAGTGGAGAGAAGGGTAAAGGGAAAAACAACAAAATGAACCAAGTGGTAGTATCTAATAAAATACGATTTTGAACCATTATATACATATATATATATAAGAGGTGAAAATAGAAAGAGGGTTAGTATGACCACCTAATGTACGCCCTAAAGAATATCTAATTATCTAACACGTGACTAGACACGTGTGAGAAGAGCCTCCCACTATTATTTGATTCATTTGTGAACAGAATCGAAATGGAAAGTTGAAAGATTCGTGACCTCCTAGTGTGTGATATTTTGTAAAGTTTACTTCTCACTCTGTTACTTGTGTTTTCAGTCTATTATAGGATCAGTCCTTCATCACTCATTTAGTACATTAAATGTATATTTATGTGAATTACTAGTATCAGTGCACACGTCCAATTTTCCTTTGTGTATTTATTTATTAACTGACATAAATAAGTGGATTATTAGAAAAATACAATTTATTGTTGAAATAAATTTAGGAAGAATAAATAGTTTATTCAAGGAAAAAAAAATAATAATTGAAAGGAAGAAATACTTGAATGAAAAACAAAGAGGTATTAATATTTATAAAAAAGTGAAAAAATTTATTCATGATATTTTTTGTAGTGAAATTACTAAGCTATAAAATAGAATGACATTTTAATATTACCTTTAAAATGACAGTCATTCTTCAGCAATATCTCAACTGATTTTTCAATGGCTCTCTACTAATTGTTTCTCATTTATCATTGATGATACGTTGAAAAAAATTACAAATGCTTCAACTATATACATATATACGTATCGAGCGCTCTGCTTATTCTAAAAGCAGTAATATGGTAATACGAGCAATGGGCCATATTGACATGAACGATGCCAGCCATTAGTGAAAACGTTCAACGGGGTCTGGGCGACTGTTTTTAATTTCCTCGGCAAGTGAATTTTCCCGACTCGATTTTGTCCTCTAGTCGAGGGTGGATATTGCCGGGAATCACTCATAATCACATTTCTCCGTGAAAAGGCTACGCACTCTAGTAACCCCTCTTCTATTTTATTTTTTGTTTCCATCAATTTTTTCTCCGTTTCCATTGCAGTCGTTGTTATTTCATTCCGCGAGCTAGATCACGGTGATTGTATCCCGGGAAATAAAAGCATTCGCTTTCTCTTCCCCTGCTAATTCTTTACGAAGTAACGGACGTCTCGATATTTCTCTCAACTCGCTTCTATTCTATCTTTTTTTTGCTGTCTATTCTGGATTTCATTTGTCCTCGACAGCACACAGCAAATCATATATCGTATATATATGTGAGTACATACATTACGATGTATATACCGTCCAGAGAAATCCGACATACCATAGATGTCAACGCGAACTAACATGTGGTCATCGATATTAGAGGATCAGATATTTCTCGTAAGACAGCAGCAAATTAATTAAACTATCTGGTATGTGGTTCGATAAATTATTTCGATGACCTTTGACAAAATGAAAGCCAATGAGAAAAAAGAAAAACTTATCTGTGATGAATATTCCGGGCTGATAAAAAGAGATTTCGTTGGATAAATCTACCCCAAAGCCGCTGTAGCACGTGTATCGAATTGGTATCAATCTCTATTTAAATATAGTAAACCAAGTATAAGTCTGACTAGCCTTTGTATAAAGGGGTTGGCGCAACACCTGCCCCTTTAACTTTGTGTGTCAAGTGGACATTAAGTTTTGGCCCTGGTTTTTACACTTTATACTTATGATTGCTATTTCTGATGAAAGTAACACATGGGTGATAAAATTAATAATGCAAACTGGACGATTTTTTATTGCCTTTATGTGACAGATAATGATATTTTTCAGTAATCAATGGGGAGTCAAAAAATGAATAATTGATTAATTACTTTTGTTGATTACATTTTAATAATTTTTTTTTTATTTCAATCAAATGTAATAAATAAGCTATGATGTTATTTTTAATTTTATTAAACTGAAAAAAAATGATAAAAAAATAACTATTTATAATGGGAAAATAATTTTAAAAATGAAAGAAAAATAAATCATTATTGTTTGATAGCTGGGGAAAATAAATCATAAATTTATTTGGGGTTTTTATAATGACTTTTCATATCTAAAAATGTTTCCCACTGTTGAAGGACTCATCTTCAATTAAAAGCCATTAATTTATTTTAGCCAAATCTTTTTCCAAAGTGTAACTGCCTCTATAATAACAAAATAGAATAGGGTGGCTAAGTTATTAAAGGACTGCGATTAATTATGTTGCTGATGGGTCGACTATGTTTTCAGGGTAACCAATGCTAGTGGAGGCAAGGTTTTCACCCGCTTGTCATAATCTCTCTATATACCGACCCTATTAACTTCAGTGAATCCAATGTGTACCGTACATAACAAAAGTATACCTCCACCCTTGGTGTTGTGATTTTTCACTGACATAAGATGATGATTTAATGCATAGTTAGATTGAATTAATCATAATCATATACACCCAACCCTACCAATTATAGACCAGAGAATTAAAAAAATATTTATCCGGCAAGATAAAAATACTCAACGTTATTATTTTATCAAAAATGAGCAAAAATTATTATCTCATATTTTTTATAGTTTATTAATAAATTTTTATAAGAGCACATCGTAAAATTTAAAAGCTTTACAAATGAGATATTTTTTTAATAATCCATATACTCCTATGATACAAATAACCAGCTTCTCTTTAATAAAAAATACTAATGTCGACATATAAAAAGTATACTAAAACTATAATATGCTGATAATCATTTTTTTCTTTTATATTTTATCAGTAATATTTAGCAGTATTTTAAAATATTAGTAAACTGAAAAATATTTTAACAAATAATAAAAAAAAAAACTTTCCAGTACTTTAGTACCTACCAGTAAATTCAAAAGAATATAAACGAAAAATATTTAATATTTATTTTCTGCAATTAAAGATAATAACGTGCTAATATATTGAAGTGAAAAATTTAACCATTGCCAAACTATTAAATGTCAATAACAATAAAAAAAAGAACAGAAGAGAAGTGTTCAATAATGATAATGATAATAATACTGAAAATAGTCATGATAATAATAATAATAACAGTGTACAGGCAGTTCTTGTACAGTATTTATCTTTTACATTTATCTTATGTATTGCCATATAGTTTGCCTTATTTTATTTCTTCTATTCGACGTTTTAAAACTTCGTTAAACTGACCTTAAACATTTCAGAAATGGAGGTTTAATTTGTGTAACTTTTTTATGGTTATGGGCAAAACTCCATTACGATAATAACTGAGTACATGCTATATATACACCTATATTTCTGATATTGTCTCACTCATGTGTCCCTTATTAAAACAAACTTTTGAGTTTGATGCAAACAAAAACAATTTTGTATTATTCCAGCACTTTATTCATATCAATTATTTTAAATTACTTTATTTAATATACCAAACATATTTATATTAATGAAAATTCATGATAATATTAGTAATGATAATATTATTTTAATGTTTCACCCAAACTGTTGATGATTATCAATATCTTGGACCTCTTTTAAAGTCTATGGAATTAAGAAGGATCAAGTATTAAGGCGAGGAAAAATTTTAAACCGAAAAATCATTATTTGTATTCTATCTACCATGCGACAACTAAACGGACGTTAAACTCCCGAAACATCCCTGGAGCAATATCGTTGCTCGCAAATCACAGCTTAGCCGCTCTGCACCCTATCAACACTTTTACTGTTATGGAGAATATTTTATGGGGATATTGTAAAATTAAAAAACGTCATTGCTTTGACTCTACTTAAACGCAAGTGTTCGGCTTCTGCAGTTTGGTGATAATCAGGGGGGTGAATATAACACATGTCCGGTGGAGTGTAATATAAATGAAAATACGCTTTCTGACCTGTCTAGCATGGGTAGAAAAGCTTGAAAGATGGATTTTAATCATCATCAGACTACTTAGAATTTTCCAAGTTAATGTTTAAATTAAAAACTTTTATTTATATTCAAAAAATCAATTGAATAAATTAAAGAATACAATTAAAATTAATTAAATAAATTACAAGTTGGTATAAAATAATACATTTCCATCAGAAAAATGTAAAGCCGTAATTTTTATAAATAAATAGCAATATTGTGGTTTCTTTAGTTGTAGGTGTTGTCATCTATAATCAATATCTTGAACGTTCAGTAAACAGTGTCTGTCGTTGACACAAGCCAATTGGGTAGGATTGATACAAAACTACCAGTGACAGCTTATACATGATAGCACGTTACGCAATTAACTGTATAAATTCTGCTTTCAATATCCATAGAGCATATACCATTATATATCTACAGAAGAAACACAGAGGGAGGTCTCTTGTTATGCGAGAATACTCACGTCTTATTCAAGGGTCGTCCATGCATACGCACGTCAGGTTCCAACTCCTAAATTCTCTCTCTACTATTCTCAAAGCCCGACTGACAAGGGAGCAATTTACCAGTTGTTTAAGTGCCAAGTGTTAAGTGCTCTGTCGTTTATGTTTCGCCATTATTGTTTTATGTTTTCGACGCCCTCACAACTGGTTTGTCATACATATCCTCACGAATAACCGACTACTGCACGAGAAGAAATAACACTGCATCGTACTCAAGGGTAGTTGTATTACTCAGAAACACGCTAAAACGTGCATATAATAAGAAACAATAAGACACGAAATTATCACCCAATAAGAAAATATTTATTTACTTTATTTAGGTTAAGAGTTAAGAGGTAGTCAACTATCAGTGTATATGTGAATATATTTAATAGCAATGTACAAATGTACAAGTGAAGTATCTAGGGAGTGGTGTGTTATTAACAATAGAATAGAAATTTCTCAGAGAGAAAACGAAAGAGAGTTGAGAGAAGATGATGGAATTTTCAGTGGCAATTCTCTTTTCACATAAAAGACTCTCATGGTAACATTCTGGTATGGCAGTAAACCAAAGTTTAATCATCTGTCGGATTAGTACGTGAATTTCATTTGGCTTTACGAGTTTTCAAGATCCCCTTTTGCTATTCTCACAAAATATCCCTTTGAATTTTTAACTCTTTCCATTAAAAAATATCCATCTTATTTTTTGCTAACAAAAATACCATAAAAAAGAAGTAATTATGGCAATTTATTAATATTTTATTATTTTAATAAAATGTTATTTAAAAATAATGAACAATCTGCCAAGTGGAACTTTTAAAAAATTCCCTTCCGGAAAAATATTCTCGAGTCATTACTTTCTGATAATAATTCTCATAAGCTAGAATCTCAAAACTATTAGCATATTAATGACCGACAGCTCAGTTAACCCTTTCATCGGCGCAAGTTGGATTTGCATTTGTCGTATGCCATGAGCAAGAGAGAACACTAGAGAATGGAACGATGAAGCAGGCGAAATGAGAAAGAAGCCGGACGGTGGCAGTGCGTTAAAAGCTTCAGCCACCCTCAGATTCGCGAGAGCGAAATTAACATGACAAACTACCCTCAGCAATAAGGGTTGGAGAGATATATTGCGTTGATGGATATATGCGGGTATACAGTAGAAACAATAGATGGAATAGGTCAAAATGTGTGTACGGGTGAATGATGACCGCAAATGTATTAAAAGTTATGTTTATTCCTTTATATTCTCTCGATTATACGAACATTTATTTTAGTTCCGCTGCTAATTCCTGTCTATTTGATTATTCTTGATAAAAATCTTTTAATAAACAGATTTAGATTGACTTCGTTATTTGGAAAATGTTAAATAGTTTATTGAGATAAATAAAATTGTTTAGTAATTAATTGGACAAAATTTCCCCTGGTGGAAATTAGCATTTTAATTCTGTAATAGTATTATAATTGATAACCCAATCCCTCTCATAGAGGAAGTTATCTCGTGGATGTTAATATACTGGTGGATCCTTTATATATTGGATTATATAGAAAATGAGCTTCAGAAGCTTCTAACCGGCGTTCGATCTCGACAATTTTCCATCTGTACCTTTTTTAAATTTCTTCTTTTATCCGTTTATCAAAGTATTCTTGTGACAAAGTACAAGCACAGTAAAATTGTGGAAAAAAGTAAAGAGCAGACTCCCTTTTGATGCCTGGTAATGAGAAAGTTCAGGATCCTTTCAAGAATACTTCCGAGATCGTTGCTTGGATTTGATAATTATGAGGATTATTTTGCATTTTCTAAGGAAAATTGGGGAGCTCTTCTTATCACCAGACCGCGAAAAAAAATTCGTAAATCCGCTCGTTAAAGTACTGCAACAATATTTTAATGTCAGCTATACGTTTTATTTTTTTATTTTATTTTATATGTTCTTAATACCGAAAAATAAGTTTGAGCATGATCGTGCCAACGCACTTGACGTTGTGTCGCGTATTTTAATTGAGGTGCCTGCTGGAGAAACTTAATTAATTTAAAACCAAGTTAATTAGTGAGTTTTAATTGACCCTCGTGAGGGTCCTTGTCGTGACGCTTTCGGTTGCTGTGTGACCGAGTCTACAGTAGTTTGATACAATCACCATAACACAACAATATCAACAATAATAACAATAACAAATGTTAACGTCGATTTGACCTTGTGGTAGGTTCACAGAAGTGTGCTTGTCAATGAGTACACTATACTAGCTTATTTTGAATATTTTTAATTAAGTTTATCATCTTCCACCTTCAAAATTATTTCTAATTATTTATTCATATTTTTTTACAAATATAAACAACAAAGAATCACACTTTAAATTCAAAAATTAAACAAGTAATATTATTTAATATTCTTAAAATTTTTTTTGTTTTAATCTAAAGTAAATAAAGCTTTTAAAATTATTCAATTGTTTAAAAAAGAGAGAAGAAAAAAATTCTTAATATGCTTAATACCAAAGCTTACTTTGCAATGATCACAAAGAGCCCAACTAAGCCTCAGCTGGTGAGATTCTTCCGGGTCAAAGGCTTAAATTGCTAAAAATAAACCGGTAATAATACAGATAAATTAGTTTTTTATGACTCGAAGACTAACAGAGAAAAAGTATACAATTATTAAATTAATTATATAACTCACTATCTGAGGCATAAATTTTATTCACGACTGTTGAGATACTGATACTCAAAAATGAACCGAGGCATATTTCTTTCAGTACTTCATGGTTAATGTAAACAATACATGCAATCAAATCTTGCTCATCTTATCCAACATTAATCGAAAAAAATATCACGTACACTGATAATAAAGTGAGATATTTTAAATGGTCTGTGGTTAAAATAAGGGAAGTATTTTATCACCAAGTATTTCAATGCTTGGTATTATCTTACAATTTTACAAGAGATTCTGTTTAGCAATTTCGGGACTTGGTATTTTTTATGACTTTTTTCTCTTAAAGCACATCCCACGAGACACTTTGGTGTACATGTGTATGTACTATAGATTATATGCAAGACAATAAGATCGTAGCATGCTAACCCCTATGTAGTAATTACGTTTTTTTATTTTTTTTTTTTTTCTCTTTTCCTTTTTATCCGCACCATTTCATTGAACAGATCCATTCTAACAAGGCATTAGGAGCATTGCCAACGTTTAAGTCGGGAGTTTATTCGAGAGGGTGTGGCTGCGATTTAAGAATATCATCTATCTAATCAGATGCATCCCTCAGATTTCACGTAAAACACTTAAAAAATAAGTAGCAGTATAATTTTTAAAAATTACATTCATTTTGAAAATCACCATAGATAAATGAAAGCCAAAGAAATGGTAATAATATCAATAAATTTACAGCTTAAAAACTGACTCCTTTGTAAATGGAATCATTAATTAACACGATAATTTATTTGACTGAAACAATCGTAATATTTAAGTGAAGTGTAAATCTAGAAAGTACTAGCCATTGAATTACTCCAGGATTTACAACATGCAACTCGCCCACGTAGCTAGGAGTAGGTAAAACGCCTGCAGCTCACTGACATTTGTAATCGTATGGAAATAAGGTGCTAAGAAGAAATTTTAAGACTACTATGTTTGTTCCAGTGGCGCCAGACGCCAAGTAACTAAAACTCTTCTCCATATATATGATAATAAGGGGAGATTCACATACAAATATATTACTTTTAATTCTTTTGTCATTAATAAATTATTCTTAACTTTGTACAAGCTCATAAATTAACAATGTTACCAAAAAATCATTTTATCTTAATTAATTACAATTAAATAATCAATTTTAATAATTAAAAAACTACGGAATAATGTATTTTATCTCAAAGAAAACTTTTAAAGGATTATTAATAAGTAAAAAATTGATTTTAAAGTATAATTTAATAGCTGAGAATATTTTTTGTGGTCTTTAGATCTCTTTAAATGATGAAAAAAAAATCACTCAATAGAATTAATTTGTATTAAAGAGAACAATAAGTAGATATTAAAGCTTACATGTCCCATAAATTATTACATGACTGTATGGTATCAAAGACACGTTATTTTAGATCCACGAAAGACGTATACAAGAGCATTATTTACATCTCAAGACGATGAGAATTCTTTTCGTCTTTCATTTCAATATCCCTCTGGAGTGGTGTAGACAAGAAAAGCTCACAAGAAAGTATAAAGGATATCTTGCTATACTAAATATAAGTACTCGAATAAGGAGGGATGGTTTAAAACATTTTTATTCCAAGTATGCAAGGAGAATAGAGAAGGATCATAAGATAGAGAAAGAGCAAGGAAGAAGAATATAGAATAGTAGGAGGGTTGTTTCGAAGTTTGGGGGCTTGTCGGATATAATCACTGTGGCGGTTCTCTGTTCGACCTTCTTTCTCATCGTCTTACACAGTTTTTTTTTCTCTTTTACTCTCCACTTTACCTCTTCGTTCCACCTCAAGAATCTTTCACAAGACGACACTCGCACCCTTTTCGTTCTCTTCATCGCCTTCGTCCCCTCGCTCGTAGCATTGTCCCTTTCAGTCCCATGAGATTGCAGGGCCAACACACCGCGAGATATCGGATCAATTTTTTAAGCCGAGGGTGCTGAGACTTTACACTTCTTGAAAGACAGAGAAAGTTGAGAAGAAACATTGCGCAGTGATTGCGACCGTAGTGGTGTAGAAAAAAGAAAGATAGTTAATGGTAGCAGCTGAGAAAAAGAGTGGAATGGTTTAGAATAAAGGACAACGATACGTTTCATTGAGGGGTAAAATCAAGCCGCCGAGAAAATTAAAATGAGGAACCGAAAAATATTTGACGAAAGATGAATGCTTGAAACTTACGTGTTAAGTATTTTTTTTTTAGATTTTAAAGAGATTGAACTTTATAATCCATGATAATGTATTGCATTCTACTCAGAATAATTTAGAAGTCATCTTCTTTGTCAATAATCAGGGTGAAACGTTGCTTGAGGGTAAAAAAAACACTGATTAATTTTTTGTAGAGCTTTTGAAGAGTCTAAAATAATTATTTATGCTAGATTTTTCTGAAATTTGAAGTAAAAAAATATTTTCTGATCATAAAAATAATTTTGCATAGAATTTTATGTGACATCAAGACGTCTATTGAAATAGCAAAAATCCTTTTTTTTTATTTTTAATCATTTATGTATCCAAACTGCACTAAAGTCGCAAATCGCTTCATTTCACACAATATTATAACTACGTATCTCCCAGCACTGCGATAAAATAAATCACTTGGTCGTAAAGATCATCCGTCATGTCGTTACACACCGGCTACACAAGTGTCGTATCCATCAGCTTCTCTTTCTTGTATTCTTATACATATTTGTGCAGTAGGTGGTATATATGTACAAACGTACTGGCCACGGTGTCGTTGCGGTTGTAATATAGTTTAGTGCTAACACACGAATGCTTAGACGCAATGTGATATAGTCGACTAAAGCTTGGCTATATTTCTTTATTTAATGTTGGCAGTAACACCGTGATATGGCAATCCATTTTATTCTTACGCTGAGTCAGCCTACAAAAGGTATATAAGATATAGAAATAGACACTGAAACTGTCATTGAATGGCTACTATTTCTTTTTTATCTAATTGTCAAAAGTAAGCGTCAAACAAAGCTTTCAAAATTCCGGGGAATAGTATTTTTTTTTATTATGTCTTTGTTTATTACCCTAACGTTTTTTTTACGGTAAAGACTTTGGAAAATGACCAAATTTAATAGCAAATAATATTTCCTTTCTTATTACCTACTTTCCAAAATATTTTTTCCAATTTTTCATTTTCATATAAATTCAGAAAATTAATAAAATCTCATAATTTAATTTTTTATAACAATTTTGTAATATTTCTTTCTAAAAAAAAAAATTTTATTGATTTTCAGCTTTAAAAAAATCAGCTTACTCCGATTTTCTGATTCAAAAAATTTGTTTAAAAAAAGACACAGATGTTTTTTATAGGTTGCTATTAAAAATCAGCTATTTATTTAGGGGAGCTGTACGTGAGAATCCGCAAAATAATTCGTATGATATATAAAAATTCATTGCTGTAGTACGATAGATAGTTTTAAGTCGTCTTTTTCGGTTACGATACTGAATTTACTGAGCGATGAAAACGTTATAGGTTTATCAATATTTACCTGCTGTTATATATTCAACGTCCATAATTCCGTTAAAAGCATTTCTCGTGTGCAAATATACATATTGATTAAATGAAAAATTTTTAGTTTATATGAAAAATATGAGAGATGATTCGGATTTATTTTTCAGCGTTTCTACTCTACTTTGTTAAGAATTGTTTTAAAAATACTAGATATTTTTTATTTATTTATACTTGTAGAGTATATTTGAATAAATATAGATACATAAAAGTAATAGTTAGGTATGTATGAAAAGCCATATGACGGAACGTCGTCAAGTATAACCGCGTTAACGGGCCGCTCGAGTGATAAAACTCTGGATAAAGTGAAATAAATATTATATGTGGAAGAAATAAAATAGGGTAAAGCCGTACAGACATTTGTATTTATGGACAGAAAAAAATATTTTGTTGCTGCAACAGATTTAATTTCTATTTATATCAGTAAAAGGTTTGTGACATCAGTGTGATTCTGATTAAGAATGAAATTACATATTTTTAATCTAGGAATATTATTTATTTAGTATAAAAATAATTGATCAACAACAATAGTTTAATGATATTTGGTTTAACTGAAATTTATTTTATAAATTATTTTACTTATAAATTTGAGAGAAGAAGTTTTATTAAACAACAACAAAATTATTTTTGTAAAGTTAATGTTAAATGAGCCTTGAAATAATTTAATTGAATATTGGCAAAGTTTTTTCCATTTAATCAGACTTCAATCGTATTTTTTTCTCGCTGTTAAATAAGACCGAAAACTGTATTTGATAGCGGAAACATCAATTTCATTGAAAGAAAATATAATAGCTACCAACGTTAGTCTTCACAACAAAAGAAATGTACTGCTCCAAAAAAAACTTCTATCAAAGATCAGAAGTAAAGTTATTTCTTAAGATTCATCAGTAAAAGATGTTTATTAATCTCAATATTTTTTTATACATCAAAAACACTGCTAATATTTGTCACTTGAAATATTTTTAATAAAACAATTTTTGATAAAATAAAAATTAAAGCTATAACAAGACTCAAATTCCAATCTATTGCGTCAAGATAACAATTTTTTCGCATACCGGAATGATTCAGACAGTTCTACAAATTATTAACAGTGTATTATTCTCAACAAAAGCCTTACACCTAACTATCAACATTTAAATCACCAAGCTAGTTCTATTCCATTAGGAATCCATCTCTTCAAAGCCGGGAAGCTTACTCATAACATAAGTTAAACCACTCAATGCACAACAATGAACGAATAGATCGAATTACTGCGAAAGAGAAGAAGGAAGTATGAAGTAACGAAAAAAAACTTGATGGGCAAAACAAAAAAATTGAGCGCATGGGGAAAAAGAAGCGATCGCTCGCGTTCTTGCCCCTTTACAGCTTGAATGCAAATGATGCCCGTATCCGGCCTTAGCTCTTGACTTCCTGGACACGATTCGAGCTCTCTCGTAGTTTTGCAGCGTCTTTGTAGAAAAGAGCAAGGGTGGCAAGAAAGGACTGCTTTTACTCCTGCACTTACTTAACTACCCGACCAGAAATAATAAAATGCAGATTTGTTCTCAACTTAAATTCCGTCGCTGCCAAATTCACTATCAGTCAACTTTAAATCGCGTCTATTTATCTGTCTTGCGTTTTTTTACGTAAGCTGTAAATCTCTCAAATAAAAATCATTGGAGATTTATGATCACACTGTCGAATAAATATAAAACTCTTTTTTTTTTTATTAATTAATTCATTAGCAATTTCTAATAACACTAATGTAAAAAAGCGATTGGGAATTTTATTGAAGCATAAGAGATAAAATCATTCTCAAATTCATTCATTTATATTCAACAATGAAAAACAGTAAAAAAAAAAGATGTATAAAAAAATCAATTTCAGATATATCGAATCACTCGTAAATCTTGGGTAACGGTGCGATCGCATAACGGCGTCGCGGATACGATGTTTTACGACTCTATTTTCGATGCACCGTCGGCAAAACTTTATATACCTACGTATACAGAATATGTTAAACCATGCGCCTACAAAAAATCGATCTATTATTGTGTATTTTTCAGTACGTAAATTTGTTGAAATTTGATGACAATCTCCAATCCTCATATATCTTATTTTGGAAATACAAATTGCTCAGGCTAATTTTCTCTTTCTTTTATGTTCGTTGCTGTATATATATATACATATACACATGATGTAAATGCAAACTATGTACATATATATGTTCGTGCATCGCACATTACTCGCAACGCTCTAAATCCTCATCTTTTCCATGGAGAATTCTCAAACTATCCGTCTGAATACATACCAGAGCAGCTATTCGAATGCAAAACAAGTCGTATCACTTTAGTATGTAGAAGTGAATAAAATCCTCTTTCCCTCAGCGAATCACTCCGCGCCCTTTTGACGCTTTACATGACTATTTTCTCGAGTCATTTACGATTGGTATTGCATGAATAATGAATAATAAATCATGGAAAATATTTACTTGATATATTTTCGGAAAATGATCAGCTCATTCTATTGACGAAAATTCATGAAGAGCTTATTTTATTTGGCCAATTTTTTGTGCTAAAATGACAGCTGCTTCATAAATTACAGATAATCCGGAAATACTTTGAAGTCTGAGATTATTTTTTCGAATAAAATTTTTTGCTCATTAAATATCAAAATGATTCAACTCTTTATGTAGAAGAATATTGTTCATAGATTAAATAAATCCAATAAAATTAACTATACGAAATACAATTATTGAAATCTTGATAATTAAAATTGATCATGAAGATGCTAAGAATTGAATCAATTTATTGTATATTTTTATGCTTTCTAATTTGAGATCCAAAATAAAAAAAAATAATAGACCTACTTACAGGTAGTTTTGATTAAGAAATATTTTAGTACAACATAACATGGGGTGAAATAAAAAGAACCTTACATATTTAGAGATACTATTAAATAATATCTCTACTCACCTATATTTATTAAAAGACTTGATGCTATTATTATTCAAGTAGTATTCTTATTGAGGTACCAGAAATTATTAATAGAGATATGCATCAATTATTGCTTGAAATTCAAATTGAGAATCAAAGGTTTAACGACTGAGCTTGATGAAGACTATGCCTTTATAATTTTAAACTTGCCTTTATATACTCTTCAGCTCCTTTGTTTCTGATGTTACTTTGGCAAAAAGTAAAAAAACGAGAAAAGCTCATGTGTACAGCAGAACACGTGTCGACCTATTTCTACTGGCACCAGGTTGATCTTACTCTGTCCTGGCAACTATTTTGTGCTTTGTCCTAGGCTTATTCTGGCGCCACTTCGGTCGTGATAAGACAACAAAGTTTGATTTGTTATTTGTCGCTTTTTTTGCCGCTTATCAAACAACAATAGCTTACCTACTAGCACACGATAAGTGATATTCTTCCTCCGGTTAGGTATGAAAGCTCTGTCTTTGATTCTCTTTGGTATTCACACAGTTAAGTGAAGTTTTATTTCTCGTATATTGATCTTGGTAATACTTTTTTAAAAGACAAGAACAAATGTCAAATATTGATTTCTTTTCTTCAGTTAACAACTGGTATTACCCTTTGACTTATTGATCATTTTAGCTTTTTTGCAATCTTCACAAAATTAACGATATCAACTGTAAATAATAATTATTATTTAATTGCATAAATTGTAACGCATGATGATTACATATTGAATTTAACTTAAAAATAAAAGCTCTTCTTAAATATTAACGAATGATGGATATTTTCTAATGGAATCCTTTTAGTACTAGTGATTATTAATTTATTAATAGATGGGATTAATTAATTCAGCAAACAATTACAGAGTCTTAGCGAATGACTTGATGAATACTGTCCAAGTTTGTTGACAGAACGCACTTTACGTTTACACGGTTGGTTAATTTAGGAAGCCCGAGAAACATAAGAGCAAACTAAACTGAATTCAACTAACTCAACTTACTCAGACCTACAACTCGCTCGAGGTTTGTTCTTCACCACAGCTAACATATAGCCTCCATGTCTAATACACTCCATAATTTCATTGTGTTCTCCTCAGGCTATCTTATTTATCGGTATTTCGTGTTGAGTATCCGTTCAATATGATCTCATAATGGTATTTGTGCTCCAAACTTGCACGTGCATTATTCTACTCTTAGTTTATTAACCAGCATTTTGTATTGTACATAATCCACCAATTCGTGTTTTCAAGTTTAAGATATGTGTTGGTATATTATGTATATGTGCATACCTCCCCTACTAAGGGAGACTGTATTCCTGAACGTATCTATATAAATGTCATTCAGCTGAACACAAGTGTACATACAAAAGGGATGTGTCATAGAATCGTAAACTGGTAGATATTAAACTTTTACATTCTCTTCTCTTGGTTGGCTGGCTGGTTGGTTGGACAAGAGGTTATGATGATTAGATGTAACTCGATAATACGTTGATTTCTGTCTCACTCTTTCCTATACTTTGGTATGTTGATAATGCAACAGTCGTTAAACTTGTCGCCGTTAAATCAGCGAAAGCTGAAAATCGTAAAACTTTCTCTCTTCGAACAGTTCAAGGATTATCTGGCATTCGTAAAAAAATTCAAGGGGACATCAACAATAGGAAAATGGTTTCATCTTTGATTGGATATGTTTCTTCTTTATATTAATTTTATTTATTGTCAAATCAATCAATAATTTATCTTTAATATCGATTGTTTATTTCTACTCCAACATTGAAAAGAAGAAAAAAAATTATCATAGAATTTCAATTGTCTGATTCGTAAGATGACTTGGAAGAATCGATTATTCACCGTTAGATATGACACATTTTAGAGAAGTTAATTGAATTTTTATAACAATAATATTTTTTTAGGTAGGATTTAAGATTATTATTGTTATTATTGGGTTTATATGAAGCTGAAAAAAATTATGATAATATTTATTTTCTATCACTTTTTTTTTAAATTTAAAAAGACGGATTATTATTCGTCTCACAGAACTACAAAAGTCACCAGCTCCCTTATGATAGCTTGACAAACTCGTGTTTTATCGTATTATTTATCGTTCCCGCAGGGAAAGACCACCCGTCAATCTAAGAGAGTAAGAGAGAATAAGTAAATATAAGATAAAAAAGAAAAAAGACGGAAGGCGAATAAAATATAAAATACGCAGCTCATACCATTCTCTTTCGACAAAACAGATCCTGTACCAGTGTTATTGATGGATTCCTCCACCCTTGTATTACACCAAATATTATATTTAAGTATCAACCAATACTTATTTATAGCGTGAAGATTAATTTATTATCTGCTATATTGCCGTTGGTAAATACGTAAAAAGGCCTCGATAGAAAGATTATTGCTACAGTAGGATTTTTTTGCTTCTTTATTGGATATTGTGTTGATGATGAAGATGAGCATGAGCACTTAATGAAATTATTTAAAAAATTATGTCTTGTAATATCATTAAACAAAGATGATTATTGTTCTTGACAATAGAAATAAGAGGGTGCGTATCAAAAGAAAATTTAGTAATCGCAAGGGAGTTTGCTTTTTCCGGGGTTTTGAACGTTGTTAAAAGAATTTGCACGCTCTTGTCAACGGTGCATTCGACTGTAACATGTCTACAATGCAAAAAGAAATTTTTTTCATTCAATTTCTTCCCATTTATCCAATACCTACTCGATATTTCCTTTCATATGTTTGCATCAATACCATTAAAAAAATTTTGCAGTGCGAAACAGATCATCTTTATTATTTTTCTTGTATCTTCACACATTTGATATCATCTTACGTCAAAAAGGTCTAGATATTTCCTGAAAAAAAAATTTTTCATTCAAATTATTGACAACTCAATGATCCCTGATAATAGGTATATCAAATGCACTTTTATTGACGAATTTTTGCAGACATATTGCTGCAATATAATTCCCAATCATCCCCAAAATGTTTACCTTCATACTTGATGAAGTATTATGTAACCAAAACCTATCAAATGCACCTCGCTTCGAACCAATAAATAATAATAGAGCGATAAATAATAAAACCTTAATTAACAATTCTTATTTAGTTACATTTTATGACAGTCTTGAATGGATCCAAGTGCAAAATGACTGCAATCATCATATCATCCCCCTGCGTACTCGATAATTTTCCATTTGGCGACACTATATCCCTGCTATCATCCCTGCACCCATGATTCTCTCCACGCCGTTGCGGTTGCTGGTTTCCTCTCAATGTATATATATCTATACGTCTGTCGATCCTGCACTCTCTCCTATTCCTCTCCTACACTGCATTCAATTACGCAGTCATTAACCGTCGATTGTCTCTTCGCGAGCGTAACCTCGTTACACCGACTTGAATTCCGCAATGACAATATTCCCCATCGAGATCTCAACATAGATAGGCTTTTAGCGTATTAGCAGGCACAATGTGACAATGGACGTAGACACGAACAGAATAGCAATAGCTAAAGCACGACACTGGCCCAGCCACTCTATCCATTTCCCATGCAGTGTAGTGTAGTCAACGCTACAAAGCACACCATCACCTCAATAGTTAAGGCGAAACACGTATTTCATAAAACATCTTCCTCTATAGAATTATATCACAGATATCAGTACTTCTGGTATTGTCTCTTTCAAAGTGGCAATCAGATATTACTCTATTTGAATTGTTTTAAAACAACTGCAATGAAAATATTGAAAGGCTTGGATTTATTTTTTATAAATAACAGTTAATACTATTTTGATTTAATCTAATGGATTTTTGTTGAAAATAAATAAGTCGATTAATAGAATCAAGCTCACAATGAACTAAATAAAAATTTCCTCTCGTGAATGGATTTGTCTATTTAATTTAAACGTGACTGATAAATAGATTCAATTCTCTGGCCTTTATTTAAATTTATTAATGGTTATTCTAATGTTATACAGATTTGAATAATAAATACAACAGAAATTGTGATAACCAAATCACAAAGGAAATACCATTTTACATTTAACAACAAAACTATATAATTTAATTGAAGAAAACTTTGTTTTACTTAGTAATTTCAAAAAAATGTTTAGGCTATTAAAAATGAATGCAATCATGTCAGTCTATTTCTTTAAAACAAAGTTTAATAACAGCTGTCTAATAATTCGTTTAAAATTAAATGAATATCAAGGTGGTTAGTCCTTTTACATTATATCGATCCATTAATCGACCACTGAACTACCGGTTGATTTATCAGCATCAATATGTTCATATAGCCTCTATCAATAATAATACACCAATAATTCAGTCAATATCCTGTTAAAGCCTGATCTGTTCTAAAATTTACATTGATCCGTGAAATTACGTCATGAATCGTGGAAAGCCACTACGTTATCTGGGTTATCGCGTTCAGGCATTCGGGATAGGATTGTGATGAGCAGTTTGCGGACTATGCATATTGGATTGCACTGTGATGAGTTTGTGTTCTGTTGAGCCTACAGACGCTACACGTGTCGTAAAGTGACGATCAGTATGAAACGCAGGAAATTGGGCGGATTCGCGAGCAATGGGCTATACTGATACTACAGGAGGTTACTCGATGCTGCTTCATGTGATACGACACGTATAGCGTCTGCCCACGTCAATATCCAACTCACTTTATCTCTCTTGCACAGGGATTTGTGTAAGTTTACGAGTGTGTACAATAACTTCCGGCTTTAATACTATTCCATAGACACATCACATATCTCAAATGACATCTTTTATTTCACACAAGCTTGTGGAAAAATTTTAAAATTACAACAAAAACAAAGGTTTAATTGTTGACCACTGTAACATCACATGTAGACATATACTCTACATGTGCTGTATGAATATGATGAAGGTGATGCTCTGTTGTAATTATGCACTGTCGCATTGAAAATTGTGGCGAATCGAGATTGATATTTCGATACCAAATGAAATGAGTTGTCTATGTATGTATGTAGATGGATATATTTATTATACGAGGCCATTACGCTTTGCCAATTTTCCCTTTTCGTCAGGTTTCATATCAAACACTTGTGCTATATTATAACCTTTGTCTATCTATTTTCATTGTCATTCCACAGTCAAACTCGTTAAAATTCCGTTGGATAATTTCTCTTTATGGTGTGCTTGCTATCTTCCAATCTATACATGAACAGGGGAAGGTGTCCGAACGATCCCTGTAAGGCATAATTTCAATTTATATAACTATAGAATATTTTTACTATGTAAAAGTCGCTTTTGGTAGTTGGTCTACCTATGACTCTCTTAATGAACTACAATGAACAAAAAAGATTAATAGAATTATTCAAAATAGCTATGCACAAGTCATTTATTTATATTCTTTTTTGCAGACTACAAAATGGATGAAAATTTTTAATATGCCCCATTTTTCATTTTAAAAAATAATAAAAATCTTATTCCTCTAGAGGAAACCAATCTGATAATTTATGAATTCTTGAAGAACATTATGGTCCCTTTTTTTCAAATGATTATCGGTTGAAAGGGTGAGTTTGTCTTTTGACCCATGGGGCGTCAAGCATTAACGCGTTAAATCAAGATCCATATTGGCCCCAGAAGGGCAATGTTGTAGCATGTATATGCCAATCTATCACCCGGAATGATAGATGCTCCTATTCTATTCTTTAAAACATCAACTATTATTTTTAGATTTTATCAAATTACTTAACTAAATGAATAAATGTAAATTAAATTCAGCAGAGCTTATTAACCTTCATTATATTAACTAAATTTGTAAATAAAATAGCAATTAGGTAGGGTATTTCATTGCAAGTTATTGCAGACTACCTAATCCCTCGAAAGTCAGGAATTCCTGACTGTATGGTTAAGCTAATTGAATACAGCCAACGAGGTATTGACTGCGAAATCTTTACTCATTATATTACGTTGCTTCAATAAAGCACTTGGAGTTTGTTGAATTTAAATAATAATCATTATGAAAGATAATAACAATGATTATAAAAATTTATTTGTGAAATGATCATTTACTTTTGACAAAGAACAATTAATTTTAAAATACCATTGAGGATTTTAGAGTCATTCTTTCTTCAAGTTTACACAACGAAAAAGGAAAATAAATACCCCATAGCACGCGAGCGGAAAAATAAGCCCTTAAAGAGACCTGATAAATTTTAAATAAAGCACGCATTGAAATCAGAAATTCCAAAATGTCTCCATTGCCCGAAGGACTTTTTAAGATCTTCATCTCTTTACTTCTCGTCAACATCATCTTTTAAACTTTTGCCTCACCATCTCTTCCCTCATATAGCTTTGAATTTTTATCTCTTAATAATACAAAGTTACTAATATACCCTGATCACATATTCTCAGTAAAATGAAAAGCAAATCTTACATTTCAGTATCATCATACTTGCTTGTAAGTCGATATTAATTCCATTAAAACAGGCTTCAATTCTCCTTTTACAATACTCCTGCTCCATCAGCTATTTAGAACATACTCATCTTTATTTATAATCAAAAATTTATCAAGAAAAGAATGAAATCTTTTCTGTCAAGATTGAAAAGAAAAATGTATTTTCTTCTTTTATTAGATAGTCCTCGAGGAATTTTTATTGCAATCTCGTAAAAATTATTGCATTTTTTATAAGTATGTGATGAAAAAAAAAATGATTTCTTTAAAAATATACCTCTTATGAATAAAATATTTTCAATTTCATTTAGATTATATATTTATATGTGATGTTAATCAGTCAAAAGCATTGTTATCAAATTAAAATATTATCTGAAATATAAATAACCGAAAATATTGCATCCAATGATATATCTACTGTCTGTCATGGCATTATAAATGCAAGACATAATCCGAATGGGTTTTATTAAATTTTCTCATCCACATATCTCTCTTGTATGTCATTTTTCATGTCCTATTTGTACATTCACGCGAAATGTTTCGCATAATAATCAGACATCGAAGATTATAAGCTAGAAGAGTAGGGAAATAAATTATTTGTGCAATAAATTAGGAGCAGTTAGCAATAAGTCAGAACGTTGACAAATACTATAAAAGATACAGAAACTCTATTCACATGTATCAAAGGATAAAACAAAGTATTGACTCCAGAGAGTCGATATCCTACAATCGCACCCCTTGGGGAAATCGTTTTCTAAACCTTTTAAATTGTAGCTGTATTATACTTCTACATACATGCAAACTTTTTTTCATGCTCTCACCAAAAAAAGGTATGCTTCGTTCAAACACTTTATTCCTTTTTTTCTTCAATTCATTTTCTCTCTTTCACTAGCTAGCATACAAGCCAAGTCATTCCTATGTATATACTTGAAGTATATGTATATAAATATACATACTATGGCATCGTCGGGCACAACCGACAGACATAAATACTGTACCAAGAGCGGAAAAGGGAATCTGTTTAAAATATGTTCCTAGCGTTCCGCTATGGTCGTTTGCTACGGCGAATAGCTAAATGCTTTTTGCGAGAGGGCATTTAAATCTTTACCTTTCAAGCCGTCCCACTCGACCCCCTTTTGATACCTTCAACTATTTCGCATTTACTTTCACCCCGTTTTTACTTCACCCCCTCACTTTCAGGCAAATAAAAAAACTGTAAGAATAATAAAAGAAATTGTGAAATGAAATAAATTTAAGATTAGCACTCTTTTTTTTTTTATATATAACTGTGATTTTTAATGGATCTACGATTTATTACTTTTTATTTTTAAATTATTTATTATCGAAATTTAACCAAATTTTTGGAGAATGATTTTAAAGTAAATATTAAATGTCTTATAAAATTATTAACAATTAATTTAATAAACCCAGAAATGAATAAAAATAAATGAAATGACTTTATGTGGTTAAAAATATTTTTAAAATGAACTATATTATATTGGATGTTTCAAATAGATCTCTAGTAATTTTTTAAATAAAAAAATTTATTAATATTTTTATCTAAAGAATGTAGAGAGAGTTTTCGTGAGTTCCAAATGCTTTTGACTTCTTTTTAAATTTGTTTGTTATCAATTCTTTTCTCTAAGTCAGACCCAAAAGTACCTCTTGAGTGACTGCAAATATCTGAGTAGAGCGTAACCATTCAGCTGATATTTACTTGTCTCTCTATATTCTTTTGCTTTTTATCGAGATTGACCTGGTCCCACAGGAAATGGATATAAATATATATATACATACATATAAGTACTGTCTCTACTCGATCTTCTTTTGCACCGGAAAGTCTTTTATGTCTATTGATTCTCTCTCAGCGTATAGTCTACCATATATGTGCTATATTTTTTTCTTTCGTCTACTATACCATTGAGTCAATAAAAATAAATTTCTTATAGGTCTGAAGCAATATTAGGGCTCCGTAAATTTTTGTTTCTTCCATCTATCTATTCGTATACATAGACAGTCACGTATATGTATTTACTATTATTCATTATCTATCATAACTGCCACTTGTATTAGTGGTTGAATCTTTGATCTCACTACTGGTTATCATGATTCTTTTCTTCTGGTGATGGCTCTCCAGGGTGTTAGTCCCGCCTTTTCTGTCGATTGTATAAATAAATTGGTCACTTGGAGCGCACATCAGTAAATGAACGAGTATCTGAAAAAAGATGAATACTCCTTGCGTTCAGATTCCCCTCAAACTGACATGTCCGGTTGATGTCACCCTTCTTTAGTACTTTGCTTTCTTCTTTTACTTACTCCTAAACCAGTTGATAACCCGCATATAAATATTTTCAAACACTCTTAACAATACCTGATGTTGAATAACAATTTCAGACTTGTTGAAAAAATTCTTTGCATTTTTTTGCTCGAGAACAATCAGATTTTTTTTTTTTAATTAAATTTTATCTCTATAGGATTAATATTAATATTTGATTTTTTCTTTGATAGCAAAGGTGATTATTAAAAGTATGATTTGGATTTTTATTGCAATTATCAATTTATTGAAAATAATTTTAGAATAATTTTTAAATAAAGGCTGATTATCTAAAACATAATTTAAATTATTAATTAAAATATTTCACTTGGAATTAACTCCCTTATAAGAGCCATATCAGGAAAGGCGTTTAAAAAATTAAGGGATGATTAATCCTTATCATCTTTGCATTAATTTACTATTTTCGTTTACTTAAACAATTTATTAATTAAAGATTTTTCTAATTATTTTTAAATAATTTCAATTGTTCATTTAATCCAAAAAAAGTCTGTTATAAAATATTTACCATAAATCCAATAGTAAATTGATCGACGAAATTTAACGGGAGAAGATCACATATTGTCAGGCCATCATCAGCATCTTCTTCTTTATTTCTTCTTTCTCTCGTACATCTTCGCTTATTTTCCTAGAGGCATTATTTCTATGGCTTTGAGTTGTAGAGTATGTATCTCCCCTTTTTCGCCCCTTCCTTATCCTTTTTGCCGTGTCCTTATACAGTTCGAATAAAACGAGAACCACTCACAGCTTTTGTGTCGGATACAGTGGCAGTATGAGGTGCAGGAGAATAAGCATCAGGGGAGAGCGCTAGTGGTTGTTATCGGCCATCAGGTTTTATATCCAAGCAGCGGGTGTGAGGGAACGTTGAGGGGGAAAAGGAAGAAAGAAGAGAGACGCGAGAAGAGTCCAAACGATACTGGATAGCGCGTGTTTCACAAAGATTCTATGAAGATTGCACGGGATTTTATTACGGAGAAAACGTCGGTTAATAAAAATGAATACGCTCAAAGAAGAGAGAAATCATTTTCTTTCTTTTTTTTTTGCCATTCGTTTTTCACACGATAAGGTAATATAATATGGTGACAGGCAAGCAGAAGAGCTACGAGTGAAATAAGAGAGTATTGCTCGATTTAAAGTGACAATTTTCCGTTGAATCGTAAATTTTCACATCTTTCCACTGAATATACATAAAGTGTATTGTACCAACTATTGTACATGTTTATTATCTACATATATGTACTCATCCCTTATATATCAAACAGCAGGACAAAAAATCACAAAGAAGGATTACACCGTTAAACTCTTGAAAGCTGATTCGCAGAATAAAATTTTAATTCTATATATTTTACCTTAAAAAAAAAATGACTAATTATTATCTGTCAATGTTATATAAGTAATTGAACTAAGAAATTCTAAAGAAGTTGTCATTAAATGTGTTACAATGTTACAGTTGAAAACACTTTCACGCACCCAAAGCCTTGAAGGAGGTGTGAGGGATACTTGAGTATTTTTCTTTATTACTTAGAAATATTTTATTGATGTCATTCAAATAACTACTAGGTTAATCTTAAATATAGAAAAATGTAAGAAAAAGTATTGTTTTATTCCGCGAATTCTTTATTGCAGCTGGCGCACTTTTGAATTAAATACCAGAAAAACATAAATGGAAAACAAAGAACTAGGAATTTATGCGGAGGATGTTAAGTAACGATTAACGAACAAACAGCAATGTTAGTAATTACCAGTAATTGTAAGTATAATAATTGTAGTTCAGTATATCTTTTCTGACGAGGATCGCAAGTTTTTATGCTTAGTGTCACGTTCGTCTTTTACTCCATGCCTTCATATACAATTGCATTTAAAGTGCATGTATAATAAATACACAAATGCATATACAATATTGATAACAATAGGGTGTAGTAATAAACGCCATGTGTCCAATTATAAAATTATCTACTTTGTAGCCTCATTATGTTATTCACCCTTTCATTAATATTGCACTGCTATAGACATGTTTTCAATACATCACTTGTTTTTTAATTAATAACATTTTTATTGTTAATCCTAGGACATCCGATATATAAATTCTACGCAATGCAGTTGTCCGAACAATTCATCATAATTTTTTTATTGTCTTCACATTATCAAGCTCGGCGGTTTAGGTTCTTAGTCTGTCATTAAAATACTTCCCTAAAGGGAGGGTGTTTGTCTCCAGTGTAATGGCGCTGACATGGCATTTTCTTCATCGCGTTTATTTACCTCACAACGTTGCAGTATTGTCGGAAGCTCGTTGATTGTATTTTAAAAGTATCCGTGAGAAAACTTGAGAATTTAGTATCCGTGTCTACTCAATTGAGATAGATTACACAGACCACTTGATCATCATCGCATGCATAAAATTTTTTATCCTTATAATTCACTCTTTCTATCAACTTATAAGTCTCGATGGTGATGATGATGATGAAGATTTTTTTTCAATATTTTCTATATGAATCATATTTGAAGTTTAGTTTTAGAATTTATTTAATATCAAGGTTTTTATTGTGAGTGATTCTCTCTATATGTACACAGGTGTTTCATGTTGAAATCTATCCAGATCTGAAGATTAGATGATAGTGAACATACTTCAATGGGTGTAAAGATGAGGCACGAAAAAAAATGATAATCATCCGTGATATATATACCCGCATCTATTTACTGTACATAATAGTTAGTTAGGAGACAATCAAATGTCAGCTCTCTTCATTTCACGCTCGTCATTGATAAATGAGCCTTTTTTATTGTTTGATTTAGACGAAAAATAAATATATGTTATTAACAGATTAGCTTCAGCTCTTTTTTAACTTATTTCTCTTGACATTGACAAGATTAAAAATTGAATCAAAAGTTTAGCATAAAAAACGTTAAAAATCAATCAATAGTAATCACTAAAAATAACAAAGAAATCTATAAGATATTATAAAAATTGTTTTATCACCAACATGTCACTTGAAGATAAAAAAAAACATTTACATAATAAAAAAACTAGTAATAACCAAGTAATCAATATTAAATAATAAAACAATCCAACTATAATTAAATTCAAATAAGGGATTAAAAAAATTTTATAGCATGATAATTTCTTTCAGTATGTATTTAATAAATAAATAAATAACATATTTGATGTAGAAAAAATCGATTAAAGTAGTCAATAAAAAAAATCACATATAATTAATTCAGTGCGATTAAAAAAAAGAAATAAGATATAAAGTAACAAAGAAAATAGATAAACTTGAGAAAAAAACTAGCAGATAAGTGTGATATGTGTCTCAGTAGGACAATGTCTTACCGCGTATTAACTCTCGTTCTCTCTCATGTATACATGTATCAACGCACCCGGTATAATCCAGTATATACATATCGTTTTCATTTCATTCATTGATTCAACTTCATTCGAGCGGTATATAAAAACATGCGTTGGCCATATTAGTCTCTAAGTAATTCTTCGTTCTCTATATCTCTCCCGCATTCACTTAACTTGTCTTATTTTTTGTTTCCTCGCTATCACTCTTAACTGTTAGTATTTAATTCGCTAGACCGGCTCTTAGCGTCAAGTAGGTTTCCCGCATTTTCTTTGATCAATGACTTGAGATTGCTATATTGCTCTTGCTGCCACGGTAAAATCATTTATCGTTCTCGTGTTTATATATTATAAGAATGTACGTATTTAAGTTGTACGTGAGCTACAACAACGTTGTGACATACGCGATTACCTTGGACTTATATACACATATTGTTGCGCGTATTGTCGACTGGATACGGTTGATCCTGCATCTAACAAGATTTCTGCAACTATGTACTTTCATACATACACGTGTATATATCACCTACTCGTCGAGAGAGAATATAAGAAAGAAACCTGTGAATAAGTGAAAGAGGGAGAGAGAGAAGAATAGAGACAAAAAATGTGCTCGGTCATAATCATACTAAACAGTCATTACAAACTCCCTTTGTTTACCCTGCTTGAAAAAATCAAGTGATGCAATTGTTATTTATTTTTATTTATATTATGCAGGCTTATTATTTTTTAATCATTCCACTGAGACAGTCATCTATTATGTTTCTCTGATAAAAGCTAAGATAAATCTTTATTTGAAAATCATTTCTTTATCAGTTACTTCACAATGTTATTAATAACTTTATTATCGTCTAGGATTCTTCTTTAAATTATCATTAGTACTTTTAATTTTTTTTTCATTAATTTATCACAACTTTCATCCTTTTTTGTACTCATTTTTTGAATTTTTATTTTTTTAATATTTTTTTAATTGAAATTGGTAGAATAAAGAGAGTATTAGGTCAATTGTTTGAATGAATTTTTTCTTTAATTTTTAGTTGATCTTTGAGAAAAAAAGAAATTTTCCTTCATCCAAACAAACCAGAATTGAAATTCCAATTTACAAACCGAGGGTAATTTCCGTTCAGTATTAATCACAAGCTATATAATTAACAAATGAATAATGGCGAAACGACAAATCAATAATAAATGATGATTGTGAGAAAGATGTGACGTTTCATTACGGAGCTCTTATTTCCAAGCTCGATGCAAACGACATGATACAGGAGGAGCCGCCCGTCGGATTCAAGTTTAGTAAGAGTTTACGAGCTTGACCGGATACAAGGTTAATTCAATCAGTACCATAATCCCTACTATAACTTTGATTATCTACCACATGCGAAAGCAATTGCTATTAAGAGAAAAGCTTCAGAGCTTGATTAAAAGCCTCTTCTGAAATGGCTGCTTTCCACGTTCCTCAGTGAATGGCCGACTATTAAAATAAGTCTTTTTTTTTTTTTAACATTATTTAGCTCTTACTGTAATTTTGATGAATATACATTTGCATGGTGATATGTAATATAATAATAACTGCTCGTATATCTCCTTTCCTTCTGTTTTTATTATCTACTTCTCTAGTTTATCTATTATTCTGTCGTTACATACACTTATTTCTCACATAATGGCCTCTTAGACTAGACACACGCACACATAATCCTCTTTCTTTCCGTTTCACTTTCATGTAAAACATCTTATTTACTCTTCATCACCTCATAGCGATGGAGGAATTTTTTTTCCTCGAAAAATGACTCGAAGAAATTTTTTAATGGATTTAGATAAATTATTATGGAGTAAGAATGTGGTTTATGTGAAATCCGGAAACGTCGTGATATCTTTAGTACTTTGTGTTTAAGAGAATAAATGGCTGGTCATCATGTCTGATAAAATTAGAAATAAAATTGCTTTATATTTGGTATAAGTGAATTATTAGGATATTATATAGTCAGAAATACCTTCTGAGAATCGTAATATCTATTCAGTAAACGAGAATTAATTAAAACAATAAACGCACGTGAGCAGACACAAACATAAACCTTTTGATGTTTAAATTACAATTAAAAAGACTATTTCAGGAGTAATTAAAATAAAGGTTAGACGTAAAATTTTTACACTTAAACGACTTGGTAATTAATATAAATCAGCTTTAAATTAAATTCTATTTTAATCAACAACCCCATTGGTGTAGGAGTAATTCATTTTTTTTGAGTTGTTTTTTGTTTAGAAAAATATTCATATTAATATGAGTACTTTCTTTCAGTAGAAAGTTATGTACTTAGATTATCTTTGTTACAGAAAAAAGTATTAAAAATTTATTATTTCAAAAAGACGGTTATTTAAAATATTGCGCATTTACCGGGAAGTTATTTCGGTGTTTATGTTGTCTTTAACTCGGAAATAATGTTGCAATTTTTACAGGGCTATTATTTTTTTTGCAAAGTAAAAATATTTGTTGAAATGCTATACACTGTACATATAATATTCTTTATCGTAACTTTGGATAAATATGCTCTCGACTCTTCACACCACTATAAAAACCGTTAAAATTTTATCATTCAATTTATCACGAAGTAAAAAAACTCGCGAAATATATATGCAAAAAATCTTTCAATCATTTATTTTTTTTATCAATAACGAATTAATATAATTTGAAAGAATTTTAACAAAAAAAGTGGTTGATAAGTTGTAGGAGTAGAGTGGAAGAAAGATCAAGTGATAATGAAATACCAGAAAAAAAAAGGCTAGCGTAACAAACAGACAATTAGTATAATTACTATTGAGGCCAAGGTTACTATGGCAATACATCTTTCGTGCTTTAAACAAACAATGGAATTTATGCAACCCTCATATTAGAAGCTGTAGGTATTAGTCTAATGCCACATAGACATACGAAACCACTGGTTATCCAGGATCAAGCATAAACTCTATACAGCTAACGTTAATTCTCGTGGTGGAAACCATTGTTCTAACTCACAGTGCATCTCTCATAAGATGATGCACCTGCAAAATGGCCTCGGATTCTTTTCTATTTCACTTCTTTCGCGGTAACGTTCATGGACACTATTTTACTACTAAATATTTCCGCTTCATACACTCCAACATAATAGTAATGAGTTTTGACAAATTACAGAAGTGAAAAAAAATTTTTAACATTTTCATAGACTTTATATAACATCCATTACATACAAAAAATAAAATAGAAATCCCAATCTCATGTAAAATTCTAGAAAGTATGATTTTTTTTTAGTTGCAAAATAATCTATTGCCAAAGATATTTTTTTTCTAATTATCAATAATTAATATCTTTAAGTTAAAGATTTGAAAAAATTAAGATAACTCTCTATATTTAATGATATTTGTTTTGAATATATTATAAGAAAATAAATAGACGTTTAAAGGTTGAAAGAGGAAAGAAAGAAGATAAATCTGGAGAGTTGTACATGTAGGACAGAGACTTTCAAGCACTCTACAGAATAATACAATAAGATCTGCAAAATGCCAACAACTCCATCAGTAGATCTCTGACGCAAGGTTTGCTTCCCTATACATACTATGCACTTTCTTACTCTTTACTCTTTCAGCTACTTACGCATAAAAACATACAAACAAACTTTCTTGTGTTTAAAGACAGCCGTGTTTATACTGAGTTGATGTTAAACGTTTGAAAACTGGTACATTGCACCAGTGAGAATTAAAAATACTTTATTGATTAGAGATTCTTTTTATGACTTTACATCTCTTGAAACTTGAATTAATTTCGTATTTTATTATTTTTACAACACATTATATTACGTTATTTTCCTCCTTATCACGATGATATTTCATGAATGGATATTTCGATCTAATGAAAGTGTAGAATATGTTCGTAAACAGAAGAATAATCAACAAATTTAGATGGAAAAAGTCATCCGTATTCATGAATTGCTGAGATATAAATTCGGAAAGTCAGGGAATGTCTTGAAGGAGGTGTCAAGTGTCTAAAACTTTCTCAATTCGATGAAATTCTTAGGTGCAGTAAATGCAAGTTGGCTAGACATATATATTTTATATGTAATCTGAATACAGTATATAATGCTATATATTCATGTATAATAAAAGATAGAGGAAGAGAAGGTTGCAATGGTCGTTTAGGTTCCTTGACTCTGTCGCCACATTTTTCTGGCATGCTTATTTGACTTGGTAAATACTCTGACTTGCTTATACACTATTATTCCTACTTGGACTTGTCTTAGTTCACAACGTGCTCATATTATTGCGATTAAATAGCCCAAAATTGCAAATCGATCTCACTATTTTATGACTAGCCATCGAATACTCCTTTTGTTGCTGGAAATTTATCTTTGAACATTTACGAGAAAGTTTTCTTTGAATTCAAAGCTGTAACTTTTAGAGCTTTTTTGATGTTTATTTCTGCTGATAAAAGGAATTATTTAGATTAAATAAAGTTTATTGATATTTAATTAAATTATTCTTAATGTGTAATAAAAATGGAAAGGGGTATTTATTTATCATTGATGTGATTGTTATTGAAAATAATACAAACAACCTCGAATCTTGATATACAGTTGTTGATGATAAACAACAGTTTATTGGAATATCTAGAGCAAAGAATATTGATTAATCAATTAATTAATAATATTTGCAAATAACATTTTTATCTTATTTTAATTTATTTAATCTCACTATTTTTTATAAATATTTATTATTTACCTAGAAAATATAAGAGATGATGATTAAACTTAGATTATAAATAAATAAAAAGCTTTAAAGAAACTATGAGAATATCTCTAATAAAATAAATGAAGAAATTAAAAGTGACTTCACTTCATGTACTTGAAATTAGAGTTGCAATTCCAAGATCTTTTCGTAATTACTCAATAGCATAAAAAAATGGCAAAAAAACTGTTTTTTTATGTCTCAATAAATAATTGATTAAAATACTTGTAATAGTTATACATAGTCGTTAAGTCATGCGAAAATTGTGCAATCTCTTTTGACTTGCTTTGTCTTTTTTACTTTTCTAGTTTTCCTCTCTATTGGCTCATTCGTACTTTTTTTCCTTTTATTTAATTTTTTTTATCCCAGTGAAACACTGAAAATGGGTTTAACAGTTTCCCCATTTCTGTGCACTGACCTCTCCCAAGGTCTTATCTTGAGTTGTTCGATAAAAGAACAGTGTTCTTTTAACTCACACACACACACGTACACAGACATGAACAAATGTGCTGAGTGTCATTCACTTCTCTCATGAAATTTTGCAAGGAAGGAAATGACCAGTGGAAATAGTGTTGAGATAAGTCATCGACTTGAAGATATTTGGCACTAACTGATCCGTCGTAGCACCAACGACATCCTTCTATCTACGTATATTTATACAGTTGCAAAACTTTACGTGACCATTTCCTCTTTCTTTATCCTCACAACCACTGTCTCCACCTTATTTGAAGATTTCAATTGGATTCAGCACTTTTATTTCTCTTGAAATGATATCTGTGGTAAGCTTTATTGAATTCAATTGAGTAGGATATATAGATTATTCAACAGTTCTTCACAAGAAGTGTCTCGTAAAAGACAGCTCGTTTGGATAAGTTAAGATATTTCATCGAAACATGATCCTATCACTTTTAATGACCTCGCCAAAAAGATATCACGATAATTCAATAACACAAAACATGTACCGAAATTTATCCCCTTCAAAATATGTATATGTAGATGTCGAATTTCTTACTTCAATAAGCTATGAAAGTTAATGTAGCGCACAATGATGCATCTCATATCTTGACGTCTTCTCCAAAACTTACAGTTAAATGCAAAACTTTTTAAACCAATTTCTCCACAGCACTTGAGCTCACTACAAAAAGTATCTTATCATGTTATCGCCACTATATGTGTTATATATAAACACACATTTGATTCCTACTTCGTGCTACAGAAATCTCCAGCCACTCTTTCGGATTCGTTTAAACACTCGTTTCCTTTTACTCGGATAAAGTCATTTCGAGTTTTCAGAAAATTGGTTTATCTTACTTACGTGATATGTGCATTGTGCACAAAGACAAAGAAGTATTATTTATGCCAGTGTTTGAGATTAAATTCTCTTACAATCTGATGAATTATCTATCAAAAATTATCATTTTATTTTAAAGTTGTTTTGTTTATAACAAAGCTTAAAATTCAAGAAGGGGTATAAATAAAATGGATACTTATAGAGGAATAAACAAATGAATTGATAACAAGTTGTAGACTGATTGCTGCTATCATTCCATCAGGGTGAATAAATTGGTATTATTGAGATAAAATAACAATTGAAAGTCAATATTTCAATCGGAAATTATGTTAACTTGAACGAAAGCTCAAGTTATCAGTTAAACACTTCTCTACAAGCTCCAACAGAATATAAACCGATCAGCAGAGAATTCAGAGCGATAAATCTTAATGTAGTTCCAGATAGATAGAGATAATACAATCCCCTACCACATCCCTACAACTTAATTGAATTTTTTTCCGTACATAGATAATTGATAACAGCTAGTTAAAGTCATTAACTGTAATTATAACTAAATAATTACAATTCTCGAATAAATTAAAACTTTCTTCGATCGGTGCGTGTGAGTGCAATAATAAAATATTCAATACATCGACAAATCTGTGTACAATTAAATGGTAATAAGGAAAACCGATGTAGTAACGAGATGTGCGTAGTAAATGTGTAAATGTGTATACCTAGAGTATGTGCATATATATTTCGCATATCTGTATTGCAACTATGGTGCACGTCTCTTGCAGTATAACGACTTATCTCCTCGCGCGATCGGCCGCTGTCTCAATAATATAGAATCTCAAATCAGTAGATGTAGTAATCGTCGCGGGAGCGGCCCGTTACTTTTTATTGCCTTCTCGACCTCATCGAATAAACTATAAAGAATAAAGTACACTATACTGCACCGATCAACTCTCCATGATCCATTGAATATGCGTCTATTTTCTCTTTATTCTTTTTTTTTTCGCCGGCAACTGTAACTATCGGTATATAACCGATTCCGTTTTCATTATTAACTTACAAACATGCAATTACTAACCAAATACCTATCGCTCGATAATTTATTGTCTTTTAATGCTCTCCATCGTCTGATATACTCACGTCGTTTAAATTGATAACAAGCTTTTCGATATTTTATGCTTAATTCAGTCAATACCAACATCAACTTCAGTTTAATTCTAGTTTTATTCAATCAAGTATAAATATTTATTTTTATTATTAAAAATAATTTAAACATTTATTTGTTATTTATTAAACTGCAAGAAAATTTTCTAGGTATTAAATAAGAATGGTTTATTGCATATAAATGTTGGCAAAAAGTTTTTTCAGTATTTAATATTTATAACCATTATTTATTACTTGGTAAATTAAAGAATTAATTATGTTTAAATAAAGCTATTTGTTGTCATAAATTAACTAATGGCTACAATAATTAATTGGTGACCCAAGGTCAATAAGAAATATAATATTTTATATTGTAAAGATAATTATTATTTTAGTCTTAAATACAATTACACGAGGTAATATGTTATCAGTGATATATGCATAGTAAATAATAGACTTTTCCATCTCTTACAAAGCGCATTTAAAAGTTGAGATATGTCTAGTGTAGTCCACTGCCCTCTAATAAGAGTAAATTTCATAATAATTCTGCAGTATAGCCGTCAGTGTGCATTCATGCATACTACGACCTAGATATATCTTTTAATGCATTCATATACAGTGTGTAGCTTGGGTACTGACTATAATGCAGTACAAGCAGGAAATTAAGTGCAAACCCGCCCTTCAGAAGTGGTTTAAGTGGCCGTATTTACCCATTTAAGAATATCTACGCTCAATGTGATTATAACCAAGAATAACAACGTAACGGTTTAAGAGCTGTCTCACACCTTAAGATACAATCAACGAAGATAAGCAACAATGAATGCGTGTATTTAAATATCTAGAGCAAGGAATAATTAATTAATAGGTTACGAGTGAATAATATTTTTGTCTGAGTTCAGGGTGAAATAAAAACTCGTGTTAATATTATTTATTGAGCTGTTTTTTTTTCAATGATTCTAATAAATATTATTTATTTATTTTTACATAATATTGAGAGAGTGAATTTTTTTTTTATGACACTGAGTAATAATAAATAGCAATTTACAATTGAAGATAAAAAAAATTATCTTGTTATTGTTGATTTTGAAAAAAAGGTAGATAGCTTTTCTTATAAAACAAATAATTTTATATAAATAAAATTAGAATTAATTTAATCTTGGATTATATAATTTGAATTGATTGCTATAAAATTAGAAGTAATGCAAAATTAGCATTTAAATTATTCTTATTATTTTCTAAATAAAACAGCATGATTAATTTACAATCTAATCGTTATTAAACTATTCAAAGAATGATTTTAATTTAAAATTTCAATAGATAAATAAATAATTAAAACTAAACAATGGTTACTTCAGGATTTTATTATAAATGAAAATAAATTTAAAAAAGTTGCTTTTTAAACGGAAGTAATAAATCAAAACTGCTCTAAGCTTATTAAATCTTTTTGACATACCTGTTGCATAAAATTTATTACATCAATTAATATCAGTAGGTGTTGAACTAAATTATTATCATAGAAAGTAAGTGTATTAAAATATCACAAGAACCAGCTAGAACGATTGGAAAAAGTGTCAATAATGTGTTCCATGTCTTCTTGACCATAAAATCACCAGTATGTATAACTGAGGTTGTTTAAATAAAATGAAACAAGATGTGCGGTCTATGTGTTTTATTTGGCTGTCACCGCAACTCATTACTTTCCTCCTATATACGTACATATATACCAACATCGACATGCCCATGTGTATGTAAGATAGCAAGTAAAACGTATGAAACTGATGATATTTATCCGCACACTTGAGGATTTTTGTGCTGAACTTATAGTATTATACCTGTTATAGGTTAACGAAATTATATATACACAAACTGCATTCCCCCATAGTTGCAGTTATAGTAACTATACTGTGTCTTAGATTACGACAGAAACGACAGAGTAGGCCTGTTATCGGGGCCTACTGCTGATTGCCTTTAAACAAAGAAAGTATTGGCTCTAAGCTCTAGTCAGACAAAGACACAAATATAAATAAAAAGAAAAGAGTTGTATGAGTAGGAGATTGTTCGTGATGAGGTGGTTTGACCGGTTCCCGCACGCGTGTGCGTAAAAAACCCATACGTGCGGTACAGCTTCTACTTTCTCTCTTATTCTTGTCTTGCCTTATTTCTCTTTCTCTAAAACTGCATCATCGAATATACCACCTTTACGTACACATACAGCATATTACAAACTCACTATTCTCCCTATACTATAACTTTTGTTCTTCTCTTTACTTTGAATCTTACTCTTGACGACTTCAACTAAACAAATGTTTACTTTGTATATATTATAAAACTAGTATTCGGACGAGATGATGCTCTGCTAGGAGACAATGGAAAGTTCAATTCTTCGTTTACAAAGCCATATATTATTTTATCTAAGGTTTTATATTCTTTTAGAGTAAAAGATGATTGGTTTTAAACATTTTTTGGAACATTTTATCAAGTTGACTTGAGAAATGTAAAATAAATTATCAAGTGGATGAGTGATTCATATACCTATCAGATAGAGTAATGGAGAGGAGTAGGTCGAAAAGTATTTACTCAGAAAATAAAAATATGTAAAAAGAAAATTTATCAGGGAAATGTATATTTGTTTAGTATATAGATATTGTAACTATATATATGAAGAATAAAGTGTATGTATAGATAATCTATCATTAGTAGTATATCATACGGACAAAACTTTTACTCCACAACACCTTCCAATAAGAGACAAGATTTCCAAGGCCAACGGGTAATCCGGAATTGTGGATCCAAGCTCACAGGAGGACGTCTAGTCCCGTTGATGTCTGTACACCTTCAGGCTATAATTACTTTGTATTTTGATCTACTGGGTAAGGGTCTACGTATCCAGCTGGCATAGATATCAAATTTTTTTTTTCCAATTTATTTCAAAGAAATCTTCACATGCGAATCCATCCAAGATTTGAGTAATAAAAGATCTGGATTATCGTACACTCATCTTTTTCTTTATTCTTTTGTCTACGCTTTTAATTGTATTATTTTTGACTTGAATCTATTGATGAAAAGGCACTGAAAAAACATTGGTTCTTTAACCAATAATATTTATTTTTGATGAATGAATTTTATTTAATAATTTATTCATTGACTTCATGATTTTTTCAAAATAAAACTTTTTGATTTATAAACTCAAAAAAGTCAATTATATGAAGGGGATGTTTTTTTAGTGTTTTAGGAATGAAATTAAAATGCACTTCCTTGTAAAATCTTTATTCATGCACATGTAGTAATTGGCGAAAAAATTTAATCAAAACGTGAGAATAATATTTTCATTGTTCTCCATTGTGTTTCTTGTGATCTACATTTCGGAGTAATTTTTTTCTCTATGACTTTTTTCGTTTTCTTAAGAATATTTCAAAGAGGAGAAAGAGGTCGTCATTATGAAAATGATACTGTACCTGCTACGTATATTTCGAAGGGGACAGAGACCGTAGACCGTGGTAATTACGAGTAATGAAACGTCGAAGTCCACTGAAAGATCGTGAATAAAACAGAGAAAGAAGAAAATGGAAACTGGGGAACACAGCAGGGGCAATTATTGGTGACGTTTATACTATGGTAAATTAAAATTGCACGAATAAACGACGGACATCGTGCATGAGAATATTGCGTGAAAATAACTCGTAAAAATTCGCCTTACCATGCACACTTTTATTTCTCTTTTCATCTATATCCCTTACTCTCTCATCTTTTTTTCTTTCACTCTTCAAGTGCAAATTATCGCTATGACATTATATGTTTATATGCATCGAACTACCGACTGACACACGAAAAAAAATACACACACATCTCAGTACAATCTGGGGAGTTTATTTCTTTTATAATTCCCGACGTTTGATATGCCCAATGTAAGACTTACCTTGTTAATTATATGTACAACATGTTTGATCCTTTCGAATACATTTCTAGGAATATGACACTACAAAAAAAAATACTTGCATCCTTCGCATTAATATTCGTTTATGCGCTTTATTTTCTCCGACTTGAAGTAGAGAAAAAGGTGGTTTGCCATTTTGTATAGTAAATAAATAAAATCTAAATATTCTGATCATTTGAATTTTAATTTGATTGTTGGATTCTGATTATTAGATAAATTCTATTTGGAAATTTTCTAAACATCATTATCATAACTAGCTGCTAGTTGAACTTGATTCATTTTCTGGTTGTAAATATTCCCAATACACGAGTTCTTAGCATTTAGATTTGTTTATTTTATTGAATGTTAAGTGAAAAGGGTAATTCGCAATTCTCATGATAAATAAATTTCAGATAAATATTCCTATCATTTGAATTTTAATTTTATTGTTTGAATTTCATTGGTGAAGAAATTTTTAAATATCGGTACAGCTATTAACCAGTTTGAGGTATGAATTTTTTTACTCAATAAATAATTTGTTATTTTTTCTGAACGAATTGAGTAATAAATTATCTGAAGTTGCCAACGTTGACTTCCAATTAGGCATTTAAAATTAAATAATTAAACTTTAATTATTTATTTTATATTCTTTTAGCACTTATCGTACCTTTTTATCTCTACCATCAGATACCTAGACTTGATTCATCCTCAGGCTTGAAAAAAAAAATTTCTGACTGTATGACTCACCTATTGCTGGTACTTCAAGAGCACTTTGCGTGCCGTACCAAATATTAATTATTTAGTTACAACATGAACGTATTACTTAATCGGTTAATAACTCCAAAATGGTGGTAGTGGTACACTAGAGTGTCGAGTCTTTTGTTTGACATGAATCACTACATCTGGATTTTCGTCGTGTCAGCAGTTTCAGCAGACAGATCTGTGTCTATACCATGCACGTGCATTCAACTTACCACTATTATCAAGATTGAAGGTATTCAAAGGTAGTTTGTATGTGTGATACATGTATATAAATATATATATATATAGATGTGCATATATACTGCACAAAGCTCAACAGGTACAAACTTAACTAGTTCCCTTCTCTTTTATATACATATTCACGTGATGATGAAGGGCTCCTACTGCTGTGGTAGGTATTGTCTCCATTAGCATGACTCACTATACAAAAAGTATAGATTAACCATATATAAAATATAATCGTGAATATAATGTCTCGATATGTGTGAGAGGATCCTGTTATTTTTTCTTGCTTTCATCCCAAGCCCTTTGGGTATAAAAAATAATAACCATAATTTCTACAGTGTAACAAAAGGTGAATTGGCAAAATTGACTGATTGAAAATAAAATTGAAGGGCTTTATTAAACTCCATTTTCACAGTCTTTTTCAAAAGGTATACACGCAAAATCCCCAGTATCTACGCCAGTTATAACTGCAGCAATGATCAACTCGGTTGGGTTTAATTCATCCAAGTCCGATGATAGTGTTTCATCACTGATCGCTTGTGGTCTCTTGACGCGACATCCATTAACTTTCAATGCACGTTTTGTCTCTCCATTTTATAACTCTCACTCATGCCTGACAAAAGTCATGAAAAACAAAATGATTGGTGTAACTCTCTGGATCTCATTGTATCTCTATTCAATAATACATATCTACACCATTAATAGTACATACCGTGTATATATTAAAACCTTTATGACCTACTTATCACCACTTAATCATCTACTAATGATAAGAGGATTAAATATAAATGGAAAAAAGCAGAAAAAATTGTAACAAAAATTTCAATTTATTTATTTGAATTAAAGATATATATTTTTTTCTATAAAAAAATTTATTGCTGATGTTGCTTTGTTAAATGTAATAATAAATGTTTTTCGTTGTCAATTTTTCCGGAACGCGTGTGGGACGTAAATCGATCAGACACTGCTTTTAGCTTGCTGTGGATGGGTTTTTGTTCCTTTTTGGGTCCTGCTCCTGTACAAGAGGGAATCGAGGGGTCTGATGAGTCATGGATGGTGCCCCGTAGCGAAGGGAATCAGTGGCTCTCATTTTTAACATTGTTTATTTTAATTATATGTAAATTATTTAATCCACATACAAATCCTTAGCTTAATTAAACAAATTATCTCAGCTTATCATTTTCATTTTGTTTGTATTCATTCCTATTTTTCTTTGACTTTTAAACTTACTTCAATATTTATTCTGACCCTAAAATAAGCTGCTACCTAAATGACATGATGCATTAATTTTTTTTTTCCTCGTGACTGAAAAAAATTTTTTTAAAAATAATTTCATGAATATTAAAATGATTTAAAAACCAGTAGAGGTAATATGATCCATTGCATGTCAGAGAAATACGTGAAAAAAAATAAAATTGCGAGATTGAGAACCTTTTCACGACAGCAAGAAGAACTTTGGGTACGTTAGAAACACGTGCAGTCTCAAACGGTCCAGGTTTCCCTAGTGAACGTGTTCACGTTCGAACAGGGGAGACCTCGATGTCTTGAAGGTATTCTTCATGTGTGAGTATCACATATATGTATGTATATATAAAGATTGCTCGGTAGTGTCTCTTTCGTTCTTCAGAATCTACACTACAGCCTACAGTCTAAGTTATACATATGTATGTATAGGCAAGAAAAGAAGATTTGTATTTGTGCTTTCGACATGTATTATTATTGTTTGTGTAGGTTATCCTTCTTCCTTTCTCTTCTGGCAGGTTAGCCACCTGTTGACTAACCTGAACCTTAAGCTTTAAGTCTACCCACACGTATGTAGGTCCAAGCACAGTGAAAAGACCCTCTGACAGTTTACCCTTAAGGTCGAATAGAAGCCAAGTGAGTAGTTACTATTTCCACACATCGCCCCCTCGCATGTACTGGCTACTTAATGGCTGCAACAAAATCACTGTTATCTTTAAGGGCTTTATTCTAAGTGAGTGGAAGGAGTTTATTTTCTGGAAGTTGAGGATGATAAGGGTGGCTAACAATCATTCAGTCTCAGATGAAAACTGATTAAATATTCTCTAGAAACATCAAAGAAAGAAAGGAAAAATAAAACAGTAGATATCTTTAGCATTAGAAATATTAATTCTAAATTTTAACGTCAATAATTATCAATTGATTGAAAAAGTAATTTTTTAAAAAACTTTAAAGTGATCAATTATAAATGATTACTACGAGTCATCTCTTAATTGTTATTTAATGAATCAATGAGGGAAAAGAAGAATTATTTACTCAGCATTTCAGTGAAATATAATCATAGACTATCATCAGATCTTTTTCTCAGTAGATCTCAAATGTAACTTTGAAAAGACAATAAAGACAGCGACGATGAATCGACCTCGCTGCTATTTTCTAATCCTTAACTGTCTTGTGTCCTTCGTTTTACCCGAACGATGCAATCTCTATGCGAAGATATTCACGTTGGAATGAGATTTCCATCCGGAATTACTCCTGGCCCGGTTCCAGTCTTGAACATAGCATCAAATCTTCCTCTTCCTCCTTCTGATCTTCTCTCTTCCAACCCCACTTCATCTCTCATCTTCTCTCGGGTTCTCTTAACCCGTACAAATCAATTCAAACGTATTCAAAGCTATTCTCGATACACGAATGCAGCTTATACCTGTGACTGTCAGGTTTGTGGCCATTTCGAGTTTTGCATAATGATATTGAGGATTCTCATTGCCACTATTTCATATTAATCGGACATGAATAATCAATATATGAGGTTTTGTAACCCAAGAGATGACTTTAATATCCATTTATTAATTCATATAAAAAGTTATGTTATTGATAAATAAATTACAATTATATTTTTTTGTATCATGTGATGGAAAATATCATTCAACTCTCAAATAAAATATTACGAATGCTCTTGAAACTTATTAAATGGAAACATGAAAGTGTAATGTTAATGTGAGAAAAGAAAGAAATCAGATTTTATGAAAAGTACTATTCTCATAAATGCACCGAGTAAATGCGTGAATATTAGTCGTTTAGCTTCAGCTTCACATGAGTTATATTTTAATTACGGACATCATACAGACGTAGGTGTGCTATTTGCTGCTATGTTATTATACTCACAGTGCAGCTATGTCGTGGACAAGAATATTGCACAATCATTTACGTGTAGAATCATTATATAAATGCAAAAGAAAAAAAATTCAAATCGGTGTAATACTCTGATCTTATGTTGTTAATCTTTGTTGATAATCTATCAAACATATTTAGGTGGTAATCAATTATTAATGCAAATAGCAGATTGCCACATTGTTTTATGATTATGATTCTGACTGCTTTTAGCGTTATTATTAATTAATAATGATTTTAAAAATAAAATGAATATTTTTTATGGCAAGTTAGGGATTAAAAGCAGAGGTAAATAAATATTTTGCACCTGCAAGATAATGTTGATATCGCGTAATTATCTTGTAAATCGCGCAAGATCACAAGGCCAAGTTTAGATCATCGTTGATTATTCTGTAAGCGTTGCAATCACTTTCAACCAACATTCTCTGACGGGTGTGAGACTGCAACCGGGCATGCGGTCTGTCTCCCGTCTATTATACCATGCACACACGTGTAGCAAACATTCCCTCACGACCGATTTTTCCATGCCAATAATTATCGGGGGGCACTGAGGGGAAAGGGGGGTAAGATATAGGGAGAGAGAGAAAGAGTAATAACATTTTATCGGATATCGCGATCGTGACAAACCATTCAAGGTATCCAACATCACTCTATGTGCATGGATAAACTAATTGCTCTATCAGCATCTAAGTTGTTATATTACCATTACTGCATTGAGAATTATAAATTAATGTTCTCTATATCTTCAAGGCAATAAATAGAAAACAGTATTACTTGATATTTTAGTTTGAATTGTACTTGGGGAATTATGTTAACTAGTAAATTAATAAGCTTCGATGCTTGATCTGCAATGATTATTTTATTATAGTCAGAAGGTAGTTTTTTTTTCATGAAAGTTTATGTGAGAATTGTTGCAAATTGATCACTGAATGATTCCTTCAGGGTTTTATTTTTTTTCTCTTCTTAGAAATGACGGAAAATGATGTCAGCATAAGTAAAATGTTGTTAATCGATTAACTTTTATTTTAAATAAATAGATTGATAATTCATTTAAGCTGATAAGAATTTTTACAAATTATTTATTAAGATCGTGATGATAAAATTGATTTAATAATCAAATTAAATTTTTTTTCTAATCAAAATAATAAAAATATCAGCAATATAATATTTTGCGTTCAATTATGAGTAGCTAAAAACTTTCTTATATCTTAAGAGTTGTGTAATTTAATGTTAAATTAAATTGTAATTTTTACAAGAAAACTTCCCAATAAATTTCCTGCATATAATAATACTCAGGTATTATCCTAAACATCGGATTTCATTGATAACATATTAGCAATATAAGTGCTGATGTAGATAGCAATTTAGCTGAGAGGTGAAAGAAAGGCAAAACAAATCAGTTGGATAAATAAAAATGTGTAGATGAAAAAAGATTTGAAATAAGGAAAAAAGGCTTAATAAAAAATCAAGATAATCGAGCAAAGTTATAACGGTACTGACGACGTCACTAGCAAGCGTAAAGATGAAGGAGAAAAGGAACAAACGATGATGATGCAGATATACAATACGTATACTACTATACCGTAAATACGCTACTGCAGCTGGTCCAGCTCTTTTACCTCTACTCCCACTCTCTTTACTTCGCGATCGGTCTCGCCCAAGACAAGTCTTGCAGTCGAGTTGTACACACTGTACGTATATACATATTATGCCATCGTATAATGTCTATCTTATTCAAGGCCAGTTGTACTACAGTCTAGCGCACGGCCAGTTTGCTGGACACATTGTACATATATACTTATAAGCAATACCTATATACACATTGCATTGAAAAATAAATCGTTGCGTAACGCATTAACCACCGGCACTCCAGCAACTGCCACAACAGCTTCGACAAGCGAGGGTGCTAAGGAATAAAATTATTACGTCGTTTATTCCAAGCAATGATCTCATTGCGATAGTCTTGCGCACGAAATAGTATTGTGTAAGTTTATATAAATATGTCGTTAATTATCAGATCTTTAGAAAAAAAATAAGACCTTTGAAAATCCCTCATTTTTTTTCATCGTTGGATGAAAATTTTCTTTTAAATATATTCTGCATCAACTTATGATATAACTATTTGTTTTTTTTTTCAATTATACTAAATAATTTAATTATTTATTATTCATTTGCTTGAAGAAAATTTTTCTGTCATTAGAATTTTACTATTAACAATGAGTAAATCTATTGTTTATAGTGGTTTGACAATGTTATTTAATCATCAACAATAAATAATAGCTTTTAATTGACTCGAGTACTCAAGAGCATTATTTAGGTCAATGACTGAAAATAATTCAATATAATAAGTTGATTCTGCAAATATCAAGTGGATGGCATACTGTACGTGACTTTCCTACTTTTATTCTATATCTATGCCCACTTAAATTCAGACCCTATTTGCTCAGGATCATGGTGGAAGGGCAGTGGGGAACAGAGATCAAACGAAAGTCTCGGTATAAATACACTCAAGCAAGTCGCAAACCAGAACAGTGTAGCAAAAAAAAAAGAGAAAAAAAATCAAACACACTCATACATATACATATAGCTGAGGAAGACGAAGAAGAAGAGAAGAGAATATGTATAAAACAAAACAAAAGTGCTTGCATCGAAGAACCGGCTCATCAGCTGGTTCTACTCGTCTGTTATGTTTCCCTCTTGCTTCCTCATCTTCGTTTAACTATTTACTTGCTTATATTTTCAAGAATCTCTTCAGTTTAAACCAGAAAAAAAATCATCAATATTTATTGTTTTCTCACAATGACAATACACTTGTCCCTTGATGATGTAATTAATTTTTCAAGATAAAAAAATTTATTCCCAAAGCTTTTAACATGTTTGTAAATGACTCAAAAATTCTTTTTAACAACAAACAATCAATTACAGCAATAATACATTTTTATGAAAAAAAAAAAATATTGCTTGTGGTTTAGAGTATTTTACTTGACCAGTTCCATTTAAAGACAAAGGTCCAATTAGTCTTGACCTTGGTTAGTGTTGTATTGGAAGTTGATGTGTGCTAATTTTTGGAGTAATCAATGTGTTATTATGTATGGACGTTGATGAATAATTAAAGTTATTTTAAAGTCGAAAAGGTGAAGTAAAAATGAGTTTATAGTTGTTTGATGTCTGAGTAATATAAGTAATTAGTTGGATTTTCAATAATATTTAAAAGTGGGTACTGCACCACTGGTCTTTTTCTGTCAAGTAGAAACTGCAGTAGGTATAAAGCCAAGTAGTTGTTTCGCCACGGCCGCTGGCGCGCGCAGCCGGAGGCATATAATTTTCTCGGCGTTTTTATTGCGGGGTAACTTGTCTTCAGGTGAGCCGGTCGATTTCATTCTTTCTCTTTCGTTTTTGTCCCTCTCTCTCTTTCTCTGGTGCTGCTGTTGCTGAAGGTGGAGGAGGAGGTGGTGGTACCAAGTTGCAATAAGCCAGCGAGCCACAAGACTTGGAGTACTACAGACACAGCTAACGCGCAGTAGCCTCACTCTCCCTTTGCCCTCCTTCAAAAGACGCGTTGCAACTCTGTATCTTTCTTTCTCCTTTTCTCCTCTTCAACAAAATCTAACTCTCTCACTCACTTGTTAGTTGTCCCGCTTCTACCAGGTACCACTACTCTCTTTCTTCACAGACTCCATTCCCTGATGCTGCTGGTGCTGCCGATGCTGGTGCAGTTCCAAGCGTAAGGATTTTGACCCTCGTTTTGTATTGCTTGCGTTTCGTCGTATAAACTTGGACTTGTTTTTCGCTTTGCTCAATGCTGCTTGTTCCCTTGGTTCAAGATAAGGCAGATAAACCACTGCATGCACTCTACCATAATTTTGAAAGCTCCATATTTTCTTAAATTATAAAAACATGCTTTTTATCAATTATTTATTGTTATAATAGATTTTTTAGCTTTTTCTTTTCTTCTCCCATTATTTAAAGTATTTTTTTTCAATAATTATTATTAAATTTTGTCTTAAATGAAAAATTATACAGGAGAAAAATGATGTGAATTTAAATCACTATTTTTCGTAAAAATTTTAAATTTTTTTAAATAAATCAAATGAAAATAAAAATTAATACTAATCTACTTATCATGAATTGCAATAAAAAATTAATTATTTAATTATGATGATTGTTTTTGAATATTTATTAATTTAATGATCTGAAATAAACTCCACTTTGGTTCCAACCAACAAACTGCGTTTCCACATAAAATGTTGTGTAGTCAAGGGTTGTGTATAAAGTGTCCTACTGAAATAAATGAAATTGTTGCGCAAGGGCAACGACCCAGTTAACTGCAGTAGATCGGGGTGGAAATGAGTGAGTTAACCGAGAGAAAGAGAGCAGTAAGTGTGTGGAGTAGAGAAGTTTAAAGTTGGAAAAAGTTTGGTTGTAAAGTTAGATGTGATATTGCATGAGTGCAAAACAACCAAGCGAGAATATGATAACAGCATACTGTAATCAGACAGTGACATTTTTCTTTTCCGATGATAACCACCAGAACAAAAGAAATGAAATCACTGAAATACGAGTGAAATGAATTGACTACTATTTCATTAATTAGAAATAGATCAACTTCATAAATTATCAATTCCAAGTGAGTTTGAAACTCAAAGTGATCTGATATCACTTACTATGTATCTCATTGATAAAAGCATGTTATAATTGATTCAACAGCTTTATCTAAAAACAACACTTGTAAAAACAATAATACACGGAAACAGTTGATGATAAAACAACTGACGTTTTAATTTACATCATAATAATAAAATAAATATTAAAGATGAATACAAAAATACGATACATGTAAGGCTGCAATATCTGTTATACATATAGATTATTCAAGTTATGTCCTGGAGGCCGGTAGCGACCCACAACTACCATGGAATTGTGTAGCATGTTATTAGCAGCATCCCTGGCTAACCGTGTTGCCCGTAGGCTACCGTGTGGCTCGTACGTTCTGCAAAACGAGTATTCAAGCCACAGCATGAACTGCAGCAGCAGCAACAGCAGCAGCAGCAGTACCAGAACCAGCAGCACCACCAGTAACAAGAGAATATACATACTGTATAGAAGCATATCAATAGGTATATGCTACTCTACTCGCATACTCATTTATCTTGAGGCACTACACTCCACACTGTCTACAGTAACAGAAACCGTAGTTTATCCTCTTCGCTTTCTGTAATTTACCGTTCTCAATATTTGGCTGCCTATGCCAACACATAATTCTGCACAAACAACAACAATCATGTTCATCACCAACACTACAAATACTTACTTAGAAAAGAACAATGGATTATTTCTCTTCGTCTTGAATATTTTCTAAGAATAATACTGACAAAATAGTGGCTCGAAAAGTTTGATGATGAAAATAAATTAATATCAGATGAAAGTTGATCAAAAAATATTTTAATCGATGATTAATATTAATTATTATCAGAATGAGATGTATTAAGGTTTTACTTTGTTCATCTGTCTGTTTTTAAGAGGAATAAAAGCCGTATTATTGAGCTCTATTTACTTGCTTCGTTGCTAATCAAAATAAACATCAACCACCTGACGAGTAGTTATTGACAAAATAAAAATATTTTAAAAGCTCTCCACCCTGGATCTCGATCAAAATAAGTAGGTATTAAAAAGAGCAATTCAACTACATTTTGCACTCTCTGATATCGTACGTTGTATGGATTTTATATGGACTTTATACGATTTTTCAACCTGGGAAGTTGATGGGCCATGTACAGCTGATGCATTATACGTAAATATGGCAACACAAGTTCTGTATATACTGCACGAGGTATATTCACTAGCTCGTGTGGGTGAACATTGACTCGGAAGAACCAAGAAGAACCAAGAAGAAACTAAAGAGATGAACAAGACGAAGAAGTGGATGTAAAAAAAAGGAGCAAGTTGAAACCGGTGTACCCGACAGCGTGACGCCACTTCTAGCTATACTTATCCCCTCCATTGCTATCAACTCTTTCTTCTTTTTTCTTTTATTCTCTCCCTTTTTTTTTCTCTTTCTCTTCTTCTTCTTATTCTTTTTATTTCTCTTCATCTTTTCTACAGATCTTCTCATATCCTGTACCGTTTGGAAGCTTTATCATCAAGTAACACGCTGAGGACCCAAGGATACGTTCTAAGAAAGCAGTCCACTTTTATTATATTGGTTAAAGGTCTTTTTTACCTTTAAACTTGTAATTATAACAGCAGTAGTATGACAACAACTTCGTCTGCAATAATTCATAAATGTTGTAAATAAGAGATTGATGTTATGTGGCAATCATGTCACTCTATTTAACTTGATAGTCATATAATACTTGTAAATTTTTTTCTATTGTACAGGAAAACATGTTTTCTACAATTTATTGTACTTTAACTACTTCCATAATACCGGACCGTTATGGTATCGTTTTTACAAGTGCATTAAAAAATGATAAATAATCCATTACACCACAATATAAATTAAAAAAAAAAAAATTAGCGAAGCAAATTTAAATTTAAGTAGAATTATTTCTTTTCTATGATAATGTTGAGTAACAAATAAAATTTTTACAATGATAAATTCTCTTGCAGTCAAGTGGACAAAACCGGTTCTAAAATAACTTTTGTGATCATGCTTAACTATATGCTGTATACGTATACGAGTTATAGGTTTTATCACGTGCAGTGTACATACATTATACACATTCATGTCATAACGTATCAAGTAAAAAGAAGAAAATAGAAAAAAAATCATTGCTAGAATTATTATTACTTATAGTAGTAAAAATTACGGGAGTTTTGCAAAAAACATTTGTTCTGATTTTTTAAAAATCTACTTCACCTCAACTTGAGTCTATATACGTATAAAAAAATGGTAATTCTATAGGTTAACGAGTTAAAACATAAAATTTCTTGAGCTACTATGTTTTCATTCTTTTCTAAGGTGTGGTTCATCATCATCATCATCATCTGCTAGAAAGATCACTATATTTTTTAGTTGCTTTGCAGTTCAATAAAAATAATCATAAAACATAAAATAATTATTACGAGTTGAATAATTGTTGAAGTAAATCATAAAGATGCGAAGGATGTTTTTTTAATTATGAACCAAATAAAAGAATATTATTCATAAAAGTTCGAATAATAATAATGATGCTGCTGCTGCAAACGGCTATCTGAGATTTTTATGTTAATAATCTCACTTTTTTGCATGCCTTCACTTGAATCGATAAATCTCACCAAATTGGTGGGATTTTCCTTTTTTCCTTCCTTCCTACATTTATTTATTTTTTTCTTGTCGCGTCGCTGCGTCCTACTTGAATGTCGAATCACTATACAGAATAAGAGCAAGAGTTCGGAGGAGTAAAATGTCTCAAAAGATCCTGCGATATCTGAAAATTCGTATATATTTCCACTATGGCTTCATGGTTAATGATCCGCAGCCAAGGAGTTTGGCTGAGTGTGGCTGAGAAGGTCCTTGTTCCTTTCCAACCAACTTCTTCAGCCTTTCGACTTAAAACTGAAGTGTGGTACACAATATCGTCGTGCAAGGTCAATGACACTCTTACGTCTTTTATTTCGTTTCCGTCAATTTTTGCATTATTATTCACTAACCTCTATTATGTACCACATACATTCTTATGTACCCAGATGCTGAATACATATTTATTTCAATTTTACTGATTTTATTCTACCACAAAGCGAATTTTAATTTAGATAAAATTTAAGATAAAGATCAATTTATTCTTTCATTTAGAAATTTTTTATTCTATTTCTTTCATAAAAGAAAATATTAAATATCAAATAATCTTATAATAAAATTTAAAAGAAAAATGCAATTGTTCATTCTATTTTAAATTAAAATTATCCTCATGATTAAATAATTTAATGTTAATATTTTATTTATAAAAAGAATAGAGTTATAATTAGGTAATGCTACTTGAATAAATAATTGAGTGAATACATCTTGAACGATTTATGTATATCTTTTTCACACTTCTTTATTATGAGTTGTTTACTCCAAAATTTCATCACTTACTCCAAAATTTTTTAAGCCTGTAGAAAAAATAAACACTTTATTTTTCTCTTTTATCTGAATTTATTTTAAAAGTATACTTTTTTAGCTACCAGGTTTCCACTAAAGTAACATTTCAATATCCTCTGTAAATATCCAATTTTCTAAAATATCCTATCTTGCCCCAGGATCTTCGTCATAAAAAAGCTAGATAATAGCACACATTAAGCTGATGCAATGATTACCTAATTAAATTTTTTATGGTCACTGAAAGTTGGATAAAAATTTCTCGAGACAGAGGGGAATTATTTATTTAGAAAAATAAAAAAAAAAAAAAACTTGAGCACTTGCATCAACTTGATATACATATTTTATGCGTTGTATAATTAATAGTAAGACTACGTAATATAACATAATAATTTAAGCAATATATAATATATAACAAATTTTTATGACAATATTATTTGATATACTTGACTATAAAGTATTTAAAAAAGATCCAAGTTTAAATTGGTATATAAATCAAAACCATTTTGTAAATTGATTCAATTAAAAATAAATTATTCAATAAACATTTTTATTCATCAAAGACACATAGATATAATATATTCAGTGTATCTATCTGTATGCATCGTAAAATTTCATTTCGTAATCAAATAAAATCGACTAAATTGCATTTTATTTATCTCGGTTAGCAGGATTTGTGCAATCACTCTGTCTTGCTCTTCGTCGTTTTAATACAAACTCTCTCGAGCATATTTTTAACGACTAAATCCGAAATAATATCCGGCGTAAATAAAAAATAGTAATAAAATCTAAATAAGGATTGAAGAAGAAGAGAAATGAAATTGCAAGGGTCAAGGCAATTTCGAGCGACTCCTTTAGGACAGTGCGCGTAGTTGGTGGAGTTGACAGTGTACCGAGCTAAGAAGCTGCAGCATCGAGAGTAAGCACAGCGAGGTCGAGTGTATAGAGGTAGTAGGGAAGTAGGGATGCGTTCTCGGTTGGCTTGGCGTTGCTGCTTCTCGCTCTCTACACTATCTACAGTCTCTACTCGCTCTCTACACTTCGGGTCAACCAACTCAATCGTGCGTTTGCCCATCCCCTCTTTTCTTTTACTACTCTTTCACTTGGTCGTTCGCATCGACATTATGTGAGCTCCGTTCAGCTCCGATCCTCCCAGTTCCTACATACTGCACATACGCTAGCTACTCCTCTACACATATATTAAATCTTTTAATAAAATTTTTCAATTATTTATTTACAGCGTATTTGCAGTACAGTATATGCTGTTGGTGCAGTTGATGAAGAATTTATGTAATGGCTTAAATAAAACGGAAAATTTTTATTGACAGATTAATTCCGTTATTTGGTTATTTATTATTTCATTTGCAATGACAAACTTGCCAGATATTCTAATAAATGGCAATGTCAATTTACAGATGAGTGACGTCATTCAATTACTACGTGACATCAGTCGGTGGAGGAATAGACGAATAATCCGGTATTTACGCGATCAACAACAGAAGGTAAGTACTTTTTAGATGTCATGCGAGTGCGTACACACCCACTCGTTCCGCGACACGCACGCTGTACTTATATACAGCTACCCGCTACTGAATATTATTCCAATGGACGGGACACGGGACGACGCAGCTAATTAACCCCCAACCGGCAATTACTCGTTACTCACTCTATTCGCCGTTGATGCACACTTACTACATCGTTAATTCATATAATATTATTCTACTCAACTTTTATGTATCACTCTTTTCTTTTTTGCTAAGAGAAAAATGCACTCGATGATTCACGCTTAATGTCATACTAACTATACCTATGCAAAGATGTCTGGACAAAGCAGACCATCCGGTGTAAATAATCGTTTTTATGAGGTAATTAAAAAAATCTTCCATTGTCACATTTGTTTCAGGTGTTGGATTTTTCAATTTTACTCTTCCTTTCATTGTCTATATTTTATTTTAATTTTTTTTGCTACTGATTTTTTAGGGGATGATTTTTTACTTCTAAATGTCATATCATTTTCGTTTAATAATGTACTGATGGGTTTACTGTGCTAGTTAGCTTGAAACAATCGTTCACTTTATAAATTAATTATAGGAATTAAATAAATGCAGTGTAATTTTGAGTTGTCATGAGCTTTTAAAATTTTTTGTAGATAAAGAAGGTTGAACTTTTCAACAAGGGTTGGTTAACATTTGATTTGTAGAAGATACTTTAAAACACGACATTTTTAACTATAATAATTATGCTAAATATAAATAATACCTGTAGCTCATTATTTTTAATTTTATACATACATTTCTCTAGAAAACATTTAACCAATTTGAAGCAACTCAGAAATCACTATTCTTTTCGACTCTTTTTCTGCTCAAAACTATCATGTTTATACAAGAAAAGATCTGTGTTAATTTTCGGTCGAGCTTTTGACTTGGAAAAAGTTTAGCAACAATCTAATCAAGACATTGTGATAATGTACAGAATAAAATAAACACGAAAGCAATTATCAGTAAATGGAACAGCATAAACTTAGCGGTAGCAAGATTCATGTGTAATTGCAATAAATATATAGCCATCGTAGGTCTAACATATGAGTTACTCTGAAAAATTCCGCAGTGTTAAATTAGCTGCAATTTGCTGAACGAAAAGCTGCACCCTCGAAATAATTGGTATTAAATCGCCCAGTAGATTCGATCTAACGGCCATGATTATCCCGCGTGGGGTGACAGGTGAGACCGGTTTGTTGTCTTTTTATCGTAGACAAGATCGACGGCCTCCGCGCTTACTGCCATATCCTAGAGTCCATTTAGATCTGACGATATTTACCTGCAACTAATCACCGTCCAATCACCCTCCAAGCTTTTTGCCTACTGCTAGTACATTTAACAGACTATGGAACAACCATAGGTTCACAGTAACGATCGCGTGTTATCCAAGTGACACGAGGGCTATCTTTAATTCTCTTTCTTTTCTTTAGTAAAACACGCAATACTTATTCAGGTGCCGCACCAATATTCATTTATTATTTTTATTTCCTCTACGTTTAATGCATCTACAAATAGTTTGAACTCTACAGCGTTTTTAAATGATAACTATTTCGATAGCACTCTTAGTGCATCCATATTTATCTGGCAATGTACTTGGATATTTTAGTGTCGTATGTATCAGTCATTTTTTCTGTCAGTTTAATGTGCAGCCTCTTTGAGATACTTTATATTTTATCTACCTAGAGGAATAATGTTAATATAATATTTTCAATTTATATCCTGGACAATTTATTATCCTTTGGTGAAGGTCAACATCACGTCCTTGCGCTTGGAAATGCATTATGTTGTGCAATAAAATAAATTTCAACTACGACGGAAATTATATAATATTTCATAGAGTAAAGAAAAAGTATTATTTAATTATATTATTAATTTATTTTAAAGTAATTTCAAAGGATACTTGAAAATAAGAAAACTATTATTAAAGTAACATAATTTTAAAACAAAAGTTGTGTAGAAGTTTTTCTTGGTTCCATTTTTTATTCTTGCGAGTTTTTTTAACTTGTTGTTTTTTATCGTAAGAACTCAACAGGTTGTTGCTGCAGTTTAGTTTTCCCTACGGATCACAAACAATGAGTTTTCCCTGTTGTACAATAAGAAAAAAAATCGCCAAGTAAAATGAAGAAAAGGAAACTACTACCATAGTCGCGTTAACTAGAAGGCGCGACGTGGTCAGATTTATGAGTGAGACTCTGGCAATAGTCCAGTAGCTGAGTTAGCATTTATCCTCAGGTTTCTTTTCACAAGATGCAATGGACTACACGAATTGCGAGAATTGACCTTTCTTTTTTCTTTTATCACCTCTTTTTTTTTTCTTCGTTCCATCGCAATTGCCCTGCATAACGATAAATTATGCAAAGAGCTTTTTACTTCTTAAGGAAATCCCCACAGTTTCGAACATAGCTATTGACTTGAATGTTTGACATTTAACGAATTGTTTTCATAGTGAATGATAATTAAAAAATAATTCTCGAATCATGAAAGAGCAGATGGGTATTGTTAACACTAGTACAATGATCATCTTTCTATTGTATTGATTGAAAAATAGATGTGTGAAAAAATCGATTTCGTATTCGTTTCTCGACATAATCCAGTCCTGGTCTTTAGGACTCGTATGTAAATGCGCAGCTATATTTAGACCAGTACCCCCTCATGTGTACTCATATATATACGCACACAGTGGATGTTTTGTATTGCAAGGGATCACTCTTGAGTATAACGGATATGTGTTAGTGTGTACTTATCTTGCAAGAAGAGAATTGCATGGTAGAAGATGTCAAGAAAGAGAAGAAGAAGAAGAAAAAGGGACAAAAGCAGATGCAGGACGAAGAGAAAGAGAGAAAGAGAACAGCGTGCGTGCGTGCAACTCCTGGGAACTTGTCAAACCGGTTATCCACGCGGCCAACACCAACACTACCCTCAAGACACCAACTCTGGCACCCTCTCTTAGCTCTTTCGACTTGACGTGCATCACTGTTCGTTTATCTGTAGGAAGAAAAAACTTTTACATAAAAAGAACAAAATAAAATGCACATTTACGTAAAAATAATTATACACTCAGAATTAAAATTTTTTTTTGTTGTTGTTTTATCGAAGATTTATTAAAGTATAATTATTGCTATGTTTTAACCAAGTTTGTTGCAGATTCATGTTTGTGGAAATCATTTTAATGACGTTCTATATAATTTATTCAAGTGAATGCTTTTTATTGCGCACTAGAAAAAGGATTCCTCAATACTTTACATTTTTTTCTAATCATTAAATTACTTCAATCATTCCTACTTTCATTCAATAAAATAAATATTAAGTTTTTATAAAAATAAATTTGTTGGATACCAAATAATTTTATCTTCCACTCAATTGTCTTCATATAAGTCTATATACTTTTCTAAAACATTAAAAAAAAATTATCCAATCAACAAGTATTTATAATTCAGTAAAACTTTCTCTAAAAATGGATAAAACTAAAAAAAAACAGTTGAACATCGGGAATTTTTATTCACGCCAAGTAAAAAAAATGAATAAAAAATTTATTGTATATAGGTCTTTATTAAAGTATAATATAACACTAATACACGCACAGTGCAGAGTTATACGGTATATTTGATACCTATTGCATCGTTGTTATTGTTCAAGTTTACCGCAATAATTTTTCAAGTATAATAATCAGTTGCAACGTGTATAGATGAAAGAACTTAACTCGGGAGTTTCCAGGAGAGAATAATGACAGGCCATGACTTGTTAGGTTCTCTGTTACTGCATATCTATATAGAGTCTAGAGAGCAAATGAAATAAAATAAGAGCAGAAAAATGACGGAGAGAAAGAGTAAATTGAAGAAAAAGCAAAAAGCCTATATAACCGTTCGTCTCGTCCGTTCTTCGTTTGGTCGACAAGGTATAATAAAAAAGGAAAAACCGGGGCACACCTGTGGCCAGCGGTAACACTTTAACTACCTCGATGATGTAAACATGAACGTAAATGAGAATAAGTGATGGTTAAGAGTTGGGAAAATTGCTTGAATATTATACACACTTTTAACTTTATATGAAAACGAATCATTTCTACTTACTTGCTCTTTATTTATATTATTATCGATTTTTTTATCCTGCCACATATATCAGAGTGGATCCACCACAGTAGCCCATCATTAATCCCAACTAAATAGAAATAATTGCACAGTTTAATGTAATATTTGGAGCAGAAAATTTTTTCACTACGTTGCAGTTCATTAGATTCTGGCATTGTGAAAAGTCAGTTAAATTAAACGGCTACAGTGTAACGATTGACACAACTACAAAAGTAAATACTCAAAAGCATCAGTCTTATGGGTCGGAGGAGTTTTTCTTCTCCGTAATTATGGTAGGATCATTTATCAAATGTCACATGCATCCACAAGCTAACAATAGCCGAAAAAGAAATAAATAAAAAGCAATCAAGGATAAAAATACAAGAAGGAACTGTAAAAAATGAGAGATAAAAATTGAGAAAAATAAAATGAGAGATTAGTATACTTATAAATTGATTACCTAGCGAATCGTTACAAAGTGAATAAAAAATAAAAATATTATGAAGCTTGATCGTCATTATAAAACTTGATCTGCAATTTTCATGCAGACAGAGAACAGTCGAGACTTTTAAAGTATTTAATCGAGTCTGTAATTAAATTGGAAAATCGTGGCTAAATAAATCTTATTTAGTCATTTGAAATAGTCGATTGCAAACTAGCGGTGTTTGTATATACATGAGGTAAACAACCATATTTTACCATTTTTCGTATCCTAAAAAACCGTTAATTCTGCTAAAGACCAAAAAATGAATCGTTGAGATGGTGATGGGCGTGTGTGTGTGCATTGAAATCTTGTCGTATGTGCATATAACACATTTTACACATATCTCCTCAACTCAGTGCGTATGAGGGCATAAACACAAGCCATTATACACACATAAAAGCTATCGCGTCCGTGGCGAGGTTAAGTTCATTGCCTCCGATGCAAGCGCGCTTCTCGAGAGTCTCTCTCTCTCTCTCTCTCTCTCTTGCTCCTTTACTTCTGATAGCTGTTCTGATGGCGCAGTGTTGGCCCTCCGGCTATAGCAATGGTGAATATATACTTTTATACACGCATATATATGAGCCAGAACCAACACTAACTGACTAACACCAACACTTAATACGTTATTGTAGTAACTTACACCCAATCTTCATATGCGTATATTAAACGGCCTACCAGATATCTATCGTCTTAAACTGCTGATATACAATTGACCTCAACTCGGAAACATACATGTACACAGCTGTCACGTGCAATAATCGTACGAAAATCCCTGAAAAAAAATTTAAATTAATTAATGGATATTATGAGATGGAATTATAGAATGAATAATTGTCATTTAGGCTTTTAGATGATTAATTAAATAAATTTCAGTATTAAAAATTACAGTTATGGTGAAATATGAACCCTGGAAGTAATTGGTGGTAATGGAAATAGGATTAACAAATGAAAAATTTCATTTTTAAATTATTTAGTTATTTTATTTTATTTTTTTTTAAATTAATTAATTTTTATTGGTTTAATTACATAATTTCTTCAAGCAATTGAAATTATGAAAATTAAAATTTTAATAATACTTTATACAAATTTTTATAAAATAGATTTAATTCTTAGTTTGTGATAATTTAAACCTAATTCACAATTTAATGGAAATTTTCCTTTTTTTTGAAATTAAATTTAATTTGGTGTATAAAATTGATGTAATCAAAATTCATTGATTTTGTTAAAAAAAATAATTGATTTTATTAAAAGAAGAGTTCTTTAAAATTAAAATCAGATGATTCATGCATTAATGTCATTTTATGATCTCAACTAAAATTAATTGAGTAAAACAATCATCAATTCATAACAACACATAATGCAAATCAGTCTAGATAATTCTTACTGCGTAATTTTTTTCGACGTAGAAAAAAGTTGTTTAAACTTTTTAATCATCAAATGACGCTTCCTATACATTCGTGATTTTTCTTATAACACCACGACCGTTGATAAAAAAAATAGCGGTTGAATAATTATAGTAAAACAAAGTAAAACACGTGCGGCTATAATAATACATAATAATAATAATAACAACAGCAACAAAAACAATGGTAATAACAATAATAACAGTAAAAGGTTGTATATATTATAAATGCAATTTCACGATATTACGGAAATTGTTGAAGCATGTCCACGATTAAATTATTGAAGAATAAGTAGATGGATTAAGTTCGATTTGACAGCGCAACTCGGGTTGGCAACATTTCCCTTCTTTCCCTCTCTTAAAAAGCTACAGTTCTGCTTTTGATGGAAACTCTCGGGAAAGAGAAGAAAGAGGAAGGAGGTAAAGAGCGAGCTGGGTAAGCAAAAGTGAGGGACAGTTGGATAAAAAAAGAAAAACGAATAATAAAAGATAAAACGAATACCGTTGGCATACCATTGAAAAGAGACGAAGAAACTGCATTGTAGCACAGCTTATACACCCTCAGGGCACCCATTATATGGTAATCGCTGCATCTTCTTTCCTTCGCCTAGCACTCCCCATCCTCACGTCGTCCTCTTCTCTTCCATCAACTACTTCGTTCTCTCCTTCTTTTACACTCTCCGTCCAACCCAACGCTGATCAATTTTCTTCTTTTTCTATTTTCTTTTTACTCATTTACACTCGCGTCACTTGTTTTCATATTTCACTCTGCCTCTTTGTATTTTGTCCTTTTCTATGAATCTACTTACTCATCTAAATAACTCTCCTTATTTCACTCCAATTTTTTACCAATTTTTCTTTCTTATCAATTTACGATGCCTCGATATTTTTCTCAATTAAAATGCTTTATTTTTTCCTGTGGTATTCCTGCTGTCAATTAGGATGGATTATTTATTACCACATGGAAGGATATTTATTTTCACAAAAAATGGATGTATGAATACTTAAAAAAACAAATCTGCTCTTTACTTCAAATAAAAATCTTTAAGCCGAGATATTTTATAATAATCAATTTCACAAAAACAAATCTTTTCTCCTCAAAAGTATACCTTAATTTAATTCTATTTATAACGCATGGTTCCCATAAATTAATTGATTTATGAATAAATTGATCAACTCAATTAGGAGTAAATAAAAAAAATAATTTGCATGAATTTATTAATATTTATCGAGTCATAATGGTTGTAATTCCCTTATAAGAAAAATCGAAAGCTTTCAATTCAATTTAGTGTTAAACTTTTCTTATCCTGATAATATTATTATTATTATTAATAAAATAATAATTTTATTAGTTCATATTAAGATGGCTCGTGCTTTCAAAGTATACCATCACGTATCACGTATCTACAAATAACATTCTCTTATTATATTATACGTTATTATGTCTACTTATCGCGTTATTATTCGTATATTGACTTGATTGAGTTTGATATGCCGCTGTGCCTAAACGAGCTATGTATGTATATAGATGCATGTTGTATATGAAAAACATTATCTCATACCGCAGCTAACTTGAGACCCTTTAACATTAAGACTAGACACTATTACAAGAACCTGACGTGGATTTTATATAATAATAATATTACATTTTATGGTAGATTATCATTGCATATAACACTGACACTATTTCTATCCTCTGCTGTGATGATATCTAAATTATTGAACAGCAAATCGATGTAATAAATCATCTCTTTATTTATCAATTTCTCAAGGCAAGTTTTTTTTTTCACTTTCAGAAGCTGTTGTGAAAAAGGTCTTATTTGTGATTTAATTTTTTTATTATTATGAAATGACTATCAAAACATTTTTTAAAGACTTGTCAAAGTTGATAAAATGTTAGAATAAATATTTGTTAGTGTGATAAAATTATCATCCTCAGTTATAATAGATTTCAATCACGTTCTAAGATTATTCCAAACGATTTCAAAAGCTTTAAAGGCTCAAAGAAATTTATTTCCCATCAACTAGTACTATTTCCATCTTTAACTGGCTCTAAAGTATTATATAAAGTCTATAAAAAGTTCATATAAGTGTAAAAAAAAAAATTGAAAAGGAATATCATATGAACCTCATAAGGATATTATATGGTTTTTTTACCTGGTTTAATATTATCTACCCAGAATTTATATCCTCTGACCATCTTTTATCGACATTTCAGGACTTTTAGGTTTAGAAGATGGTCAAGTACATGGAAAATATCAGTATAATATTTTATTATCTCACGATTTGAATATAAAGAGATTGAAAGTATGGAATAAAGTGTCTGCTATGGAGTTAATTTTTCTTTCAACAAAGCAACAAAATGCTCTTTACTCATCATCAGCTTAAATTTCCAGATTCTCAATAGAGCTTCAATGGAAAACATGATCGAGAACACTCAACCATTTACGTATAAACTTCTAGGGCTTCATTCGGACGTTGTACCTCCTCTTCGTTAATGTCTGCTATGGTAACATTATCTACATGTTTGCATTGTGAAAAATTAATATGCAAATAAAAGTATAGTATGAGTGGTAATTTAATATAAAAAAATATTTTCTGTAAGAGAGATTTTTAGCCGGCATTCTCCTGTGTCTGATTTTTTCGGCCTTTTCCACTTTGATGATATAATGCTGCTTACGGGGAAATATGAGCCAGGTTAAACATTGTTATTTTTTCTTTGTATAATTTCTCGAGAATTATAAATTCATTCCTAAGCAACTTCATTATTTAAACGATAAATAATATTTATTAAATTAATTTAAAGATCACATTTTATTATTAAATATTAATATTTATTATTTTTTAACATTACAAAAGTGCGTAAAATTATTTTAAACAATCATTTATTTATTTATAAATAATTAATAAATATATTACTTGAAAGCTTAACTTTAAATAGCCATTTGTAATCTATCCTTAAGTCTTCTTTGATGTCATTATTGCTTTGATGTTTTACGTCTCGTTTCGTATATTGTTCCTCATTGATTGTTTATCAAGCACGATCGGACTTTATTTTAAACAGTTTAGTGTCGAATTTACTCTGTCGAGTAAAATAAGTAACAACGAGAACAAATTGAATTGAGCTAATGGATTAGATAAAAAAAGTATCTATAGACAAAAAGTTTTCTAGAAAAGGTAATAAATAGAGGAAGAATAGCTGGTTTTAGTTAAATGAAATTTCATGAACGAAAAAAGGGTAACATTTGAGATAAGAGTGAAGCGCACGAGTACGTACGCGTGGCTCAGTCCTAACAGCGCGTGACGAGTGCTAAAGTAAGTGGCTGATTTAAGTCCAAGTCGAGTTAGCCGGGGCACAGGTGTGCGAACGTAATCGCGATGTCACGGACGAGTCACACCCGCCCTCTTCATTCCCATCTTGTGAAATTGCTTTCTCTTCATTCTTGTATATATCTTCTTACATAACAACGTCTTATACATCCTTCTGATCTTATTTTCTTTTCTTCATTACCATCAGGGCTTTGTCTTCCGTCTTGACTATCAGACTCGGACATATACCAGAGTATGTTGTTTTAGATGGGTTCCCTCCTAACTTCATCATCAGGTTCTCTTTCTATCTCACTGAATGCTTAGATTTTTTTTCGACCCTTTTTCGCTCTTAAATTGTTTCGGAAATATGTAGAAGAAATCTTGGAAAATAATTCGATGAATTTAAACTCGTTCAAAATTATTTAGAGAATTTTTTGGAGATGACTTTAGTATTTTAAAATAATCGTGAGAACATTTTTTATCAATTAAGCATTTTAATGACTAATTTTTATATAAGTTATTATTTAAAAAATTTTTTGGCAAAAATTGAAAGCCATTTGAAACAATCGAAGCAGCTTTACTTGTTGACTAAAAAAACTAAACAAAAAAAAAAATTTCTCTAATTTCATGCTAGCAATTCTAAGGTACATTAACGTTGAACTGAAACCAAGTAGTAGTGCTTCCTATAGCTTTTATACTTCCTTCATTTTATTTTCTACAATATTAAATTTATGTATGATGCTACAAAAAAGTCAAGCTTTTTTCCATCTCAAAGATAAATTACTACGGAGAATGACCAAATTGTTATTATAAAAATTTTATTGCAGCATTAAATAATTTATCCTATCGAAGCACACAAGTACAAGTACGTAAAGTGAATCAAGGCACGCGCGTGCACATTCTGGGCGTTGAGGTAATGAAAGTTGAGTCGAGGAGTCATCAAGTGATACACGCACGACCAAACCATACCACGAACCACGCTAATTCACTATGGTATGGTTATGGTCTAGAAGACATGGAAATAGAGAGGCTAAGGAAGAAGCCAACCACAAAAAGGGTTATGCTTCGATTCCATGGACAAGTAACTTTATATATACAATGTGAGGTATATTAATTTATACTTGGTTTCCATTTGACGCGAGTTGATGGAATGCTCCTGGAAATATTGAATAATAAATATTTTATATTACCACAATAATTTAAATTTTCCATCTTCAATAAAATACTTTATAATCAGTATAATTTATTCTGAGATATATTTCAAATCAACTGACTTGTAAAAAATTGATTAATAAACAAGCCAATGAAGAAAATAGAATTTAATTGCAATAAATAAATACTAAAACATCAGATCACCTTGTAATATCAGCATAATAAACTTTCATCTTCTAATAAACTCGTTACATATCCTTCAGAAGAACTAGATTTAAATGAACCAAGACCGTTACACTGTAGCACTAAATTATTAATGAATTATTATTTACATAAATTTTTTAATAGTCTATATAAGCAGTCTGTTTGATAATGAGGATATTTTATGGATAAATTAATAAGCTACTAAGTATTATACAAGTCAAGTTATGAAGACAAGAACTTTTAAAATCTTTAGAAATTTTCAAAGGCTCATATAAATTATTGCAATTAAAAGATAACATTTTTACTCAGGCAATTAATTATTTCATTTATTTTTCTGACTATTTATCATATTCTGTCATTTTTAAAACACCGTGCATGCACTTAAGAAACATACTCATTTAGTCTTGGAATAATAAATGTTATAACTATGTCTTAAGCTAGACGAGAAAAAGAAGAAGCTACCTCATTGATGCAAATATGGGCATCGTCCTGGCTAATGCCAGACAATTATAGTTGGTGACTAGGTGGAGCCATATAATAAATAATAACGCGTTGTCATTCTGTTACCATTAGTTATAGACTGACAAATACATATTTTTTATAGAATAATATAGTGTGTCCCTTCGTTGAGCAGCTTAGCTGTAAGATATAGAAAAAAAAAAGTCTCTTAATAGCAGTTTGTGGTTAGTGTACATTGACTTCTGACCTTTCATATAAAAATATGGCCTTTTGCAGAAAATCCACGCCTTCGTGTTGCCATGCTCTTTATATGGCTTCGAATCAGATCTACACTTGGTTACTATTACAAAGACGCTAAGTCTCCAACTAACTGAGGACTCTTGAAACTTAGCAAATGAACCATTAACTACTGAAATTTTTATAGATATAGATGTACATTTTTTACGACTTGCTTTCAAGAGTTTAATGAGAATCGTAATTAAGGTGGATCCACCGGTAATGAAGACTTGAACCTGAATGTCATTTAGATTCAAGTCATATTTTTATGTTTGGTTGGTGAAGAATTTTTTTTAGTGATGTTTTAGTTCCTCAGATACTTTGCAATTAAGCATCTACGATAAATCATTTTGAAAAAAAAATTTTCGGTATTTTATTTTTAATAATTATTCACTGTAAAATAAATAAAATTGGATAAAGAAGGTATCAGTTTATAGAAATAAAAATAATAAAACAAACTTAACAACAGATTTTCTAAATTAGAAAAAAAAAATTGAAAATATAAACTACATAATAATTACAAGCTCAGGGCCTAATTGAGGAGCGATCTTTTTTTAAAGACCATTTGTCATGCACATACCAATGCTAACAGCCAGACGACAGTAAAACGTCATATGGTTTGATATATAAGCATCACATGGTGATACTAGAATACATAAATATGAAATGAGGTAAACTCTCCTCATTAATGGAATAATTTGTAATTTTTATCAGAATTTTTCGGAATTTCATCACTAATTACACTTAGGTAATATTATATAAATGGAATATTTTATTAGCAACAGAATATATTAATAAAAATAATCCATTAACAAAATTACCTACAAAGTATCCGACTACTATCCACCGTATCATCAGGGATGACAGGTTTAATATTTTCTAACACCTCTGCTATATATTGAGCACACTTCGGTATAACTGGCATATGGTATCAGATCGAAATGTCAAACAGATGACCAGATCATGCCATATCAAGCATAAAATTCTGCTTCAATACCAGAAGTGGTAATTATAGCTTAGATAAATTGTACAAAGTGATGAAATGATTACAATACTTGAAAAAAATTTCATTTCGTGTGTTATTAAATGAATTAAATATATTTTTAACACAAAAAAATACAAACAATGCCTCTGCAGATATCAAATAATTTTAATAAATCCTACAAGATAAATAGACCTGTTTTTGTTTCGATTTGAAGATTAAATTTGATCGATGTACATTTAAAAACAAACGAATATACCCGACTTGTACTCGTTATTCTCTTTCATTCCACCCTAACATTTTTATTATTGTACTCGCTTTTTCACGCATTTAAACAATAATATAGAGGGTCACGTACGGTTGGAGCATTTCATCACTGCTATTTGTCTTCCTTTAGCTTTTTCTCTTTTTTTTTTATCTTTCTCCTACGCACGTTTACAATCAATTTGTTTTCCTACAATTATTTCCTCTACTATTATATATTTTGCAAATGAACATCTCACGTTGAAGACAATATAAGACTGGTGGAATTTGCCCTCTCCAATTACCTTAATTACGAGCTGATGAAAGATCAATTATTTGAAGAAATTTCAATCGGATTTTTTTAGTTATAAGCATCATTATTTCTTGTTAATTATATTTTTTTTAAAAAAAGGACTAGCACAATAAGATTTCTTATACTCTTGATGGTATTCTTATGCTCTCCGTAACTCGTTAATTGTTCAGAATATTTGTTAGAAGTTTCATGAAAACAATTATTGAGCTTTGTGGAGTAAAAATATTCATCAATAACTTAGAAGAAAATTCTTTTTAAATATTCATTATCAAACAATTATATTGCAATTTATTTTAAAAATAATTCTATTAAAACTATCTGTTGCTACTAATTATTTAAAAAAATTAAGAAAGACTTTTCCTTTGAGGAATATTTTTTTTAAGAATAAATTAATGTGGGATCGTGGGATTAAAAGTTATTAATGACATTCATTTGAGTGCAGGATATCAAAGCATGTACGCGGAAGCTCAACGAAGAATGACAATTGAGGTGATAGTAATATATTGTACAGAATATATACACTGCATGTGATGAAGTTGATCAAGAATATCACACAATGGACAGTAACATCATCGACATCATAGTCACGCTTGTAATACGTGCAGAATCACTCAATTGTGTATCGTCTTACGAACTTACTAGTCAGTTGTATTACAACTTATATTTACTACTATAATATCGATTAAACGGAAGGCATTTACAAATCCCGCCTTATTTTAATCAGATGGCCAATTATCAGTGATGCAAAAATATGTTATCTTCTGAAATGTGTGTATTGGTATTGACGTAAAAATATAGCTATATACTTTATAACATGTATGGTGTATGGAAATCCATTTAGCAAAAGCTTGCATAGTCATTGAGTTAATTATCGAGCATCGATTACTGAGATCATTCAAGCGCGACGTACATTTAATCTCACCGGAAATTTTCTTGTGAACAAATTATACTTTTGTACCGATCTATAATCTTAACAATTAAAAGTAGAGTATGCACATATGTATATACATATTGAAGAAATATAAAGGAGAGAGTTCAAATTATTTTGTATAAATGATTGTCATTTTAAAATTAATGACTGCTTTATTTTTTGTAATTACTTCAAATTAGACCTCTTGACAGATCTAAGTGGTAGAAATTTTTTTTTCTATACAAAACAAACGAGAGAAAAGCATTAAAAAATAATGAAGTCATAAATCAAATTTTTTTCTTCGTTTCCCCGTGTTTTGTTTCTTCAATGAGACTATTCTTAACTCTATAGTCGACTGGAAATCCATTAAATCCATCGTGAATATATTTTTTTTTAATTTTAATTTAAAATTTGTTTCAATCTCTTCTTAATCCTCTATTGTTTTGCTACATTTAAATTATTATTCTTGAATAATTTTAATTTTCAAACAACATTTTAATCTTTTTCATTACTATTCCAATTGATAGCTTCAATAAAAGCATCAATATTCAATTGAAAAATATTTTACAAATATCTGCATGGAAAAAACTCCAACTTTATCGATGTATCGAGCAAGAATAAATATTTGATAATAGCAAGACTGTAATTGTACCTCAAAACAGCCGAAATATATTGATACGATCAGACATGATGACGTTCGTGTACTGTGTAATGTACGTATTGTTGATAAAGTTAATGCACAGTCAGCTACTCTGCGGGCAGACTGCGTAATTGAAGTTTGTGTTTGCAAATCAAAGTCATCATCGATATACATAAGTTCCATATAGGCCTCAATCGGTTGATGAAATATGCGTGAATAAATTTGTGGTGGATAACATGTGCATTTGTTGTACAAACATCATCAAACCCTTCTTTGTCGGTCGATAATTTTTAACTGATTATCTCAAGATGTCATCAACCGAAATATTCTAAGAAAATTAGATTAAATATAAAGGCTATTAAGAAGAATACTCTTCCTCTGGATCGTCTGGTTATCTCATTTATAAAAGTCAAATCTTAGAATATGATAGATGTGAAAAATGGTTACGAGTTTTATTGGAGTAGACGAAAAAGATTTCATAAATAAATAGAAATTTTGTATAAATCCCACTTGACGCCGAATTATAATAAGACAAATTTAAAGGAGAATTTTAAATAGCTAAAAAGTTGGGATGATCGATGGGCACAGAACATTCGTAGCATAGTCTTTGATCAAAAAATGGTATTATGATCTTCCAACGAATACGGACTTTATCTTGAATCGGTGCCAAAATAATCTCCAAATGAAAAAAGTATATAGAAGGAAGAATTTATATATATATATAAGTCTGGGATGATTTTTCGGTGTATCAATTTACAAAACAGACGTGTTCTATCTCTCGTATCTTCTTATAGATTTGAAACAGTGTCATTTTTTCATGGATATTTTTTATATACGTAATATTTATCCTTTATTTTATTTTTTTTTCCTCCGTAAAACGTCGTCGACGATTTTTGTGGCTGCGGTGGTATAGAGCATAGTCCAATAGCTTTTCCCGATGACTGAGTAAACAAAACAACGAAACAAGAAAAAGATACGCAAGCCATATATGGTGGATAAAACGGCTAGGGGCTCAATAATGGACGAGCACAACTTTTATAGGTGTACCAGTTGCTGTCGTTGGTGTACGTATCAAGGAGTCACGTGAAGAGCCAATAAAGACGGACACGACGAACTGAGAGAATTTAGCCAAGGCAAAATTACATTCCGGCATATCCGCGTTTGTTGTCCGTCTTTAATACCAATCTCGTAGCTGTCCTATATATCTGTTGATTTTTTTAATTATTTGTAGAAAGGGGGAAGGAATGTCGCTAATAAACGTTCTACAAGACAAACAGATATTGTGGTAATACATTTTTTCGGACATTTTATAAATAACATTGACAAAGAAAGATTTTGAATTGATCATTTACACTGATAAGTAGATAATTTGAATATTTTTAAATTTATTGCAAAGTATTTGTGAGTGTTAATTGATATTAATGAGAATAATTGCCGAAATAAGTGGATAGGTTGATAATTTTAACGGGTATAAATTTTTACAATTTAATTGGAAGTTGACCGATATTTTTTATTTTGGAGTATATTATTTAAATTTTCTTTTTATGGATGAAAAGATATTTCGGTATACTCGGTATTGAATTGAAAAATTTAATTAAGATGAATTAATAAATATTACAAAATTTATGTATTCAAAGAATTACTTTTATAAAGTTAAAATTTTTTTTTAAGACCCACTAAAAATTCTCACAATATCAAACCTCGCCGAAAATGATTCCCTCGAAATTTATGACGATTCTTAACAATGTCTCGACAACGAAGAATAACTAAAAAAAATATTTTGATAAGTTCTATGAAAATTGTCGGAGTCAATTTTCGGGTTAAAAATAAAAAGGAATGAAAAAAATAAGATGAAAAGAGAAATAAATCATGGATTTGAGAATAAAAAAATGTATTTGGAGCTGTAGAATATATAAACGTGGTTTTGTTGAATGTCACGGCTTAAATTTCATGGGTTTTAGACTCTACATTTGGATACATGTATTAAAGAGTATATATATTTTTCGAAGTGCCGACGCCAATGGCGTGTAGCCCGGTAGCCAGTCCCCATCCCACACCTGCAGGTCAGTCCCTGCCTCTCATTATCCCAACCTGATCTTTCAAAAGATATACCCGGACTTTCGTTATTTACCAGAGGGGGTCAACGATCAGAATTTCTAAAGGCCACTTGAAACTACTCACCTATCTCTTCTCCACTCTTCATCTCTTTTTTTTTTCTTTTTTGACAAAAAGTCCATATCTTTCTTTCTTCGTAGCTTTGCTTGATATTGCATTTATAGAGCGACTTGATCCGTAGACATCAGAGATGACACATATTTTTCGTGGTCCCTTCTTATTCTGTCGATCGTGTCAATTTTATTTACAATGAGACATAGTATTCGAGCTGATGGGTGTATTATAATCCTGCACCTACAGAACACGAATTGATATTAGTCTTCGTCAGCATTTCAAGTTGAATAGCAAAAAAGATTTTTCTAAAATATTATTATATAGGTGATCATCCACATATACATCTACCCCGCAAACACAACTTCATGTATTCAACTGGGTATAAGCATTAAATTTCATTATATAAAGAAAGGGAATGAGAGAAAAAAAATTAATCTCAACATTATAAAATAATTTTGAATTCATCAAGTGTTTTATCGTCGTTTCCCCTTTGAATAATAACGGAAACCTGTCTCAATTTCTTTTTCTCTGTTTCGTTTTACACTCTCATGTCACGCTCGAGAGAGACTCATTTTATTCGTCGGTAGCTGGTACGTATCTTATTCACGGATGATCTAGAGGCCCCGAGAGGAGTCGCATCAAGTTAAAATAAGTGGGGAAAAATGATGGAAATAGCTTCGGCAAGTAGGAGAGTAAGAGAGGCTAAGAAAAATGATAAAAAACAAAGATCGTGCGGTAGTCACTGGTCTAACTTACGACGACACCTCTCACGGATTAAGCCCACATGTGCGATAATAAACTGTTGCGCCGGCGTAACACGCCGTAACCCGTTGGCTTAAGACGATACAGCTGAGGGGCGTGCCGGGTTACTCCAAGTAGAAAGAAGAAAACGTAGGAGATTGAAAGACAAGAGGGACGAGAGTGAGAGAAAGAGGGCACGAGAGAAAGGAGAAAAGAAGAGAATAAGACAAAGCGGATGGTCGGCAGACTTGGTAAAAAATAAAATAAAATAAATAAATAATAATAAAAGAAAAAAATGAGAAAAAAACAACGACGCGAGAGAGAAAAGGTAATCGACCGATCCCGCGTCGTGGCGTAAAACAGGATTCACCGCGAGGATGCGTATATTTTACCAATAGGGAACTGTGCACTTACTCTTTCGTTTCGTCGCTACTGCACACATGTATATTTTGATGCAACGTATGAGGAGATTGCTGTGATGCTGAACACTTGAAATAATAAAACAAAATGATGGATGAAAAAATGAGCTATGCATCATGAGGTTTTCTTTTTTCATAAAAAGGAAATTTGAAGCGCGAATATTGGAATTTCATATCCTCTCAGGAAAATACATCTATTTTTGAGTCTAGTTACGACCAATAGTCCTATAGCAAACAAGATCCTCGCATCTGATTACCATTTTATTGCTCGACCTATTTTCAAGGAAGCCAAGCGAGAGAGTTAAAACTATCTGTATAGAAGGATAGATACATATATATATATATACTAGCTATACAGGAATACAAATCGATGATTCACCGTGAACCACGACCAACACTATGGGCCTCACCATCTCCCTCAAGTAGACATTTTATAATATTTAGCACCACTCTTCTCATCTAAATTTTTCACCAACGAGAATTGATATAATTGTCCTTAAAAAGCTCTGTATTTTATTTAACCATGTTTAAACTTTTAATTGAAATTTACATAATTTCTTCTTTCAATCAGACAAAGCTTCATTGAATGAAAATGATGACAGCTTTAATTAGTTTCTTCCACTTTGCTGAGCTTGATATCATAATTACAACTCGAAAAGCTGATGAATGAAAATCATTTAACACGGAAATGATATTTTATTATTATGTTGTTATATAAGAAAACGATTTACGAAGTTATTAAACATATGCTCGATTTTTTACCCCTGCTGACCTGCGAACAGCAGGGCCAGTCAGACAGGCGACTTCGGAATGATAATAGCTAGTAATCCGTCTAGCAGGTTTAGATGAAGCTTCGTGGTAATTGGTTAGTACCAAGTAGCTAGGGTTGCTGGGGTGAGTCGACCAAACTTTGCTTAAATGAGTGCCTATATAGTAGTAAATAGTATTCGGCATGAGGGGAGGAGATAGTAACCCTCTAGTCTGCTGTAGCCCTAATACAAAACTCCACATATGTATTATATTTCTATACACCTATATACATTTGTATCCGTGAGGGATGTGTAATCGAATAGACTAAAAAAAGACCATATGGCGATTGCAGGTGTACCAAAGGCGATTAGGAACTTATTCATATGAATTTACATTAATGCGCTTGAGTTTACGAGACGTTTACGGGATTTATTATTGCTCGCGTGACTCTTGCTTTTTGTTTCGATCTCCAAGTGACAAAAATCGCAATTATCAGCATAGGTAATTTTACGCAATCATTTTTTCACATTAATTTATGGTGACAACCGTATACTGTTTCATTAAGTTCCATAATTACTGAAAATAAAATTCATCAAAAATCCACTTGAAAAAAATATTAACCATTGAGGATGATGTTTAATTATATCGAATGACCGGCAAGATAGAAAAAGCATTGTTATAATTTAATTTATTGTAAAAATATATTTAGAATATAATATTCATTTTAATTTCGCAACGATAAATTCCATAGTCATTGCCAATTTTTTCTCACGGTTGAAATAAAAAAAAAAGATTTGCATTTAGCTGTGGATGACGTCATTCTTTACTATCATCATTCATCACAATTTATTTACTCGACACCGAGTGCGATACCGTTACATTCCCTCCACCTGCGCTTAATTTCGTACTCTAATTTAAATTTGATTCACCCGTGATAGAACATCACCCGCTGAATATTTTGATGATTATTTCAATTAACATAGATATATATCAGCGATTTTTGAAAGTGATATGTCGTGTAGGATGATCCCAACCGAAAAGTGACACGTGCAATATATGTGGTTAAATATGTAATCGTACATCACTTATTTACATCAGACCATCACGTATGCATAGAAGTGTTAAATTTTCTTCTCTGTTTTTTTTTGTTTAGTTATCAGATGCATTTCTTTTTCGGAGTAAATATTGCCGATTAAAAGCAAATAAAAGCAGATTGATTGTTTTTGATTAGATGGTCGGTGATCTATGGTCAATGTGACCGGAAAAAAGCTCTTGAAATAAAAATCTAAAGGAAATCATGTTATACTTGATCCTTTAATCAATGTAATTTCCTTTCTATCAAAATTTATTTCCGTAACAATTTCTTTCTCAAGTGTATGTCAAATACTTGAGTTTTTATATCAGAGTTTGGGGTATATTAGAGTGACCATATCTGTGGAACAATTCATATCTGTCTTTTTCATTTATTTCATTTTTGTAATAATCTCGTATTTATTTGTCTGCGTATCCATGAGTCAGCTAAATTTCACGGCACATATGTATGGGTACTTAAAAAGATAATCCGATGATCAGACAACCCGTGTAATTAATGATGATGGAACAAAGTGAGTCATATTCTGATTTGTCAATTACCTCGAGAGTTTATTTAACGGGAAAAGGTTCTAATATATTTCCTATAATTACTCTTTGATAAGAAACTTTTGATAAAGAAATGATTAAGGTTCTTTTAGATAATTTATCAGCCATCAATTTGACTCCAAAAAATGAAACTTAATAAATCAAAGGAAAAATTGTTCAACAATGAAAGATTTGCGATTTTTAATTCAAATAATTCTAAAAAAAAATTTCATAAAAGCTTTCTTTTACTTTGTTTTATCGTTATTTACTGTTTATTAAAAATGTAAAAAAATATTAAGACCGGTTTAAACCTTTATTTTCTTCCGTAAAAATAAGATTTGAGGGGTGAAATATTTCATCATGCATAGCAGAGATAAATTGCACACAAGCAGTAAAATCAAACAACACACGAACAACATCTTAGAATTATATAGTAAAGGCAGACAGTAGTGTTTCACAATTTTATGTCCCGTAACAACCTCAGGACCCGGGTTATACTCACATTTATGCTTTATACTCAATATAGTCTATTCTATACTCGTCATCATCATGTCCATCTTACTTTAGAGTTCGAAGTTAAGGCATCACAAAAAAATTTTATTTTTTTTAACTTTTATAGATCGAAATGAAAGCCTGAAAAAAACTGACAAATAAAGCAGTATCAGATGTTTTCAATTAAAACCGTCACTTTTTTCTATTTGTCAGTTCAATAGACCAATCAAAGGCGATTAAAAAATATTTCTAACTCAAAGAAAAAGGATTTTTGAGCTATCAAAACAGAAATAGAGATTGAAAAAAAAAGAATTTTCGAGCAATTATCTTTTGAGGGTGATTAGAGTGAACGGCACGAATGATGGGATTTGATCTGCTAGCAGCTAGAACCAGAGAGGATTTATTTGGAATGAGAGCCATAGGAGTATAAAGGGTACTGCACAAGCGGCATACATGTAGAGTTCACATTACTTACAGTCCGATGATTACAATCAGTGGGCATTCAGAGAAATCATCCTTCCACTAACATAATGGTGTAGTGGTGATGTTTTACTTGACGTTACGTAGTTATGTATACACTTTAACGTATGTATAGTTATAGAACGACGTAAAGACGCCACGTGACCGCAATCACGAACCCGTTTGTGGGTACTTATACAAACTGTTTAACAAACACGACAATTTTGAGATATAATGTGCACTGTGTTATGCGCGAAAATCACATTTTTCTTCATTTTAAAACTTTATCTTGCTATTTATTATGCTTGTTGAAGCTTCAAGCTTGGATTAACATGATATGTAACTTGATTACATAAACCTGAAAGCTTATATTGTGTTTTTTAATTAATTTTCAAGACTATTAACTGAGATTAAAGATTTTATTTTCATTTTTGAATGATTCTCGAGACAGATAAAGTCTAATAAATGAGAGTAATAAATTTTTACAGTCAAATAGAATTTTTGGAAATTCCCTAGCATAAAGATATTTTAGATCAATTTATTTATTTTTTGATTTCTGAGTAATCGAACGAATCAATTCAAAAATGTTTGAGCAATATTACAAAAGAATTGTCGTTTTTTGGAGAAATATTAAATCAATCGAGTCAATGAATAATCAGTTATTAATAATCAATGATCATTTCAATTGTCTAATAAAACCGAAATATTAGCTGTTGTTTATATCGAATAAAATTCACTATCTATTTTTAGAGAATTTATTTCAATTAAATTCTCATTATGAAGAAGCAATAAAAATCATTACTCACTGATTTCAATTTAATTTATAATTCCTATGAAATTTTATTAAATTTGAAATCAGTTGTTGAATATTAAACGTGAAATTGAACTGTAAAATATTCATTAAATCAACAATTGGTAATTTTCTGAATTAAATATAAAATATTTATAGATAAATAATATCTATATACTGTAAAATTAGTGTTAATAAGGGACAATAATCACAGAACAAATCTAGCGATGCTCGTTCCGCCCACTAATGTCATACATGCACACGCACTCATCAGCCTCAACAAAAACACATATAATTTACGAGAGGTGAAAAAAAATATATTCACACACGCAATCTTATTTACATATATAGGTGGAATCGTTAGATGTAACTACAGCATATTACATTTTGTTCTGCGCTTATAATTTCGGCAGTTTTTGCTGCTTACTAACAAGCACGCGCAGAGTTGGATACCGCGCGTGGGTAATTAACAGTACTAATTTTAATTGCTCCACAACAAAGGGCGGATGAGCTAGATTTCCCACGAGGGTGTAGACCAGGAGGTGAATGCAACACCGGTGATGAACGATAATTTTGCTGAATTCTCTTTAATTCCTTCCTTCCTTCCTCTACATTACTTTATTCTTCCTTTTTTTTCTACATATATATGTACTCACTTATTTTCATGACACGAGTAATAAGTGACGCATGCAGACGTAATTTTATGCTACCTTTTGTCTGCTCGGAATAATTTTATTCTCCTTATCTAGTTTTAATTAATCTTTATCAGACTTTTTATTATACAATTTACAAGGAAATTTATCCGAAACGAATTTTCCACAAAATTGTAGATTTTGTAGTTGATGATAATCAATTAAATAAATTTATTGCATTGATTTTTTCCTTAGGTAAAGAAAAATAATTCATGTTAATCAATAAATTTTTTTGACAAGCTAGAGACCTTCCAGGTAAGATAAGTCATTATTTGGAAGAAGAGAAGAGTGCTGAAGGGGAAAGTTCAGATGAGAAAAAATTCTTTTATATTTTTTTTCCTATTATTCTTGTGGAAACGCGTGACTAACCAAGCCAGTCAAACTAAACCGACAAAAATAAAAATATAATTTACTGTCCATGATTTCATAATGACAATAATAACAACAATGATAATAATACTAAAAGATTAACTGTGATCTTTTCTCGAAAAAAAAAAAATCTCAATAAATGTATATCAGTAGTTTATGCTTAATAATGATTAAAATAATAGCTATAAATTATTTGATGAAAAAATATTCGTACTAAACACTTGTGTTTATTATGTATGATAGATGAAAATAAAGCTTTTCGTCTTTACATCCAACATTATGTTTAGTCTTTCCACGAAAATTTTAATCTCGTAATGTCAAAGCCACATAGTAGCTACGACAAGCAAACTACCGGATCATTATTCAATCTGTCATAGCAATATTAATAGTATAACACGTAGATATTGAAGGATTTGCATAATATACATATATGGATATAGAAGTTGTACATGTTTCATTTATTCCCTCCATACACAGTAGCTCAGTTGACATTGCTAAATGACTTTGGTTCTATTTCCTAATATATTTTTATAATTTCATTCTTTTCCAACCCGTTTCATCACCCATGTCACAAATGTAAATTTAAATCGCTATGAATATGTGAAAGTATATCATCATTATACGAAAACCGAATTGAAATATTTTTTTTTTAGATGAATCATCATCATTAGAGACTTAAAAAAAGTGTCAGCATTATAGTTGGGGTGAAGCTCCATTTTTAAATAATTGTTATTATAATTTGAATGAAAAAGAAATTGGATTAAAATTAATTTCAGACTTCTTATCGAAAATACATCATTCAAGTTCAACTTATGCAATATTTAAACATTGGTTGGGGGCATTTCTGTTAGCCGACATAATTAGCACAGTAGTTCAAACCACCAGATCTAAATACTAGAAATTAGCATGACCCGTGGTAACCACTGTCTAGTCACAAAAGAAGCAATTTTTTAATGCGTAGAAAAGAGCCCGGAGTGTCTCTACCTGTATATGCACCAGAGACCAAATGATGACTCATGTTTGTAATGGTATAGAAACGATGATGATGATGATGGGAATGAAAAAGAAAAAAAAATAAAAGTTCAACTCCCCACAAGCTCTTTCTCCAACACTCACCTTAATTCTTTTCACATGTGCAACTTGAGCACTGCTCTTAGTCATCCAAGTTCTCGTTTTTACTGGCTTTTTTCACCTGATTGTAACCCACTGTGTCCCCATTAACCTGCACAATAAGTAACGTCATTTTTTAACCGAAGGAATTATGTCATTTCTTGAGATAAAGTTTTATCGAATCAATCAATGATGAATTCAGATAAAAATAATAATCAATTTTTCTCGAAAGCTTTTTGTCAAATGCTCTTTTTTGTTACTTATCATTAATCAATTTTATATCAGTTGATTAAAAATGGGATATTGACAGTCCCTAGATTTTTTTATATAACAAAATAATTGTGTAAACAAAAGACTAAGGGTAAAATTGGAGCTTTAGTCTTGAATAAAAATTTAATTCAACGTATGAATTCATTTCCCCCAAATAATTCCTATGTTGCTCAGAGCAGAACCACCTTCAGAAAAATGTTAATCATGACAAATCCTTTTCTCAGTACCCAATCCTGACACAACACAGTAATATAATCTAATTTGTACACAAATAGAATAAATATGTCTTTGTTTGTTCCAGGGTTGATCCACATCATCGTTCAGATATGCGTAGTGTGTTACATAAAATTGCAAGCTGAAGCATTCCAATAAGCCATTTTGTTTCCGTTCGGCGAAAGGATATAGAAAGCTTAAAGGATAAGGAACTCGCTCAGCCGGACGTTGCACTCGTAGTATATAGGATGCCGGATCACAAACCAAGATGACGCATCTAACACCGACATGCCTCGGAGCGCAGGTGACACAATGGGGTCGACAACCTGTTTCGTGCAAAGATGCATTTTTATATTCGTCACGACTCGTTTACTCCACCATTAACACACTACTGTAAGTAAGCATTTCCAGTAATTATCACTAAATTATTGCTTTTATTCAGCACTAATCGGCTTTAAAATAATTTACTGTATTACTTACTGATGATTACACTTTTTCTTAAAATCAATGCTATCCGCTTATTATCAATATTGTACTTAACTCAGGGGTTACTAAATTACATTATTTTTCTATTTTTCAAGTCAATAATTTATGGAATAATAAATAATAACGGTTATTGATAAGATGATTCACTCAATGAGTCATCATTTGATTGATAAATTCATTATTTCTTTTTTTGTTTTATTTTTTAATTAAATAATGCTGTTAGAAATGTTTGAATTTAAAACTTACTGATTAGGGAAGACTTTTAAAATACTTTTTTTATCTTTATATATAAAGATGAACCTGTCAAAAAATTGCAGGAAGTATTTTTCAAACTTCAACGTATTTTCGTTTTTCACACGCTTTTAGTTTAGCCTGCGGTGTTAGCAATAATATAAATTGGTTCCACAGAATGTTTTTAAAGTTTGAAGGCATCAAATTGTGTACATCCACTTGATTAAAAATTCATTTTGGACATTGATTGTAAAAAATTCGATCTTTCAGTGTATCTACGATACTAATAAGTTTTTCAAGAAGTCAATTAAAGGATGTTGTTGGATAATTTGACATTACTGAAACACAAAAGGGTTAAATTCTTTCCAGTAAATATTAAAAATTGATTCTTCGAATGATTTTTTTCCATATTCATCAGACATTAATGTAATGACATGAGAAACTGATGTAAACATCATAAATATTACATTTACATAAATTACCAATATATTTTATCCACTCCAAAATCATTCTTCGATACAATACATGAATGAAATCCCCTTAAAAAGAAATTACAAAGAATAATTGATACTATTGAGTTTAAAAAAAAAATCAAACAACAATGACCTAATTTTTAAACTTTTTACAAAGCAAAAATGGAATTAAAAAAATGGAGCAGAAAGTGATGGTATCAATAAAATGTTGTCAAATTTATGTGTATTCATTTGGAGGTTTTATACGATATTTACCTACTATTAAGTACTACTTGGTGTTAAGCTCAAGCTGAAGCTGCAATTTATCATTATTTTTGGTTTGCCATAATCTGAGTGTTCACGCCCACCGATTACCCACAATACCGGTATGCCTGAGGCAATTTCCCATACGGCAAAACCGTAGGGCTGATATCTTTTTTTAAACTTTTTTCTCTTGGGACATTTGGGGGTTAGTGCAAAGGTTTATTAAAATACTCACGATACCCACATGTATAAAAGTATACACAAAACTCACCAGTCACGTTTGCTAAATAACATACCTGTGATTAACTCTTAGGTCAGCTAAACCTACGCTATTACCACTGTTTTTATTCCTCCATTTTTTCTTGTCCTCCTTCTCGCTCTTTTTCTACATATAATACCTTCAAAACCTATTTTATTACTTTGAGTTCAATATTTTATCTACAACAAATTGTTTCGTCACGATTAAATCTATATATAAAATCACGTTTCAATAGACGAGAAATTACAAACGATAAAAAGCCAACAAAAGACGTGTATACAAGTGAATTGAATTTAAAAGGAAGAAAAAAAGTCAAGGAAATCTGATGGATTCAAGCCTGCTTCGTGGTAAGACCATCTAAACTCTAAGAAAACGACACTAAATTCCAAGAAATAAGGTCCCAAAAACCACTTGTTATTCTTTGTCCCTGATATTCGTTAGCTGTCACATAGCGGCCGATCCTATAAAGATATACGAGTCTCAAGACAAGACCAGTTTCCACCATTGGGTTCCCTCTTCTTTTTATTCCTTCTTCGCTTAACACCGTTCTTTATTGTAATGTGTACTACACAACTACACACTTTTCTCTAAAAATAATAATATAAATTATCCCGACACATATTACTAAAACCACCAAATTTTGTCTATCTGCATCAGTCTATTCAAAGAAACATAAAACTTGTTTTTCTGAAAAACTTTCATTACAACCATATAGCCTGTATATACCTTCATATATTATATTTCTTTGATATAAAATCGAATTAAGGAGTTGATTTTACATATTTAGTAGGATAATAAATCTTTTATTTCATTTGAATAATAAGGACTACATAATTAGAAGTAGTTTTTTTTTTGTTTAATTATCTACTTAACAATAATGATGGTTAAAATAACCTTAAAAAACAGAAGCTAAAGATCTCTAGACTGATTATATCTTCCTTTTCTTTTCCAATAAAAAAAATGAACATAGAAACTTTTTAGAATTTATTTACAATACTTTTTAGTTGATAAAAAATTTTACAATAAAAAATTAGATATTCTGTCTGATTAAAGAATATTATTTATTATCAGATAAATAAAAAAATAGTAGGAGGATCAAACATCTCTAGTATCTCTCATTGAAAGAAAAATTTGATATTAAAAAGTATACATTACGCCTGAGGAATATGTTCTAGATCAATACATCAGATCTACTTTGTTCCAAATGCTTTTGTTTAACTGAGCAATACCCAACGATGTTGATGATTATCAATAAAATAAATATAAATTATTTACCTATGCTGGTAAACGAGTTCTCACAAATATATACATTAAATTCGGAACAAACAGGTTCGACGAGAAGAATCGGGTTTAGCAAAGCGACCTGTTCAAACTCGCAAGTGCAAGCATATCATATAACACCTGAGATCCCTGATTTTTACAAGGTCTTGAAAAGATTTCAAAAGCAAATTCATCTCCAGTAGGCTGTTGTGTGTGATATTTTCATTTTATTCTCATTATATTCAGCTTTTTCGAATTATTATTTCATGCTCGTTCGTTGCGGTGTAAAGCAACCCCTCGCAATGTGCACGCAATATATCCTCCAGTTACATTGCGCTGGTCAGGATTATTCGCGTTGAGCTTGGGTATTATATTTTCTGTATTGTCGTCGGTCACATGCCTGCTGATCTTGATATCTTGACAACGTCACTTATTCGTTAATCAAACTATATAATATTATAACATATACCTATGGTACATTAAAATAGACATAAATTATTAAAACAAAAGAAAAAGGTTGATGCAATCAGACAAAAGGGATAATAATTAAAGGAAGAGTTTTTCAATGTTCTGATGTTGATAAAGAAATAGTTATTGTAAAAATAATTTATTTAAAGAATAATCGTGAAAATACATATGTTAACATATACATGACTAGCAAGTGGTGGTTGAATAATTAGATAAAAAAAAGTATATACAATACAGTCGTCAAGTTGTTTTTTAAAATACACACACATGTATTATAATTATTGTATGTATCTATTAACTTGGTGATGGATAAATACATATAGAAGCTTCCTCGTTTACGTTTTTGCACATCACTCAAGCGGTTAGAACGTGCTCAGTCGTATCGCAAGACTTGGAGAGCTACTGCATTACTCATACACGTACTTATTGATGATGAGTGGTTGAAAAGTCTATAGCCAGTATGCAAGCAGCTTTACTGTTTAACTGCTTGATATGAGTAGAGCATAAAATCTAAGTAGTACAAGAATATATTAAACATGAATAATGTGTGCAAACGACATGATAGTTGATAGTATTTACATCGAAATAAATATAAACATTATGATGGTGATAAAATCGAGATTCTTTAGTTAATAGGTTAATTCTAACATTATTGCATTGCTTTTTTTGTTCCGATACTTGTATTCCAGATCGTTGCTCTAATGAAAATTTATACATATGTAATAGTTTTTAGAAAAAAAATTTTTTAATTCTACCGTAGTAACTTGAAGATTATTTTTAAAAAATAATTAAAGCAAAAAATTTACATATTTAGAATAAAAATTAATTTTTGGACCTTTTTTTTGCTATTTTTAATTTGATTTAAGACCTGCTACGTAACAATTAATTTTCGTAAGCTTTGTTGTCCTTTGAAATGATGTGAGTCATCGAGTTGAGAAGTTATCTTCAGAAATCTAGCTTTTACTATGCTCAAATGTGTGTACATATATATATGATATCCAAGGGCAACCTCTCATCAGTTGCCTAGCTCACTTCCAATCCACTGGACACATTGTAGTCTCTGTATATATCTAATACCCATATATAAATACATACACACCATATACAAATTTATTTAGCTTTAAAAAAAAAGCGAAAGAAAAAAATAGGTACACAAAGTAATATTACGTGATTCATTTCGCTTTAGTTTCTGAGTAACCTGCCTTAATTCCCGGAAACGATCGGCATTTTGTCTAGATGAGTCAAGAGACAAAATTTCCTCAACAAGCTCACACACATACATACACATGTTACCAACAGGTACTTATACCTATCTTCAAACATGTTTCAAACTCTAAATTGCTCTATTGATGTCATAACAACAAAAAAATTATTAATCAGTGATCATAACTGTTTCGTAATGACTCATTGACGACAAAAAAAAATGTAGGTCACCGAAAAGAGGTAAAGGGATGAGTAATATCAGATTATAAAGTTTGGAAGAAAGTAAAACGCCAAGAAAAATTCAATAATACCATCGCAAGCGTGTTACTCATGACTCAGTATTGCAAAATGGACCAATGGGTAGCTAAAGAAAAAGAGACTGGTGTTGGGATTGGTCAGTCGACATGGCGTGGTCTCAAATCTGTCCAATTATTAGCTATCATATATATGTATATATTAACTGCAAGTAAGTTCTTATAGACTTTCTATAGCTTCTCTTTTATTTGTCTTTATCATGATGCAATTATAAAACTGTTCATATGCATGGTTGAACCTCTAACGGATATTTTATTTATTTATCTGCCACATCAAAACCTTTATTATCTCGAAATTATATCATCGTTTGAAAATTTGTACAATTAATTAAAGTCAGCTTGAGATAAATTATTCTGACGAAAAGGATATATTTTTATAATAAAAATTGTAATTATCGTTAGATTAGTGAAAGTCTTATTTAAATCATAGATTGATTGTTTATAGATGAAAAGATAACACGAATAATTTTACTCCCTAATTATTATATGAGCGTAATTAAATAAGCCAATAATTTTCTTAGCAATATTTTATTGAATAACGATTAGTGGTTGATGATATGTAATTTACAACTGTATATTATTACTGAATTAAACGCCTAATTGTAACTGAATTTCAATTAACAAAACATACCAACAAAGTTGTTGATTATGTATATACAACATCTCATAATGTTAAATACCATCGAGAGGGAGAGTTGATGCATGTTTCATTTTAACCTTGATAATCATACGTCATTGTAATTATCATACTCAGATACTTACATATACCTATATGTTTAATGTGATGCATTTCCAACGATTAGCATCTTTAAAAGAAAACAGTGCTTTGTTACACACGCACGTCTTTATTTTGTACATAAATATTAGTTGCGATTTTCATTACTCCATTATATACTTCAATTAAGTGTGTATATTTACAGCAGCCAGAGGATGTTGGTATGAAAGAGAGAAAAAAGAAGTCAAACAAAAGAAAATTATTGTACTGAAAATGTGTAGAAAAATTTTTGCTGTAAAATTTATATCCGGATGTGATAAGAATCGTCTAGCCAGAGTTATAGTAGTGGTTCTAGGATAGCGTGACGCTTTTATATTTGATGAAAACCACAGAAACGATGAAAGCAACTTGTGGTGTCTACGTGCGTGTAGTATCTTAGATTTGATACGTTATCTATCGTCACAATACGCACTAGAACATTTTTACCACTTCCTCTGCAGCTCGATCATCTTGAAAATTGAATAAATATATCAATAATCTGACCAACTTTTATCATATTCGTTTATGCTATTACGTATCAGCACGAGTGTTAATATAAAACCATTAGTCATTTCGTTACTATCAATGATAATAAAAACAAAAGACAGAGTTAAGAATGTTTGTGAGGGCTTGATAAAATAATGAAAAAAATAGTATAATCGATTAGTTCAACTACTGATATGATAATGTGATATTGGAACTGGATTAAAATCTTAAAAAAAAAAAAAAAGAAATCGACCCGCAGATTTCCTTCTACCGTTTTTCATTGATTTATTATCATTATTTTTTCTTTTCTAACATAATTTATGTGTGTGTACCTATGTAATACATAAAGTAAGTACACCTCATTATATACTGTTATACATGCAACCTCCGTAAACCAAGGACAACACATACACGTGCTGCTATATCTATATAGATATATAACTCACTAGATAATTGTTGCTTTTGTTCACCTCCGTTTATACGCATTTTCTAAACGCTACAGTAATTAACTTTTCATTTGGAATAAAAGTGTTTGAAAAATGTTTTTTTTTTTTTTTACTCTTTTTTTCTAATTGATGGCAACGATTATTTTTTTCGCTTCTGTCAAGTGTGAACAAAGGATTGTCCATTGTAGAAAATTTTTTTTCAGCGTCTTTTTTATTTTTTTCTCTAGTTAAACAATATTTTGACAAATAATTGATAGTTTTAAATTCATTTAAGTGATAAATGTTAAGAAAAATCAATATAATAATGATTGAAAATCATTTCTAGATTTTGGAGTAGTGATGCTCCAAAAATATTTTTGGAGTATTTTTTATTTAATTTATAGCTGTTTATTAAATAAACTAATTTTTATTATTGTAAGTATTTATTTCTAAATTATTTATAACAATTTGCAATTATTAAATAGTTTTTACAGTTTAAAATGAAAAAAAAAACAGTAACATGAATGAAGTTAAACAAAGATTAAATTTCATGTAATGATGCAACATTTTAATGTCTTTATTCAATAATTATTTACAATCATGATTTTTTCTAATTCATTAAATTCAATAAATGTCCGGAAAGATGTTAAAGGCTAGATAACATTCAACTGAATGAGCTGTACAATAAATGCTACGCAATAAAAAACTTTGATAAGAAACATTGAAGTACCTAAAAATAATATGATACTCTGGTTAATGATTGTCCATCAGCAATCAAGTTAATGTGACCCTCAATAACTACAATTCCGGAGGTTGTGTCCGGCTCCAATTTCTAGACTGTAGTGGTAATGTTGTCCGTCTGTAACGTCATCCTCTGGCCATATAATAGTAGGTCGTGTGTGTAGAGTGGATATGTGGGTGTGTGAGAAACTCCGCTAAATCATCAACCTGCCCTTTACTGATCCGCACATATATAAGCTGATATCCTGTGTCAAACTACTCCTATCGGCTATCGGCACGTCACCACTGCAGATTTGCTTTGAGTGATTTGATTGATTATATTCAACTTGCTTAATTCATCACGATAGATTTGCCAATCATAGTAATATCACTTGAGTAATTATAATCAAGTAGTTTAATATCATAAAAAAAGTATCAATAAGATGAAGAACATTGACCTAAAAAGTTCAGATACTTAGCTAAAACAACACAAAGAAAAATAAACGATCCTATGATTAATTACATGTACTAAAGTTACAGTTAATGTATGCTAATGCTAATAGCATATCACATATCAAGAAACAGAGCAGATTGAGTTGAAATATTAATAACAATAATAATAAAAAAGAAAAACGGAAAGGCTATAGAGGAGGAGAGAAGGAAATGAAAAAGAGCTATGAGTCTTCTGGTGTGTAGTCGCGCGTGCTTGTCTACATAGCATGATAATGTGAAGTGCATATCTATCTGTTGAGAGTAGAACGTGCCACTGTAGTTGAGATAGCAGACGTTTTACTTATGTTACTACTGCTTGCGCAGTATCTCGACTATCTGCAGCCTGCTGCATGAATGCACAATTCAATTCCGCAATCATGGATCTCCTTTCTTTATATACATACACCTAATGTTTGTTGTGTTACGTGAATAAGGAAAAATCATGCTAATCAAATTTATATTAGTCGCTTTGCTATAACCTTTGATTATAATTTACTTGTTGGTTCTATCTATCATTTTCGTTATCGATTCTTCAGCAATTGTAGTCATTTTGTTTTATAGTTTTACGGTTACTTGGGTTTAGTGTGTCAATTCTGCTATATAGGGTTTCATTTACATGCAACGACTAAGTAGATATGAAGAAACAATTTGAAGAAAAAAAAATTGATTACCTTCCGTTGGTGAAATATTACATAAATGATAGAGTTGATGATTATTTTATTTGAAAAAAAGATCAAATATTTTCTGTTCTTGAACTCAGTAATATTGAGTTGTAATGTAAAATATTATCTTTATTGAGGAAAATAAAATAAAAAATAGATTTTAGGACAAGTTTATGCATGTTCCTTTTATCATGTTCAGTACTTAGATATCATTCAAGGTCCGAGCTGAAATAAAACAAATTATAATTATAATTACATTAAAGAAAGATTAAAAAATTTTTTACCAAGTTTTTAGTTTTTTTTTTTCTTTTTAAATAAATAAAAGAAACTATCGTTCTTTAATCAATATTTATACTCTGCTATTAATTACCAATGAAATAAAATTATATACTCTTTAATCATCATTTTTTTTTAAATAAATAAATTTAATGAACCACTTCTCTACAATTTTAATAAAAGTAATTGCAAATCAGCAGAATGTAAATTCTACTCAACAGCGTTTCATAAATACAAGGTTTAGATTATATTATCAATAATCATCAATTAGTTTGATAACAAATACAATTTATTAGCCCATGGAAATAATCAATTTGGAATACAGATAAAATATAGTTAATGATTTTTTGATTATCAAAAGTATGATTATTAATTAACAGATCTTTTAGTAAATATGAAATATCACTCATTGACTTGAAGCATCAATTACAATGTTTACGTCGTGATGATATACACATGAACACTTTGAATATTAATAGTGAAAAATTTCTCTTTCATTTATGAGAAATGATGCATATATTATAATTTAATAATAACTAACAAGGTATATAGACGTCAAATAAAACCTTTATTCCTTTTTACTCTCATTACAATATAATTAAAGTAATTCAAGAACAAAGATAAAAAGAAAGTCATCGTTTTATCGCGAGAAAATGCGTATGTAAGGTGCACAAGAATCGACAATTATATTTTTATTCAATAGCAATTTACTACTGGAGTGTTATTATAATATAGACATATCTAATACTTCATATAGTTGTAGAATAATTCGTATTTTCAGTGTTGAGAAACTCTATCATTTATTATTATATTATTAACTTGATATAATTCTGTGAATAACAATTCCGTTGATCTCACCAACTACGACTTGTATATATACCTTTCTCTTAAATATATAATATATAATTCTAGATCAAATAAAAAAATGCCCACATCGACGCATGACTGCACAGGTTCGATCGCACATCGTCGTAAATATATACATGCATATAATGTATAATGTATTATATGTGTGTAGTAAAATACGCGGTGTGTTCCGCGTTTTCCATACTTAAAGTATTTGTATATACCATACGTAATAGCAGTAGTTCAATCCCGACGAGTCAATCTCTTGTGCATGTATACATATTTATATATAGTGAGTTCTCCATTCCGTCTACACTCTCCAATATGATGGAGGAAAAAATGAATACATAAAAAAATGTGGTCGAGCAGTGCTACCACCCCTTTGATTGGTCCGCGGGTGTACAAACTACGCAGTTACAATCAGTCACACTTGGTTGGTTGGTGGTGGCAAGTCAGGCAAGTGGCAGTAAGAGTGCCAGCTATGTCGACTCTCGAACACATAACACGTTCACCACGATGACCACTCATACACATAGAAATATTCTTGTATTGGATGTTAGATGTTGGAATACACACAATACAAACAATCGTCGTTACTGCACACACCAATACTAATCCATCGAGTTATCTCAGAAAGTGTAGGCAGATAAATATATAGAGAAAGAGAAAGAAAAACTGAAAAGGGTATTCCTTGTCCATCTCCTCCTCTTTGCTTTTTATTTCTGGTCACTGTAGCCGTATACCGGGAGCACAACAAGTCTGAACGTGACCACACCAACTATATACATTTTATTATATTTATAATACCTACACAGATAAAAGTTTATCGTTATTTTTACTATGATTTTTAAAAATTTTTTTTATTTTTATTGCTTCAACATAATGTAGTAAGTTCAGTTTATTTTTTATTTTTTTTTCAGCCATTTTAATAAATTGTTATTATAGTAAAAAATTGACAGTAATGTAGTTTAATTATTGCTAGAAGAGAAATATTATAATAAACCTCACAGCAAAGAAAAACTAATAAATGCTACTATTTTACTTCAGGCACGTGTATTTGCAGCATCAATAATTAATCCAAGAACGTATCTTTTGATCTTTTATTCTTTTGGCCTAGAATTTCCTTCGCTGATGAAAGCCATCATTTTAGGTTTTTAAAACTACCATGTCGCTGACAAGAATATTCCTGTAATACATTCATCGAATGTTGCTGAAAAGTAACAACAATAGTAATAAGAAAAATATCTAGCATTTAATAGCACATTCAGTAGTTTACAATTCATTGTTGATTAAAATGTATGCGTGGCCAAATGAAAAAAAGCAAAATCTTCATCACGATTCCGATAGAAAGCATCCAAATCGTTGTGTGTACCAATAATATATACATGTAGCATATAGTAACTACGATGATGATGATGATGATGATGCTGATGATGATGACAAAGACGAAGACTATGACGACGACACTGTCCCCGTCACTTTTCCCTACCTCTTTTTCAATCGTATTCTTCATCGGCCCTTCCCCTACGCGTTGCTCTTTCTCCTTTACTCGCGTAATAACCCCCTTGATCATCGAGAAATATAACATATACACACATACACATTTTTAAACTGTATACTACTCCCCTTGCTCCGTTAGCCTCGCGGTAAACGCGCGCGATCGTGCGTTTCTGCGGTCCACGAGGTGCGCGCGCACGGTCACTCTCCCACCACCGATTCGCGTGGCTACAACACACGATACTGCACAAACTGCAGGGTACTTTAGCCCGGTGGTGGGGTAGAAAGTCGTCAGGCATGTGTACAAGTGTGTATCAGTGTGTTGTAGTGTCAAACCAGTCAAGCTAGGGAGCAACGAATCATTGCCACACCAGACCTCGAGGAGAGTAGACGCGTTTCCCGTTCACTCAGCTCAGTCGAGATCTTGTGCTCACTTCTTAGCAGTAATATTTTCTAGTAGTTGACTACTTCAAGTGTGACATTCACTGCCCTGAACTCTGTTGTTTCTGCCTCAATACAGAAAAATATATTATTAATTGTTCGAATCCTGTGACTTTTGTGCTCAAGTTTTTTATTGCTGTCATCTTATCACGCGCATGGACAAGTTTTCTTTCACACAAAAATTCATCCGAGTGTGAGAAACGTGATTTTTGCCAGTTGTTCTTTGTGCAAATAATACGTGCAAATATTGTTCTGCGTATTTCTGCTGAACTTATGGACTGATCCCAGCTGATAATAAGAAGACAGTATAATAAATCAGTGATAAATAGTCATAGAGAAATATTTTATATCAACAGATTATTAGTGCATGACTTGAATTGTCATAACAACTGAACTTTATAAGACTATTAATTCGCACTTATGGAAATAGATCCATTTGAGGATCCACCTTATAGACGTTTCAGACGGCGTAATCATTAGTCAAAAATCCATCAAGAGACTTTGTATATTGATGACATTCACTAGTGTAAACGAAACAAGTGTGCTGCTGCTTGATAATCGTCTTGCACGAATACCAGCAGCGCACGTGTGAGCTTTTAGTGATTATTATATCAATAGACAAAGATAACGAAGATAATAATAAAAACAGTAGCGTGTTGTAACTGGCGATATGAATGTATTGAATAATTGTGCATCTCATGACACTTATCATTGTTTACAGTTACACGTGACCATATTTCATAACTGAAATACGATAATAACAATTAATTGATAGATCAAATGCACTTCTTGGAGTGCGTAAAAAGATAAACTTTATACAAGTGCTGCAACAAGTGCTCAATCCTAAATGAACTGATAACTGCCATTGAAATTATTTAGCTACAATTGGAGTGTGTTGAGTAGGAAGTTAATATCTGATTTAAAAAAAAGAAATAAACAATTATTACGTTTATTGTCATGGCTATTCCATTCAATTTGCCATCTGAAGACGAGGCCGAGGCACAAAGCCAACAGTTGGAGCAGCTGATGTTGGACCTTTACGCAGCTCTGCAACAGGTCCTTCGGAGTAGGAGTGCACAGCATCCATCTCGCAATCGTGAGTACTTATTTCAATAATTCTGTTGCCGCAGGTTTTTTTTTTTCTTTTAATGACCTTTATTTATCTTTGCTTACTTTTTGTTACGTTATTAATCAAACTAAGTGGAAACGTTAATTTTCAGAGTTGAACTTTCACTTTCATTATTTATTTAAATATTGTTCTGTAAACAATATTTATTATTATTAAGATATTTGTTGATCTTTACATTTAGATATGTCAAGAATTTTCCATAGTTTGTGTTGAGTTAATTTTTAATAATTCTCTTTGATTAATCAATAAAGAAATATTTTTCTCAATGTTTTGTTGATTAATTAAATCTATTGGTGATATTTTTCTAAAAAAGAACAAAAACATTGTCAATATTTTCAATTTATTTTACTGATAAAAAATTTATAATTAAGACAAGTAAAAGATTGATAGGGGATGATTGATAAAGTGTATAGTAAAACTTTATAACATTTCTTGAAACCTTGAATGCTATAACTGACCCCGAAATCGCGATGATTCCAGTGAGTAGACGATGGTACTTAACACTTAGACCTACAATAAGTAGTTATAGTAAGCGCAGTAGATACGTAGTAGTTAACGTATATGCTATCATAGTCAGACAAGTAATAATTTCAAGATCAGAAATGTCAGTTAATTTTCTGTTTTTCACTGTCACTCTAAAATTACCCATTTTAATCAACCAACCCAGCGGAAGACGAGAAACTAAATAAAAGCAAATAGTTTGAATAGAGGAATAAAAAAAAAACCCATGTAGGTAACATGAAATTATATTTGTATTACATGGGTTTAAACGTGGTGTGTTTAAATAATATATCATTACATGGAGTGTGGTATATGATAAAAAATTTTTTTTGACACTTGATAGCACAAAACAATAATAATTGTCAATAAGAGGTCATGGGTAGATAATGATGGTGGAAAAAATATAATAAATATGTGTGTGATATAATAATAGAGAAAGTTGAAAAGTCTGGTGGAGTAAAAAGACTGTATAGTAGATTTAGTCATCGGGTCAATAACCAATGTAACTCGCAAATTTTCAACTCGAAGGAATATTGAAAATTTAGCAGCACAGTATATAATCAGAGGGTGCACATATGTTGTTGCATCAGATCGAGAGAGTTTGAATATTTATAGAAGCAGCTGTGCACGCGTTCGTGAGGTTACTATAGTCCACAGGGTGACTGTCTCGCGTAACATTCGTAGAAAACTCATTCCTGCACTCCTCCTCTCCCTCTCGTTTATCGTTTATTTGCGGTCACGCCTCACACAATAATTCTGTGGCTGCTGCAGCACCACTTATACGTGGTCACGATCCAAAGGTTCAACTTACGATCAATCGACGGCACGCGTCACGCGTACGTCGTCTATCTCCATATACACATGGATATTGTTGCTATTAACCGTTGCATTACATTTCTTTTAATTACGTTGTTAACTGTAACATGCACTTATCTTGACTGTTGTATCTCCAGTGTTGGCTTTGGTCAGTTTTATTGACAATTAAAACAAAACTCTCTCGATCGATCAATAAAAAAAAACATTATATAAACAGTCATTATTTTTTCTTGATAAAAAAAAAAGCAAATATCTTATAATTGTAATTCAGTTGCATTCATTTTTTATTCTATACAAATTCCATTCAGATTTTTTGATTATGAATAAGCTTGTTTTACAATGAAAAACAGAAGTATGTTTTAGTAGAAAAATTTATTGCTCAATATTTTTTTTATTAACTGCATTGTCAATTGTAATATAACTTTATCTACATTGCTACATCTACTCCATTGTCTCTGGTCATTTTTATTATTAATAAAAATGGAGTTTTATTCATAAAACAATTTTTATCTCTACAATAATCATTCTTTATAATCACTAAAAAGAAAAATTGCTTTAAAACCAATGTGTTGCATTATTTTGTTTTAGTAAATTTATTATCAAATCAAAAAATACTCCTTTTATTCCAATAAAAATTTTTATCACATCCTTTAATAATTGATGAGTTGATTTTCGCCACAACAAAGTGCATGTTATTTTTCAACAAAAAAAAATACAGTTTATTATTATAAATGCATGACAAAGTAACCGCAGTCTATTATAACCTGTCTCTCATATCTTCCCTGACAAACTACCAGAAACAAAACAACGTCAGAATTGTCAACTTATCAAGGGTGTTTCGTCAACTTGGAGCCAGTATCAACCTCAAAGTCCTGATAGACAGGCAAACACAAAGCGATAACAATTGATAGAAAAAATCATATATTAATGACAAAATGAGTATGATACAAAATACATGAGGAAGAAAAATACAGCATTGTATCATCGATCAAATAGAAGGTCTTAGTGTATGCTATTTTCCACTATCTACGACCTGCATGAAATTTTAATTGACCAAGTCATCACATGGCATCAATAAAAGGGATTTCCCTTTAATCATCAGATTATATGTACCTCGAGAGAATCAAAGTGATGTTTCAATTATTTACCAACGCTATTGATACACTGTTTGACATGAGTGTGTTTTGAGTAAAAAGCGAAGCAGCTTGTATAGAACAAGACAATTGCTTAATGCACAGTCAGGTAAAGAGAGAACAAACGTGCGTAGTCGCATGCTGTAATCCGCAATTGAGTCATAAAGTATATGTGTCTACTGAATAGTATCAAGCTAGAGATAAAGACGAGTCATTCACGTCGTAGAATAAGAGCTAGAGATAATAGGAAAGAAAAGCTTAACTATGAATAAGCGAATTAGTAGGAGAATATAACGAAAGAAAAATAAGAGAGTGAGGGAGAAGGAGAGTGCAATAAGAGTCAAGTAGTAACAACTTGCACGTGTTCTCCTGCTCTATGTAGTAAGACTGGCCGAGTGTGGCCGAGTATCTACAAATGGGACACGTATCGTCGACTCATCGGCGTGTGTAGAGCGCGTGCGCGTCTTGTGGCCTTGAGAAAAGTTCTTTGTGCGGCTGAAAGCGACTTGCATCGCTCGAGAATTGCAGTTCAACGTGCGTCAGAGTGTATATGCAGTGCAGTAATATACACCGAGAAGCAACCCAAGAGGAGGATGATATATGATGGTGAGAAGGAGGGAGAACTGATGTTTTATACAACACAAGCACTTACGTATCAGTGGAGATGAAAAATAGGAAAAAATGGAAAAAAGAGACGGAAAGATAACTAAATGCGAAGGATATAAATGTGTGATTCATATTTATACTCTTAACTGTAGTTAACTTCAAGGGTGTTGTATTATACTATACCAAGTACATCTAATCGAGCATGCATGCAAACTTTATTCTCCATAGCTTGTGTTGTATACATACGGGCTCATGTGGTGATAAATAATCAGACTTGTATGTGTATATGTTTATAATTGCGCGATTAAAGAGAAATAAATGGAAAATTAGAGTAATTTGGTAAGATATGTTTGCCTGTATAAGAGACAGAGATATGTGTGTGGAGTAAGAATTGCAGATTTTGCAAACGATGTAGATCATCGATGTTGTCTTGGAAAAGTGAAAGATAGTCACTTGTAAATGTCAAGGATACTACTACACTTATAATAGTTGTCTCATCGCTTAGGAAAAATGATATTTTTACACCTTACTTCATTTGAATATTGCAGATAATTGTTTGTAATTACTGTAAATGGAAAAATGTATTTCAATATTATTACCATGTGTGGAATCGTAAAATGCCTTTAAACATTACATCTATTCGCTAATTGCTCCGATAACATTTATCTTTTTTTGCTGATAAATTTCAATAATTGTAAATGGTTCTCAGAAGCTTTAAAAAATGGTCATTTTAACAAAAAAGCTTCTCTAATTATTCTGAAATATTTTATTTGTTTATGAAAATTTTTATTAAAAAGAAATGTTTAATTCAACAACTCCCATTTTGTGATCATTGAAACGAGTGTTTTTCTTTGTAAAGAATGATTGTTTTCCAAGCACCAAAGGTGTTGGATGAATAATCATTTATTTTAAGCTACTACGTGACATAAAAAAATATCAGTACTAAAGCACTTACCTCAAGTTAGTAAAATAGATTCGTGAGATTGATATATGTTAAGGATAGAGTACAAGACCTATACGTATACATAAGTGATCGTGCACATACTGTAGTGACTTTATGGGTGTATAAAACCTGCTGCAGCAGAGTTCTCTCTGTCTTATTTCTCCTTTTATTCCCGTGTATCCGGCTACGACAACGTCTCTCTAATATCATTCGTAGTTGTATTGCGGTACTCATCGTCTTTCCTTTCAATAGATCAACTAGCTCTATAAGAATGGGTTATCACGGCAGATTATGTCAACGATCACCGTGAAATGCCGTCAAGACATTGCGTACTCAAGTGTTTGGAGATTTATCGCTGGCACAGCTGTCATAAACTTTCTTATCGCGGGAGTGCATTATTACTCTTATGGCACCTCCTATATATACATACGCATTTACAGGATTTTTTTATCAGTACATAAAAGTTTGTGTGAATATATATATTGGTTGATACGAGCTTTCGTATTTTTGAATACCAAGTTTGGAAATTATTTTATTTATCAACCACCTAACGATAATAATAATTGTAAAAACAATTTTTTATTTATTTATTATGAAAAATGTTTAAAAAAATAGGCTATTAAATAAATGTCTCTATGAAATAATGAATATTTTATTTCTAAAAATGATTGTTGTAATGGCAATGATTTAATCTTTTTATGAAACATCTCTATTATTTTTCTCAATATTTATGATCATTGTAACTTTCCATTGTAAATAAAATATTGGCAATTTCTTGAAGAAAAATCTCATCATAGAAAATATTCTTTCAATTTTATCGCTTCCAATAAACCGCATGAACCAAGAGGTTAAACAATCTTTATGTTTTTTGTGAATAAAGAAATGAAAAAAGTTTGTTTGTGATTGCAGATCGTTTGCCACGACGTGTAGGCGACGTACCAGGAAATCGTGACCATCCGATCGTCCTTATCGACTCGGACCTGTCGCGTCTGCCGCTCCCGGACCTTGTGCTCTCGGCAGTACAACAATTGCCATCACCCGAGCCCCAAGTGACTGTCTCGGCGCCGAGTAGTCCGACGAGAGATGCTGCTTTTCAATTCCCAGAGTGTAGCGTGCCTGTACCCAGTCCGAGGCCACGACCACGAAGACGAAGACTTACGTCTGAGAGTTCGACTCTTGAGAAGGGTGCCAACAGATCAGAGAGCAGTGTCGGCTGTTGTGGTGCAAGTAGTGGACATCATCTCAGTCACTCTTGCAATGAAAGAGAGTGGGCGAGTGTTGGCGCCAATCTTAGAAACATCGCTGATGATTTTCATGCATCCAAGACTAAGGTATGCATTTTTTATTTCTTTAAATGTATTTATTCAAAAATAAATTCGTTAATTATTTAATTTGTTGTTAAATTTTATGGATAAAAATTGAATTAAAAAACAGTTGGTTGAATGTTAAGGATAAATATGTTGTGTGGATAAACAATTTAGCATTGTAGATAGTATAATCGACAAAAGAAACTTTATGTTTGTTCAGAGATTTAGGTATACTCAACGTCAATAACACAAACGTTAGAGAAAACTTTTCACTTTGAAAATTTACCACTTAGCGAGAGTATGCATATACATGTATACTCATGAGGATCTCAAGAGAGAGAGACGCATTATGTACGTTATATGAACGTTAGTTGGTCCTCGTTTACATTTCAATTTGCCACAAAATGCCTCGGTTTGCGGGTACATTACACTCTGCTCTTCCATACTCCAAACTTCCGTCTGGAATTAATTACTACGGGTGTCTGCAGCCAGCTCTCCCAATTCACCCAACTCTCCCTCTAATTTTATCAACGACAAACTACTCTTTCAACTGTATCATGCTCTTTCTCTATTAAAATTTTCCAAACAGCACTTAAAAAGTGCACAGACACTTTTAATAAATATTTTAATTGTTTCAAACTTTTCTTTGTTTGCTTTTTATTGTGTCTCATCAACCCCACTGCATTAATTACTATTTTTCATGAAAGTTATCAACTAAGTAATTTATTTGAAATTTTATCTTTTTATGATTTGTACTAATTCTCAGGATTTTTTTTTCGATGAAAGCAGGAGTGTTGTAAAGTTGGAGCTATAAATGCGAATTTAGTTATCAACTTAAGTATCCCAAGAGGACCATAAATATCGATTCTCTGACCCGACAAGACGTCTAGTATCATTCCCCTCTAGCCCTTTCTCACTTTATGCTTTTCTGCTTTAGTCTCATTTTATTCTCACCCTCTCTCTTCTTACAATCCCTGACGTAGTCTTGATCAAATATGTATCGAGAGGTTGTAAATACAAGAGTTAGAAAGACCGCAATGTTCCTTTTCACTTAACACTGAGGATGACAATTTTTTCTCTTGTTTGCCTTTGAAATTCGGGAAATAAATAAAATGAAGAGAAGATTACTTTCTTTTATCTTATAATTTTATTGTACCCTCGAATTTAACAAATATTTTACTAAATCAGAGAATTTTCCATTCTTTTTTACCACAAAGTAAAACAGAATAATTGAAAAAAATTTTTTTTATTTTAATTTAAATGTTAATTTTTGAATTACTCTAAAAGAAATGTTTTAAACATGACATTTTTCTTGTTCTTATTTTTAAATGGCTCATTATTAATAACTTTCTGATCTTTTCTGCTCAACCATTTTTATAAACTCCATTTTGTCTCAGAGAAAGCTTTTTTTTTATTCAAAGCAGCATTTAAAAGCAACATTTACATAAATTTTTTCAATCAAAATACTTGTCTAAATGCATCAAAACTGCTTATTTTCTTAGAGAATTTACTCCCTGGTCTCTACGGATCCATATCAGATACGTTGAAAATAATAAGAAATGGTGCACAGACAAAGAGAGAAAGCGAGAATAAGTAAAATAACGTCACATAAAACTATGAGATAAAAAATCTGCGTGTAAAATACAATGTACTGTAATCTTGGAGCAATTTCATTTTTTTCTCAATCTCCTATCAGAAGTATAAAATCAAGAGATGAAATAAAAAAGAAAGTCTAAATGTTTCTTTGTTTCGCATGACTGATTCTGTCTCTACTTATTGTTAAATGTTACATTTAGCATTACGCTGATAGAAAGTCAATCACTCAATAATTTTTTTTTGTATTTTTGCTACTTGAAAACACTAATTTCTTAACAGCTATAACTCTACTTCTGAATAGGAGTTTAAATAAAATAAAAACTTACAATTTTGATGAATCATCGATTTAAAAGTATTTTTTTGTACATTTATTACTACGCAATTATCAGTGATTCGATAATTCTTTGTTTACACTGATTGAAATGTACATTAGAGTAGGCTATGTATTATTCTACATATATACATTTGGAGTGAGTAGTTATTTTGAATGACTATTGCAACTTATCTATTTATTTTTTAACGAATAAAATATATACAGAGATAAATGATTTCCTATAGTGGCAATAATAAAATAGAGATAAAAATGACGAAAATTTAATGCGCAAAATGCATAAATCATAATGCTTACACGTTTTAGACATGCATGTCAGTGCAAGTGAGCATGTAATAACTTAAATAACTACATATCCCTCGTTGACGTGAAAGTTAAGTGGGCATATCGCTGACCACGAATCCGTAGCCGGTAGTATGCAGGTACATAGCATGTACAGATGCAGTAAATGATCAAGTAGAAGAATAATAATCACATTCATAAAGTATTTTTTTTTATAATCAATAATATATGTTTAATGACTTTATCGTTTTTTTCACTGATTTAACGCACATAAATAACTTGTGGCGTGGATAAGTAATTATTAACTTCAGGAAATTTTTTATTTAATTTAAAAAAAACTAACAGGGAAAGTGAACATTTTTTTGTGTTAAATACATGTAATTAAAATTTATAATCATACCTTTACTATCGTGACAATTAAAATACGTCTATACTTAGTAATTCATTTGAAATAATTAATTCATAAAATAGTGAATAGAAAAAATATAATCTCTCTGCTCATTTTATATTTTTTTTTCAAACTAATGAGTAAATGTACAAAAAAAAAATATAAAAAGACAAATGTGAAATTCTCATAGAGAGACATTAAAATGATCAAGATGAAAGATTTTCCCGTATTGTTTCAGGGATAAAAGAAAATATAAATAATAATTGAGACGGAAGGTAAATAAAAGTAGAAATAGATTGGGTAAGCGTGGTGAGTGGTATTAATCGTGAAGAGTATATAGATGAAAATACACTCACTCAACCCATGGTGTTGCAATAATTCTCTGTTAATGTGACGTGTTTTTTCTTCTTCCTGGGGGTTTTCGCACGCCCGATAATCTTCTTGGTGTTACTTGGTGCGACCAAGCGAGTGTTTGTTGGTCGAGAGGGTCGTCTAACCATAGTCGATCGCGAGATAAAAGAATGAGGGGATGAAAGAAATGGACGAAAAGCAGGAGAGACAAACAATATAGTTTCTTTCTTCATCTCTATAGATATTATTCGCGACGCCCATAAAGGCGCCTTCGAAGATTGGACTTTTTCGCGATTATTATTACACCGAGCGTGCAGGATTAAGATGGCAACGAGAATCGGAAGTCGCGACGACGCCGGTTGTCTTCGCAAGTCTTACGAGTGTTAGGAGGTACTATAGAGATATATATGTAATATAATAGACGTAGAGAGCAGATAACTGAGACATGATGATAAAAAAAATAGACAAAGGGCGAGAGCTATGCAATTAATTGACCGAGAAGGGAGAACATAACATAGAAAAGATCTTTCCTCATCCTTTCCTGCTATTTCACTGTTAGTGCTGCAACTTCCTTACCACTACTCTTGATACTTAAGATCAAATTGGGAATAATAAGGAAAAAAATCTCAACTCGAGACGCTCTTTATTGGGGATGAAAAAAAAATATAACGAGCTACATCCCTTGTATTACATCATTTACTTCACCGATACTAATTTCTCTCAATTATAACACTCCAATTAAAAAATTCACATCTTGCTTATTCTACAAGGATCCATATAATAAGAACAAAGTAGGATTAAACTGATTAAAAGAATTTCAGCAGGTCTGATAATGTTTTTCTCTGAGGATTAATTTTTTTTTGACTTGATTGTTACAGAATGCTGAAATGGAGAAGTCGAGGCTACCATTTTTGGGAATGGGGTTCCCAAGTGTTACAACGAGTTCGTCATCATCAGCGGATAGCTTCCTATCAATGTTGATTCCAGCACCACTACGTGAGACACTGTGGACAACAGTGGCACTGTATCTTGGTTGGCGATTGGTTTCCCGTCTACGATAGAGAAACTGAACTAAACTACAACTGATGATGGTGGTATTGACAATTGCGAGACGTCGACAATTCAACGGAGGAGGTAGTTGACCGATTATCGAAGACTACTTTTTTTATTGTATGAATTCCAGAGAGGTACCAAATCTCAGCATTCAGACTCTTATGTCTTTTATTCTCTCTTGTGAATTCATGACACTTTTCATTTACTTTTCTGGACTAAAAGTAAATGAAATATAAATAAAAATGATATACAATAATGGTTACTAGAACCTGAATGGCAACAAAATCATCAATTGCCAATCGTATGTAATAATATAAGAGAATATTTTGTCAAATCGTGATTAGTAATTTGAACGTGGAGGATCGAGGGACTACCGGGAGGATAGTAAATGGATTAAAGATAAATTTAAATTACTAAGAACAATAATAAAAGAAAATATTGATTAAAAATTTTAATGATTTATATAAGAAATACGAGGATAGGCTGAAACAGGGGAGCTGAGGACGAGATCCAAAGAGGACTTAACCCAATAATCAAATGTTGATCTCATTATGAATAAATAAAGAGAGGAGTTTATATAAAGTAGTGTGATTTTTTTTATTTTTTTTTAATTGTTTTCTTTTTATAATAGAAAATGCGCAAAAGCGATGAATTTTGTGATTTCTGGATTCTTTGTCGACAAAGAATCTCAAATATTTTCTTTCATCTATTTCGGAAGCTCACCAAACAACAAAACGATCTCGTGATTTTTGTAATATATTTACTTTTTCATTATAAATATTGAAAAAATTATATAATAAGGAATATTATAGAGAAACAAAAAATACTTGAAAAATGATAGAAAAAAATTGGATAAAAAAAATAAATAAATGATAATATAATTAAAAAATTGTTTTGTCAAGATGGTGAGTTTAGAAATAGAAATTTGTAAATAAAATACAAAAAATTAAGAAAAGGAAATAAGATAATAATAAAGTCGAATATGTATTCCAAAAAGAATAACTAAGAAAGAAAAAAAAGCTTAAAGAAAAAAATAATAAAATATAATGAAGATAGACGGGAGTATGTGGAGGAAACGTGGAGGATAGAGAGCAGGAAAATATGTATAGAAAATGAATAACTAAAGTAATAAATCAGTAATAAGTAATCGAATTAAATAAATAAAGTAGATAATTGATATAGAATTCGAGGATCGCAGCATCTGAATTGGCTCGCTGCGAGGCCCGTGGACAGTTTTCAAATGATCTCCGGTAGCTTAGCTCTTATTGTGGCACCCTCGTCCACGTGTGGATGCTCTCATAGATTTATATTCGATGAGGCATCCCTTTTTCCCTCGTACTTTTCCACTTTATATTATACCTATTCTGTCGTCTTTATCCTCAAAGCTTTTACTGTCCTTTCTCTATGTATGCTGATGTTTACTAAATTACAAAATTTATTTTCTCAAAGATATTTTCTACAAAAAGTACCGAACTTTTATTTATTTTTATTATTTGTTTGTTTAATAAAAATTAATTATTACATTTAATTAACTCATTAATCAATATAGCAACTAAAATTTATTTAAAAAAAAATTATAACCGGTCTTTCCAACTGTGATTTCACGTTCTTTCAAATTAAAATTTTCTTACTTCTTGAATCCAAAATAATGGATTCTTATTAAAAGCCAGACATTGTTTACCAAAACTAATATGTTATTTCAACTTTTACGTTGACTTTTTTCTCTTACTTTTTTTTTTAATTTTTAATTTTTTTTTTAATCATTATTAATAATAAACATGATATTGATAAGTATCAATAAATCAGTAATGAGTATTCATGTAAAGAGAAATAGTATTTATTTAGATGATGTAACGTTTATATTTTTCTTAAATGAGAACAGGTCTGTAAGGTTCAAAGAAAAACAGACAATTGTAATTTTAATCCTCATTGCGATAATACTGCCATTCGTTCCACCGAATTGAGATTTTTATGACATTTCATTGTCATATTGTCTTTCATCTTGAAAAATCAAGATGTTTCATGATTTTTCCATGTTGCCATTTTTTATATTTTGTATTAAACAAAGGAAATAAAAAATATATATAAATATATTATATATATTACTATTAATAGACGAAATATAAGAAAAGAGAATGAAAAAAATTTTTAACTATAATCTTGACTTGTGTATGGAAAAATATTGTATTTGACACAAAAAAAAATGAATTTTGTAAACTTTTACAATAGAAATTAATTCGTGATCAATCGATTCGAAATCTCTTTTCTACTGACACAACGATACAATCTTAATACCTTTGAATAAATAATAAATTAATTATTCAGAATGAAAAGAGAATCATTAAATGAATCGAATTACGAGATGCATGTAAATAACCGCTTTTCATCGAGATATACAGTAATGTGAATTTTTAACAAATTAATACAGTTCTATTCCTCCTCATCTCCGTTTATATATTTTTGTTCAATCCATTTTCTGACATTGAGATAACTATACGAATTTAACAAACAATTAATTCGTACAAGTATTTTTAGTTATTAGATGGCCATAATAAGAATATAATTAATAATTATTATAAATAAAACAAACAGAAAAGCGCACATTTACAGATAAAATAAATCCATAATACAGAAAAAATAAATAAAGCGTACATAAAGAAAAAGAATATAGACACAAAAATGAATTTATTACATAATACGTGTATATTTTAACATAAAGCGGTGAATAAAATTATATGCCGATTATTTCGCGAATGAACTAAGTATCTAAAGTTGATATAATCGGCTGTGGTGCATGCGAGTGACGATTGTCAATTTGCCGCATGAAAGTATTTACGATTGAAACAGGCCGTAAGATAAAACGGTTTCTTTATATATATTTAAAAGAAAAGAATGATATTGTATTGGTCTGCGAAAAAAAAAAAATGAAAAATAAAGAGATAAAAGTTTAACGGAGGAAAAGGTGGGACATAAGCTGTAACTGTGACTATGCGGATCATGGGGAGCAGGCTGCCTAAATATTTTAAAATAAACGTTATCAAGGGATTTGAGTATTTACCTAGAGAATAATTAAAATGAAAAATAATCATAATTTCTATTTTCGTCCTTTCTTTCTTCTTCTTGTTTTGAAATTAATTAACTTAATTATAGAAAAATTAGTGATTTTCGATATAAGATAAAATTTAAGTCATCAAAGAATGTTAAATAACAGATTTGATTATAAAGGAGAAAGAAATGTTTAATTAAATAAAATGTAGCAGGCAGCCCGCTCACCTGAGATCCCCGCGCGTCAAAGCGTCACTGTGATCTCGTAATTATTAATAAATATCTAAGTATAGTAACAAATAATCATATAAATATTGTAATTCCGGCCCTCCTCCCTGGAAACAGAACCCTCTCCATAAAGACAACCAACGTACCATATTGCGCATTTATTATTATGTTTATACTGTTCAATTTATTTACATATTAAGGAAGTTAATTTTTATTTGTAATTATTATTATATTATTATTTTGTTTTTTTTTTTTACGTTAAATGCATTTTCAAATGATCTCTCCGAGGTAATATTAAGCACAGTGAAAATCATACAATCACTTTTCTCGTGCTAACAACCTCATTATAACACGCATTTGTCGATATATTGCGTTATGTATAAAATTATAAGTTTATTATTATATTATTATTTTTTATTATTATCATTATCTTTAATTAATTATAAATACTAATTTTATAATATTGATCTTTATTGCTATTATTATTTTTTATTTTTATTATTATCGTACTGTCACATACAAATAAGATTCAGGTTAATGATTTTGGCACTAAAGAAATAATCGACTAGTCTTTACAAGAACCATCATTGAGATTTTTTATAATGGATATTTTCTTATAATCAGGTTGCCTATTCTTTATTTTATATCTTGAAATATATATATTTTTCCTTCACTGTCATTGAGGCATTTGATGATAAACTTTATACTTGATAATAAATTCATTTTAAAAATAATTCTTGACAATGAGACAATTTATTTCATCATTTACCTTTACCAAAAATTATAATTACTCATTTATATACTATTGACAGTGAAGAATAAAATATAAAGAAAAAAGATATGTAATGATATCTTAAAACCTCGACATAATTTCCATCAAGATCGATATCAAGCCGGTGTGTTGTTTTGTAAGATTCATCTACCAGTAATAAATTATTGTAATATGCCACACTGCCAGATATACTTTATCTTATTCGCCAATGTATTTTAATCTGAAGTATTTTCTCGTTCTCACTCCAACCCCTGCAATAGTGCCCCAATTGTGACATGATAGAATTATCCAGATAACTTTAGATTATACTTAAGAGTCGAGAAAATAAAATGGTTATTCAGAGTATAACGTATCCTGCATTCACCTGCATAAGATATATTATTTGCATATTCACAATACAATAATGTCTTTATTTTTTTGATTGTTATAGAATAATGGTGACTAATGAAATTAAAAGAAAAAACACCAAAATATATTGGAGTAAATAATTGACATATAGTCCAGGAAAAAAAATAATACATAAGATCACTGTCGATTGTTTAAAGTTATTAGTCATAAAATAAACACAAACACCAAGTACTTCATGTCATTCCAATTTTAACGATCGCAAATTTATTTTATAACGGAGAATTGCAAAATATTATTGTAAACAATTATGATATTTTTATTTTTATCACCGGTCACGATCAATCGCTCCGCTTAAAATGGTGCCAATTGTATAGAATACGCGCTTCTTGCCAGTGAAACTCAATTTTATGTTTTCTTTGAATCAATATCGATTTCATTACACAGCCATTATTTTACTTATTTTTTATCCTTTTTCTTTAACTTTTATTTTGGTTTTTGTACACATTTTTTTAATGTCATTCAATTTGATTTTTTACGATCTTTGATAACTCTAGAAATCAATTACTTTAAATATCTTTGTACACGTTACCTGTAACCGAAATGTCTCGTGAATCATAAGGCCACTGCAGCCATTATTGTCTTGGACAAAAAAAAACAGTACGAAAAAGGGTGAGTGATAGAAATGAAAAGTCAGACAAAGAAATAAATAAAATTGTGATAAGACATTGTAACCTAATTAACTTGGTCATGATTATATAAATAAATTTTTCTTGAAAGTTACTGTATGCTTGTAATTGCCTTGTGATAGAGTCTGGACTGTTTTTAAAAAAAAAGTTATTTTACCATTATCAGATCTATACAATATATATAAATACATGTATATTTGTTATATTATTTTTTATTATTATTGCTATTGCACCTGCATTGAATTAATTGATATCGTACATAAATATATATATTATTTGAACAGTATAAATTGTATTATTTATATGATTAATTATAAAAGAAAAAATTTGTCCAGCAGACCAATCCAAAGATGTGACCAAATAAGATTAAAAGTGAAGAATATTCTTACAAGCAAGTATTCGAAAACCATTAAAGACAAAATCTAATGATATTTTGTCTTTTCAAAGAGCCTACATTTTTCGTACTCGATTTTCTTGTCCAAGACTTAGCAGAACTTGTCTAAAATAAATCACGTGATATTTTGTACAACAACTTGATGTCTCTTGCAATAAGTGCGGTACGGTAATACTATTGTTTGTTGAATATTATCAAATTGTTCCCTTGTGTATTTATTCATCATTATTTTTTTAATCATACAAAAATGAATATGAAAGAAAAAAAAATGTTTTACTACTAATTGTCGTTCTTACTTTTTCAATATTAAGAGCAGAAAAAAATAAATAAATAAATAAAAAGTTTTATGTAAGCCTTTTCTTAATTAGTCCTTCTGCTTATGTCAAGTTGCATTTAAATGCATTTATTTACAAAAAATGTGTTTTTTTTTTATTTCAATTGTTTTATATCCTTTGCTGGAAATGTGTTTGGATGTTTTCACTGAATGCTCAATTTTTTATTAATCGTAAATGGCAATGGGATATTATTGTGGGCACAAATTGTAAAGTCTAAAGGACTTAATTCTATATGAAGCTGTGTTATTTAAGTCACTAAATACTATGCGATATTACTATACCTTTATTTTATTTTGTATCTTTTTTATGTTATTAATTTTATTGATTTATTATATCTTGCATTTTGTATTATTACTATAATTACCTTTTTCATATTAAACAATATTATTAATACTTATCATTATTATTAGTGCACTATTGTTATTTTATTATTATAATTATGATTATTAATACAATTATTATCATTTTTGACTAAGAAATAATGTTCATTGTTTATTTACTAGTTGATATTTTTATTACTCGCCAAGTTAAAAAGACACATTTGTTTGAAATAATAATATAAATATAAATTAGATCCGCTAGGCGTTGTGCCTCTAGCGCGAAGCGGTTTATAAGTCCTGAAAATTAAATAACGAAAATAGAGTATATAACATATACATATATAAATATAAATTTATATATATAAATAAATAAATTTATAAGAACAGAGGCATCTCTTCGCTACCCGTATGTCTTTCATTGTACAGATTTTTTCACTTTTATATAAAGTTATTATATAAATATCGTAAACGTTATTAAGTCAATTTTGTCCCAAAAGTAATTGACTTGGAACATTATTATTGTACTTGATTTTTTTTATGAATAAATGTAAAACACGTCGAACAAAACAGTTGATTTTTTTTTATTCTTCGTCACCAATAAACGGGTTCCCTTTATTCGGATATATAATCACTTGTAGTTTAATTGTTGCAAAGACAATAACAATTTCAAATTAATGCTTAAAATAATATTCATAATGAATGACATAGTAGTATAGAATAATTGAATAAATTGTCATACAATAATCAATCTTTAATTAATTTTTAATTTAAATTACAATTAACAAGTTAATTTTAATAGAGAAAAAAATATTTCCTTAATAAAATATTCAGTTTTTATTATTTATGATGATATAAATGGAGTGAATAAAAAAATCGAAGAAAAATTACAAGATTTGCTGTACTAAATAAAATAATTCAAGTGAATTTCAATTTTCAGTAGTAAATCCAAGTTTGTAGTAGACATACCATATTAGTAGTGAATCTATAAAAAAAACACTTTCTCAAGCCAGTGAAATAATTTAGTGTGTCATCAATCTATTTCATTTAATCTACAAGCGAAAGAAAAAAGAAATGTTCATTCATAAATAACTGCCAAGCTCGAAATAACCCTTGTGAAATGAAATGTAAAATAAATAAAACCATGTATCTTTATAACGACGTATCTATCTTGCACCAGATTATATAATATGTGATGAGATCGAGATGGTGGTAAATTGATTTACATGAAGAGAGGATCTGCTTGGTTGCTTGTATCAGTACCAATTGGAATATGACCAGGAACAGCTACTGATGTTATAGGTATGTACATATATGTATTCGAAGCCAACGACCATGATGTTTAGAGTTACTCCTAATGGGTTCCCTGAGACGTAGCATCTGGGGAGCTCATTACCAAGGGATGTAACCACGAACCAATCAACCCCTTACCAACTGGAGAGATTGCGATTCGGTACCACCGGACGTTTGCAACCGCAAGGCGCTCGCACCGTTGATTACAGATTAGGGATGTTGACCCTGTAACGGCTTGTGCACCAGAGGGTCAAGTACTAAATCTATACAAATAAATCATATAAAAAAAAGACTCTTTCATCTATTCATTCCACCCCATCAACACATTCCCAACACCAACTGCTCTTTTATCCTACACCATCCTATTGGCTAGATAATGGTTTTCACGTGATGGATTTTAAATTTTTCAGCAATTGATGATTCGAATTGCCATTCACTTTTATGACTGGTGATATAAATTGCATCGATAGCATCAAAATCGAAAATATTAAGCATCCAACAGAAAAATATCATTTTACCAGCTACACTAAAGTTTTATAGCTTGCGTTACTTATGTTAATTTAGTATGATAGTTGTATCAAGTTGGCTTAAAGTTGTCTCTCTGTATACGGCTGAGTTTTGACTTTGAGCACATTTCACGTGCATCCATATGCAGATCCCTATTGATATGACAACATTTACATACTGCATATTCGCTTTTGGCCGTATAACTCGCTTACCAATTCCCTATTGTTGGCTTTCGACTACCAGCACGTTTGATTGACATTATTGCTCGCGTCGCTGACACCAGATTACATTTCTATTTGCATACATTCTCGGTCTGGTTTAATCCTCCATACCCCAAGCTAATATTTTTCCAACAATAATGCACGGATATGCATTTAGCGTTACATATTTAACTGAAATTATTTTACTGATAGCTGATATTTTGAATCCTCTGCTTCAATATAGGTTTGGTGGTGAGGATTATAGGAATAATCTTTTAATACAGAATCAAAAGTCTTTCATTCAAACAAAAATCCTCATTGCTGCGGATCAACGTAATGCAAATAATAGAGAGATTAAAGTTCAAGTTGAAAAATAATTGTTAAAAAATAGTTTTATTGATATTTAATATTCTCTTTTCAAATAGAATCACTTAGTAGTATTGCTTAAATGAAAAATGCTACACTGCAGCCCCCTAAAATAGGTTCATTACGCAGGTTCTATTATATATAAACGAGTTATAATGCTTCATGCGTGTTAATTAATTTGCTATTCTTTAGTAGAATATTGATGAACAAGATACATCAAAAGAGTTGCTTGTAACCCTCATTATTGTCAGCGAAACGATTAGGTGCGTGTCAAAAAGAACAATTGGAAGCCACACGTTTATTTCATGCAGGTTGCGCGTGGCAACGAGGCTGCTTTGTGGTTGATCCTTTCATTGCATGCAATCTCGTCGCTCGTAAAATATTAACGACACCAAAGCCAGATCGAAGCATAGTAAACTTAAGTATATGTATATATATTTTAGGTAATATATAATGCAGGTATATGAATAATGAGATATATACCCATATTTTATGCACGATGAATTTTTGCTTTTCATAAGCGACGTAAATTTTGCGGTTGACTCGTTGCTGAGTGTTAAAAGTAAATCGATTGCAAGAAAAAATAGCTCAAGTATTAGGGTGGCTGCAGCATAATACGTCGTATATACAAGATGAAAACCAAAGAGATAAAGTGAGTGTAGGGTGGGGAGTGAACGATTAATCGCTTCGCTTGTGGAGAATGCTTCGTTTCGCATCGATTGTTCTCAATTGCAATGTATGCTCGTGCGTTCGAAAAAATGAATGAAGAAATAAACGGCAGAGAAAGAAACAAAAATGATGGAAGAGTGTAGATATATATATATATTTATATTCATCCAAAGTGATTTCGTCATTTTGTCCTGGACCATTTTTCACATTTTTTAACTGCTTTTCGAAACAACACAATACATTGATGAAATTTTTTATTTTTATTCTAAAGACACATTTTTTTAGTTTAAAAACAAGACAATCAACGAACGAAATGCATTCTAAATATTATGTAAAAATAGTGAATAAAAATTTTTGAATAAATTTTTTTTTAACTGTCAAAATGATGAAGAAGAAATTGGAGGGTAGTTTATTATTTAAATGTAAATAAATATTTATTCTCTATATAGATTTATTGATTATTTTGTAATGATTTCTGCTGCACTATTTCAATATTTACAACATGAATAACCAGTGTACAATGATTTAGTTGGCATGCAGTGTCAAAAAAGGTGTAGTATATGTTCCAATAAAGAGACAACGACAAACTGTCTAGTGGAACAAGGTCGTCAAACATATAGTATAGGTATCTGTGAGTGTAGTTATGTAGTAAACACGTTTCTTGTACGCACTTGGCCATGTGACATACCTCGAACTCACATGTTACACCTGTATATACACTTCACTTAGACTTGTTCTCGTGTTTTAATTCAAAAAAACTCACTCCTGCACTTATAGCTCACACACGCTGATAGTTGTTTATTTCCCAGTTACAGTTTATTTGTAAATATTTCTCCTTTGCTTGAAAGTTGACAAAAAATTTTAAGTTTTTTATTAACATGCACTGGAATGCCCAACTGTTTGTATTTAATCGTTAACTGCAACCATCAATTAAAAAATATTAAAATTTTTTTAGTAGTATTTTTTAAGCTGATAATTCATTGATGAAAAAATATTGTTCATAAATGCCTCTTTAAAACAAAAATTTAATTTTTTTAAATCTAAACATTGACTAGAACTTAGTTCACGCCCCTGAATTTGCATCTTGGAGTCATTAGCATAGTCCAAGTCACTTGGCTAAAACGACTCGTATGACTTTGGAGTGAATTACGAGCTAAAGGGTTGAGTTATGAACGAAATTATTCGAGCACCAAATTTATATGCAACGTCGTCGGCTCTCTGTAAGTTTACGAGTGATATTAATTGCTCTAGCAATGGAGGTGACGTGATATGAACTGCCCCGCTTTTGACTTTCTTCTGATGTATAAAAAACACTCCATTGAGTCAATGATTTATTTTTCATACACACAATTAATAATCTTGCCTAAATGAATCATCATTTATTATATTAATCTATATTTTTATTCATAACTATTTTTTTCAACTAACCACCAACCAATTGTCAAAATTAAAATTTTTTTACTCAGTACAAAACATTTCTCTTCTTTCAATCCATTTTTATGTATGAAAACAAATTATTTCCAAATATATTTCACATTTTTTTAAAAATATTGAACTTAAAAATTGTTATTTGAATATTTATTAACTCGGGAGATAATTATTTTTTTATTCCATAAAAATAGAGTACCTTGAAAATAAAATTACTGACTTTAAAAATATTTTATTGGAAAGAAAGTTATCAAAAAAAAAGCATATAATTTGAACAAACTCAGAAGTGTATATCATGTGTCAAATTACCAATTAGCGGTTAAACCGCGAAAAGTCACACGGTTCTAATGGGAAATAACTCAGTGTGGGTTGTATCACGGGCGTGAAACGACAGAAGAAAGAGTAGTATATGATCATGGGTATGAAGGTCTTGCTGTTCATTGACATGAAGCCTGCATGGCTGCAGCAATACTTTTCGGAAAAGAGAAAGAGCGAAAGAGAAAGAGATAAACTGAGGCATATAATTACAGCGCGTTTAAATGCCAGACCAAAGCTTGCACGCGTCTCTATTATGATGCATGGGAGTCGAATTTCGACCCCACGGACTAGCCACAGCGCGACCCTACCGGTATTGTCGGCTTAATAATATCCCGCACCGTGCAAAGTGCGACCCACCCTGTGTGATACTCGTATGCTTAGTTTATACCTACACATCGTACACGTCGTACACCACTGACACCATGTAATCACACATCCCACTGTACCTATTTCTGACCATGATTCATATACTCATATTCTGTCCCACGTTACAAATATCACACATAAATACTATTCACTCTTGATAACTATGTACATGTCTCCATTGATTTGATGCACGATTTTTAGCTTTTTTCAATATTTATTATCATCAATTGTTAGTTATATATTATATTCTGTAGCTTGGGAAAAATGTTTATTTTAGAAATTTTTTAATTCAACCGCATTTCCTGACGATAGAGAAAAAAATATTCTGTTTTTATATTTATATTAGAATGCAATTATCTAATTAGGAACTGCAGAAAAACTCTGTGGTATTTGCATAAAACATATTTAAATGAAATTAACGAAATAATGATATATTGGCGAAAAACTGTGAGATATAAAAATGTGCATAACTTCTGTGCTAATGATGCTACAGGGTTGGTCGAGGGCTCAAACGAAAGATCTCGATGAGAGGGATAGAGTCGAAATAGTTAAAATCATACTTGGAGCATAATTTATGCGAAAATGAAAGTAAGTTCCGGTTTTACCCCATTTTGAGGGTGAAATAATTAATTTTTCTAATGTTTGACCTGATTCCGCATTTCCACGCATCAAGACGAAGAGAATGAGTGGTCAAACTTGGAAATCGGACAACTTTGATTTTTCGACCCCAAAAAATGGCAAGTGGTACCCCTTTCCATTTTTTTTGGCCAAAAAATAAAGGTTCTCCGATTTTCGAGTTTGACCACTCATTCTCTTCGTCTTGATGCGTAGAAATGCGGAATCGAGGCACCGCCCGGAAAAATTCACTTTAACACCCTTAAAAGGGGGTAAAACTGGATACACATTAAAAATGATCATCCCCTTGACTTTAAACCCTTATAACTCATGAACGGACGGTCCAATGATCATTTTTAAGGACGTTTTGGAAACTTGAAAATCTGAGCTATCTAACAATATCCATAAATTTATCGAGAAAAATTTCTTTCACCCTTAAAATCGCTAAAATATAAAAAAAAATCACATTTTCTGGGGAGTTTGCCAAACATTTTGGCGATTTTAGGGGTGAAATATATTTTTTAAAGAATTTTTATGGATATGTATCTTTAGCTAAGATTCTGACGTTTTTAAAAAGCTCTTAAAAATCATCATTTCACGATTCGCATAAGAGTTATAGAGCTTTAAAGTCGAAGTAAAGGTCAAATAATCATCTTTCCTTCGATTTGGATCGTCATAACTTGTGATAAAAACCATCAGAAAAGATTCTGACGTACCACTTGCCATTTTTTGGGGTCGAAAAATCAAAGTTGTCCGATTTCCAAGTTTGACCACTCATTCTCTTCGTCTTGATGCGTGGAAATGCGGAATCAGGTCAAACATTAGAAAAGTTAATTCTTTCACCTTCAAAATGGGGTAAAACCGGAACTTACTTCAAGTTTCGCATAAATTATGCTCCAAGTATGATTTTAACTATTTCGACTCTATTCCTCTCGTCAAGATCTTTCATTTGAGCCCTCGACCAACCCTGTAGCATCATTAGCACAGAAGTTATGCACATTTTTATATCTCACAGTTTTTCGTCAATATATCATTATTTCGTTAATTTCACTATGAATATGTTTTACGCAAGTACAAAACATTTAAACTACGTTTGGAGTAGGGAAGAATTTTTTTCTGATACGAGAAATTTATTGTACCAGAAGAATTAAAAATAAAGTAAATTTTTAGGATAAATTTATTTCCAATGATTTAATTGATCGTACAAATTTTGATTCTCAGAAAATATCAATGACTTCTATTTTTTCTCTACTGAAGAAGTCTGTAAAAATCGTCAAGCTCAAAAAGTATATAAGAGTACTAAATAAAAATTAGTGTTTCAATCGTGACAATGTTTAAAAAATTTCAAAAATCTTCCCATTGTCTCGACTGTTTCCGGAAGTCAGTTATGAATAAAATATAAGTGAAATAAAAAATCCAATCTCAAGGAAATAAAGTCAATATTTTCAAATTTTTTTCAACGAATCAAAAAACTATTGAATAAATCATGTTTTTAAAATCGTGTGAATATAAAATTGATCTTATTTTCCCAACACAATAGACTACTTCCTACATTCTATCTTGTCTGGTTCTCACAGTTCTACCCTCAATAGCTCAATAACGACCACAGTAGAGAAAATATTTGTGGTATATCGTCAAGTCTAAGATACAGAGAATAATAATAATAAAAAAGGGATGTAGTGTAGAGGGATTATTTGTGATCACGCAAGCGGAACCAAGTATTTTGAGAGTTGATGAAATTGTCGATCACAGCCTTTATGTTTTATGAAGATTGACCATGTACAATGGTCATAATGGATTCGGAGCAGAGTTATAGCCTCTAAAAAAATATACTACCAACAGAATATACAAAGATACCATGATGCTACTGTTTTTCTTCTCAAATTTCTCACTGATTATTCAAATATTGCATTCATATGCAAGTGCACTTGGTCTGGAATAGTCCAAGTATCATCATTTTTCTAGATAGCTAAGAATTTTCACGTTATATAGCTGTGTTAAGTATAAAACTGCTGGGTTATTTTAATTCGGATGAGACTGCTCGTTGCTTAGTAATTACAGTACGGAACGATCGGCCTCTTACACGTTACGTTTTGTGTCACTTCGTTATCCTCGTGGCGCACTCGTCTGCAAGTCGTTTCAAGATCCACGTAGTGTGAGAGGGTGACTTTCATTGCTAAAGAGAAATGAGAATGGAGAAAAGCAGGACGATACTTGGAGGATAATCCTCACTATGGCTGAAACGAGAGAACTTGTTCAAGTTAATTTAAGACTCTGAATCTAGTCTCTTTATGTTTTCAATTTATTATACGACACGGAAAAACAAGTCTTTCTTTTCAGCATGTATATTACTTAAATTACAACCTTTTTAAAAAATCAATCTCACTCAATAAATTAAATTAAGCCGATGCTTATTAGATACCTATCTTACTTTGTAGCCAATGTCCATTTACATATGCATTTTTTTCAAATTTAATCATTCGAGTGTGAATATGCTGCTGAACAAATTCAAAACATACGAGTTGGAACATCTTGATATGTAAATTTTTTTTTCAATTAAAATTTTTTATTGTTTTATTGTTTAAAATTAAAATTGAATTACATTAGATATTTTGAATAAAATGAGAGAAGGATTTTTTTAATAAACTTTACTAGATAATAAAGTTTATGAATATCAATGATTATTGAAGGTAGATTATTCAAGAGGTTAATCTTAAGAAACAATGTACGATACACCAGTATAATTAATGTATTATTTCTATAAAACTCCAGCATTGGAGATGAAAATAATGTATCGAGTCTGTTTGCTTGTCTCAAAATTGGCAATCACCAAGAAAATAAGCTGCACGATAACCAGCTGAGCCAATATACAATCAACATTCTTCTTTATTCTCGTTTACGTGATCTGGCGCAATATCCAGAATGCATTATCGCCTCTTTTCCATCTAGTTTGAAGATGAGAGAGCGTCACTTTTTAAGTGTTTATATTTTTTATTCCCTCTTAAATCCATCAGCTTTTCTTTTTTATGTGATTGAAATAATAATTGAGAATGGATCGAGAAAAGAAGCTGGGGAGTGAGGAGAAATACATAGCTTGCTAGCCAGCTCACTTTGTAAGAGGCACTATATATAAGTTGGACAGGCGATGATACGAAAATATTGGCGCACGTTTGTCGTTGCTCGACCAATTGATTTGAGACACGTGGCATCATCAATGCTGCAATCAGCGTAACTGATTGACGGCTGTACTACCCAGTACTTTTTCATCATCGTTTCGATCATCCTTTTCACTCAATCTTACTCTAATACGTTATTTATAAAATGCCTGAAAAACCATCAGTCACTTCAATTGTTCGATATATTTCACTGCTTTCTTTGGTTCATGATACTCAGACGGAAAATTGTCAGGATATACCCTATTATTTTCTCCCTTTTTTATTTGAAAATTCACTTATCAGATTGTCCACCTAACGTCCTAACCAATAGAGTCTTGATGCTATTGTTAAAATGCTCTGGTTTAGAATAGGATTTTACACACTTGTATGAGTTGATATGAATTTTTATTCCTTTTCAAACATTTCCATGCTGTCGTTTACATTTTTCTGGCTCAGAAAAATTGGTTCAGACAGAGGCTTAATTTTTTTTCCTAGAATTAACATATCAAGATAGAATATTTTAGATCAGTTATCGACAATAAACCACAATCTATTGAAATTTATATGCATTTTTTTTATCATTACAAATCACTCAAGAAATTAATTAATATTTTCTTACAAATATTTCAAACAAATTTCTACCAATTAATTGACAAAAGAAACCTCATTAATTTTTATCATTATTTTCAACTCAAATAAAATTGAGTTCACCTTTTGAAGATAAAAGCAAACACAAACCAAATCCTCTTTTGCGGATTCTGATCTTATATACCTTTTTCCCAATTCCCAACAAAAGTTCTTTCACCTGTGCGACGTTTTTTTCACGGTGGATTAGCTACCAGAGTAATTTATCCGAGGGTCTTTTGTCAGACGGTGTGTAGTGTTGAACAGAGACTGGTGATAATATAACACAATATAAGAGGCAGCAAACTCCTTTTTGCATTGGTTCCAATTCTGGCGGATTTGTTTCGGCACTTGGGGTGTAGTAAGCTGACATGATCGCGAAATGTACCCAAGGAATAGTAGCCAACTACCACGCGTCTATATGCTCATATAGACCCCGTCTTCATTGTAATAACGAGGAATTATCGTGGCCATACAATGCCACCCGATCCTCTTTGATGTTGAGCGTGGAAAATAATACCGTGGCTAATGAAATAAGATTATGTTCACAAACGCACCGTCTACATAGTTCTTATCCATATACATACATATGTATTATATATTGACAAAATTGTTTGCTCGAATATGCAGCAGAAGACGATAGAGTTATCCCGGAAATTCCGACTAAAACACGATCGCTCTAATTGTATTGAGTGAATTCCAGGTGTATTCAACAGGAAGAGCTCAACATTGGTGCAAGATTTCTATCTGCTTCATTTTTAAATGAAAATAAATTTCAATGCTGCTAAATGATGATAAGTCTTAAAATGAAATTCATTGATAAAACAAAATTAAATAGTAATTGATTAAAGACTATCTGATATTGAACTTCCTGAATAAAAAACCAATTTCTAGTGAATGACAGGGCATGTATTTACTGTATTTATTATATCAGTGAAGTGAGACATTGATACCGTTCAAACAAGCTCTTTGAGAGCATCGACAGATATACGAAAGACAGGGAATAATTATTTAGTTCTCTCTGGCGTATAATTTACGGTGTAGACTGTGATAGAGGGTGAGGAAGAGAGCTCGGGAGACAAACCCCGTGGTCGAATGAGAACACCACAGCCCTGGAGGGGCGTATGCTCTGGACAGGGCCAAGTGGGGTGCAACTGACAGCACGAGACAATTAGCTTTTTGATACACTCAAGCTGCAGAATATCTCATGTCACAGAGATCCTAAACTACACTACAGTGCACTATGTTATTATATAATATTCGTATCTCTATAAGACATTATGCTTAGATAAGCTAACTTCATTTCCTAACATCTTGGTAGTAGAAGGAAATTGATTTCAATCAGAAATGATCAAGTCTTCGTAATGAATCATTGAAAATAAAATACAATCAAGATTAAATAAGTCTTTTAATTTTCTTTGAGTAATAAATTAACTCATTATAAAGTTAAATAGAAACCAAAAAGTCCTTAGGAGTATGAATATTAATTACTAGGTTTGATGAATTGATTTTGAAGTATAAATTAAACTAAAGTAAATTTTTTAATTACTTTGAATATTTATATCAGCAGTAGGAGTCTGTATAAGTATTCTTTGAGGAGATAAATCAGCTTTGTTGAAAGGTTCTTTCATAGATGTCTGTTTTGCACGTGGATTAGAATACTCATAATCTGAATCTTCGTGGCTTTTAATTGGAACACATTGATTATCATCCACATTCCAAGATTCACCCTCGAGACAAGAACCCTGTGGATAATCCCCAGGGTTTAGAGCAGCTACGTCTAAAACAGTCGGGTAAACATTTCCGACCCCAATTTCTAACAAGAGAACTAGGTCAATAAGTACTTTGTTCCCTTACCTGGTGGTACATTTGGTGCACTGGAAATATCTTCATATTTAGGTGGAATCACTTGTTGATGTGGAGGAGGAAAAAAGATTTTTTTTTTATTTAACTCCACTGATGGTGGCAAAAAATTATTCTTACTTTCAGGAAATTCATTAGTATTTGTTGATAATACGTTAAAAAAATTAGTATAATTTCCATAAGGATTTTTTGGAATTGATAGCATAGGTTTCTGATTCATCATTGGAGAGTTAACAGGAACTGTACAAACTGGAGTGGCTATTGCATTCAAAGGTACTATGTAAAGATAACTACCACACATCGTAAAAGATGCTGGTAATGCTGAAGTTCCACCACCATAGCTACCACCATATGATTGTACTCCATCAGTTGATGCGTTTGTTACAATCGCCAAAGGATTATCACCTATTGGAGTGTCATCAACTAAAAACTGACCACCCATTGGAGGTATAATGCCTCCTTGTTGACCTCCAAACAGAGATGATCTTTGTCCCCATGGTTGTAAATTTGAAAGAACACCAGCTTGTCCACCTGTCAGTTGCATAGGGGACATCTCTGACAATAACACCTGGTAGAGAAGCAAAAAAAGGTTCACTGCCTGTTGAAAGGACCTTTCAAAAAAATCAAACACCTATGTAACACTCTACATATCGATTTGTGTATCTACTCTTGTTTTTCATGCCCCTCGTGAGAACAAAATTGGAGACAGAAAGCAGTGATCATATTGTTGGTGGGTGGAGATAGAATTAGTTGAAGAGTTTTTTTTTGTGTGCTGGGTACATTGAAAGAACTACGTTGTATTAATTTTTTCGAACCTTCTAGATTGATGGTGCATTGGAAAAAATGTATGAGGATTTTTTATAGCACCACGATGGTTCATTTAATATAATAAAATAACTTATATTATCTCACCGAATTCGGATCAGACAAAGTAACAGGAGGAGTTATTGTTTTTTCATCCACAATTGAATCTCCAACAAAACGTGGTTTTATTACTTTCACTCGAAGCGATTCATTTGCTGAACTATACTCTGGAAACGATTCATCAACTCATTCCAATGAAAATTTTATTGTCCAGGGGTAATGGAATTACGCATTAAGTTTATATTTACTTTCAAGAAACTTTAATCTTTTATTTAAGAATTACCAATAAAATTGTTTTATTGATTTTTCGAATTGTATATATACATAATCCCATTACTAATTTAACAAATAAATTAAAAAAATTGTTGCTAAAGTAAAAAATTATTCTTCAATTAAAAAAGCGTTAATTGTTATTAAACTAGAAAACCTTGACTCTTTTTACGATCTAAACTGGCTCGAAGGGTTTGGCTTAGTGTAGTAAAAATCCTCCTTTCTTCTCCACGTTCATTGTGGCATAGAACTTGACAAGAAAGAGGCTGAGATAAATCCAAAATCGGTCGTTCAGGTGTCATAAAAGTAGATAGACTGCCGTAGTTAAGAACTTGACTGAATTGAACAGATGTACCTCTCGAATCATGACAAATCATATCACAAGGGTGAAAGATTTGTTCCAATTGAGTTTCATCTTCAGCATAAAGCTCGATCAAATTAATCACATTCAAACCCTCTAAATCAATTGGCTGAAGCACGTCATCATTTATAAGACTTTTCTTCGGAGTACTTTTAAAATGTTCGGGACGTAGTTTTGAACTGTCAATGTCTATCATCATACTTTGGCCATCTACTAACAATAGATTTATTTTATTAATTATGAAATTATTTCTCAAGAGAATAATGATCACTTAATTTTTTTATACCTGAAGTTATGGGCTCCTTATTTGAGTCTTCATATTGATTCAAATCGTACATCACTTCTGTCATTTTTGGATCCTTTCTGTCCTAGCAATAAATAATATATATTTCCATTAGAAATAATTAGAATTATTATTAGCATTTTCGTAATGAGAAATTATTAATTGAATGGGGAACGTTTAGGAGACAAAATAGTGAGATATAAAAATGTGCATAACTTCTGTGCTAATGATGCTACAGGGTTGGTCGAGGGCTCAAATGAAAGATCTTGACGAGAGGAATAGAGTCGAAATAGTTAAAATCATACTTGGAGCATAATTTATGCAAAAATGAAAGTAAGTTCCGGTTTTACCCCATTTTGAGGGTGAAATAATTAATTTTTCTAATGTTTGACCTGATTCCGCATTTCCACGCATCAAGACGAAGAGAATGAGTGGTCAAACTTGGAAATCGGACAACTTTGATTTTTCGACCCCAAAAATGGCAAGTGGTACCCCTTTCCATTTTTTTTGGCCAAAAAATAAAGGTTCTCCGATTTTCGAGTTTGACCACTCATTCTCTTCGTCTTGATGCGTAGAAATGCGGAATCGAGGCACCGCCCGGAAAAATTCACTTTAACACCCTTAAAAGGGGGTAAAACTGGATACACATTAAAAATGATCATCCCCTTGACTTTAAACCCTTATAACTCATGAACGGACGGTCCAATGATCATTTTTAAGGACGTTTTGGAAACTTGAAAATCTGAGCTATCCAATAATATCCATAAATTTATCGAGAAAAATTTCTTTCACCCTTAAAATCGCTAAAAAATAAAAAAAAATCACATTTTCTGGGGAGTTTGCCAAACATTTTGGCGATTTTAGGTGTGAAATATATTTTTTAAACAATTTTTATGGATATGTATCTTTAGCTAAGATTCTGACGTTTCCAAATAGCTCTTAAAAATCCTTTTCTGATGATTTCTTCACAAGTTATAAAGATTTAAATCGAAGGAAAGATGCTTTTCCGACCCTTACTTCAACTTTGAAGCTCCATAACTCTCATACAAAGCATCTAATGATGATTGTCAAGAGGTATTTTAAAACTTCAGAATCTTAGCTAAATATACATGTCCATGACAATTGTTTAAAAAATGTATTTCACCCCTAAAATCGCCAAAATATTTGGCAAACTCCCCAGAAAATGTGATTTTTTTTTATTTTTTAGCGATTTTAAGGCAGAAAAAAATTTTTCTCGATAAATTTATGGATATTGTTAGATAGCTCAGATTTTTAAGATTCTAAAACGTCCCTAAAAATGGTCATTTGACCGTCCGTTCATGAGTTATAAGAGTTTAAAGTCAATGGGATGATCATTGTTAATGTGTAATCAGTTTCACCCCCTTTTAAGGGTGTTAAAGTGAATTTTCCCGGGCAGTGCCCTGATTCCGCATTTCTACGCATCAAGACGAAGAGAATGAGTGGTCGAACTCGAAAATCGGAGAACCTTTATTTTTTGGCCAAAAAAAATGGAAAGGGGTACCACTTGCCATTTTTTGGGGTCGAAAAATCAAAGTTGTCCGATTTTCAAGTTCGACCACTCATTCTCTTCGTCTTGATGCGTGGAAATGCGGAATCAGGTCAAACATTAGAAAAATTAATTATTTCACCCTCAAAATGGGGTAAAACTGGAACTTACTTTCATTTTCGCATAAATTATGCTCCAAGTATGATTTTAACTATATTGACTCTATCCCTCTCATCGAGATCTTTCATTTGAGCCCTCGACCAACCCTGTAGCATCATTAGCACAGAAGTTATGCACATTTTTATATCTCACAGTTTTTCGCCAATATATCATTATTTCGTTAATTCTATTACATATACTGTTTAGTTCTAAGTAGTACGTGCGTTTAGAGTAGAGAGAAAAAATTTAAAAAAAAAAACTATTTTGTCTCCTAAACGTTCCTCATAATCCTATGAGGGGAGCGTCGGGGATCTTCTGTACTGGGGATCATTCAGGGGACCTTTGGGGAACGAAAGTTTTCTATATGGGGAGTTAAATGAGAATGTTACTTTCTTTTAATAGTATTTAATTTATGTAAATGTAAAGATTATCATTACCTGAGGAAAAAATGAACGCTGCTTCGGTGAGTTATGATCATTAATTTTATACAATTTAGTATAATCTGATTGAATAAATCCACCTACATGACTCGAATCGTCCGGAAATATAACTTTATTATTCAAACTCCTCTCATTGATGAAAAAAGAAGATCTTGGTTCAGAACCAGGAGTATCAAATTTTAATTCACCAGTTCCTTTACGATCGGATATTAAATTGGCTTCTGGGTTAAATAAAGATGTTGAAGATTCTTCATTATTTGCATTTCTAGAATCTCCAGTTCCTGAAAAAAAATGATCTGATTTTTAAATGTGAGTCCACCAAATTTATCGAAGTAATAGTTGTTATTTAAAAAAAAATTACTCGAACTACGAATGTTGAAAAATCTAAAGAATCCTCCGTTGTAGTTGTTGAGATAATTCACAAGATCATTAGGATTTCGTGGACATCTTGGATATTGATGGTAGCATATCTCTGGATTACCTTTATTACTGTAACCTATTAAGGCAGATTTCCCAAATAAAAGTAATGGAGATGAAGACTCTCCAATATTAAGGAAAGACAAAAAGCTGAAAATTTATCTGCTGGATTAGAATGAATATATTATAATAATTTCCAACGATAAAATAAAGTATACCTGATAAGTGAATTAATTGGAGAGTTTAAATAACTCTGTTTATATTTGGTAAATTCTGGTCTTACACCCTGTTGCCATTTCACAAATAATCCGCGGAATACATTTATAATCATCATATTTAGATATTGATGACATTGCGTTAAATATGTTGAGATTAAAAATTGATCTGCCATTTGCATCCAAAATGGGAGATTTTTGATAATCTGCTGAATTTACAGAAGGATATGGTTGGTAATAGTCTGGGTTTTCAAATAAATTTTCAGTCTCTTCCGTTGCTCTTGCTTTTCTTTCTATCTTTTTGATAAAGTTTACATTGTGCATCACACATCTGCCCAATAGAAAAAAACTCAATTAAAATTTATTACTTCTTTTCTATCAGCATTGAACAGTCAACCAATTACTTTGACAATTAAAAATATTATTTTTATTTTTTTCTAACATAATACATCGTAAAATCATTCTACTATCAACAATAAAGCATAAAATTAAAGAAAATACTGGAAAAAACTTTCAGAAAAAGTAGAAAGTGCTCATTTCTTTTCTATTTTATTTTAAATTAAATAAATAACTAAAATTTTTATGTAAAGATTCACCTATTTTTGGCTTGGAATGTTCAATGAGTTATATAATAATCAAGATCTTATGAGATCATTAAACTTACTCTATTAAATCAGTAATTGATTGTTGATGAGATGTAGAATTACAACGATTAAGAGGTACTTGACTAAGATGTTGAACTTGAACCGGACTTGAAAAGACTACCTTGGTTTCAAGCCCTAGAAACGATACGAGAAGGAGGACAAGGCTGTTCTTTACCAGTGAAATTACTTTCGTTTGCGGCCAGTAGGACGCTGAACTTACAGACAAGCACATGCTAATAATATTTTTTCACTTTCTCACAATAGCTAATCAAAATTTCTCCTCTATTTTGTCGTTACACTACTACTCTAGTAAATCGATTTAATGAACCATTTTTTTCATGAATAAGTTGATAAACATTTAAACAATTAAATTCAACAAAACACTTGACTTAAATTGGATTGTTTAGGAAACTGTTGACTAAACAGTCATGATTATTTCAACAATCAATACAATATATTACAAACAATGTAATAAAATTTGCAATCACAATTGCTCATTTATTAGATTAAAATGGAGAGAAATTTATTAGTAATTTTTCTGTTAGCTTTTAACGTGCACTCTGTGAAAGGTACTTGACAACTGTTCAGTGCATGAATTCATTTGACTTCTTTAAAAGTCACTATCAATTCGCGTGGGTCGACAGGCCGTTATTCCTTACGCTCTCTCCTTTTTCTCAGCCCCACTATAACGATGCTAGGTTTAATATAATAAATTCGGCTTTTTAACGAAATAAATCTTGACAAAAAAATTTAACGATATTACTTTACATTTTAATTTTATTATTACCACTATATTCAACATAAAAAAAAATTAAAAATAATCTGATTTAATTATTTACAAAATCCTGAGGTAATGTTGCAAATATCAATAACTTCCTACTCATTGGAATGATGCATCAACTTTCACAATTATTTAATATTGACTAAGATATAAGAAATAAAGATTGAAAATTATTGTAAACAGTAAAACAGTTTATAAGTATTTCAGTCACTCTTGCGAAAATTTTTGTAACATTCCAATAATGTAATATATTATTATTATTAACTTCTGACTAAAAAAACACGACTATGGTTATTGTTAACAATCAACTATTTACATTAATCTGATCTTTGAACAATTCTAGGTTTTAATGAATATTTAAAATTATTTTTCATTATTTAACAAGTTTTCTTGAAGCTATCATTATTCTTATTAATACAATTTTACAATTATAAATAAAAAAAAACTATTAAACACTTGATTACTGATCTTATATCGTCATAACTTAAATTGTACAATAAGCGACTTTCAATTAAACAAGTGTTTTACTTTTTTTTATTTATATTTATAAAAAGAGTTTAATAAAAGAATTAGTTTTTAGAATTCTTGAGACACCTAAAATATTTTGAACTTGTAGCCTCATTCTTTTTTACAATTTATTTTCTAATAACATCTATTTTTAATCAGGCAACATTCCCATCATCTTGACATCCTCTTCCACGCTTAACTAACTGATGACAAAGTCTTGGACTGCCAACAATGTCACCCAAAAAGACACTGAGTAAATAATTTTCCTTCATTGGATCTGGTGATGTTTTATATTGACTAAAACAGAAAAAATAAAATTAATCGTTTTTTTTTCTACACCCACATTCATCTTTACACCACAAAAAACAGACAAGTAACACTAGGAGGTATAATAGCGGCAGAAGAATTATCGGAATACATTAGAACACGCGCAGCAAAGCTATTAAGACTATCTGTGTCCCCGACCACGGTGTCTTACAACCGTATTTAGTGTAAGCTCCAAAGGTTCGAAGGAAGAAACGGTACTTAGACAAACGGGAATCTTGGATAATCCTTGAATGCACCTATATTTTGCTCTCAATCTTAGCTTTACGAGTTTCCTACATCGGGCTAGATCTCAGCACCCATTAGTAAGGTCCAAACGAGGCACGTTTTTCTGTCGTAACACTTTATTTTGAGAATAGTTGACAGCTTGAGACTTCATGAGATATCACGCGAATTAGAACTTTGATGATATCTCGAAGGAACTTCAGCTATCAACTGTTTAGCTTTTAAACTGCTACTGCATTAGTATTTACATGTAACTATTTTAATACCTTTCTAATTATCCAACAGTGAACAGAGTATATTACATTAATTTAATAGATAGAAAATGAAAATCAATTCTATTATTTTATCAATCATTTCAATATTTATGTTTCCTTTGACCTATCATCACAAAAAATGGTTTCATCATCATTGATGAAGCTAATATGTAATTGGATAATAAATATTATTTGATGATTTTTACATATATTGAGTTGTTGATAATATCATTATTATTGGTAGAAGTGTTTTCAAGAGTGATTAGAAAATTATCAAAAGTTTTCATCTATGTATACTTACCTAAATATTTCATCCCAATCAAGATTCCTATCTTGATGTCCTCGTCTTAATGTGATCTCAGCATATCTCGCACATATTCTTTCGTAAACGCAAACTTTTTCACCCAATTCAGCAACTAATCTTTTTTCTACTTGAGCTACATCCAAGATCTTTTCATCATGAGGGCGAGTAGACCTTTTGGAGCGACTCATGTATGTTTCTGTACAGATTAAATAATATACTTAAATCTAGTTTACATAAAATTATTATTCAATAAAAATAATAATATTATTCAATAAAAAATAATAAGTTCAAATTATAATAATATAGAATGTATAATAAAACTAGTTTTAATTGAATGTAAGATAATAATAATCAGTATTAGTAATAATTATGTAATGTGGTTTAAATAACTATAATTTGACTAAGCTCTATGGAAGTGCACTTTCTTTTACCACATGTTCTAATGAAGACAGATTTTCCAACCGACTAATTTCTCAATAATTGTGTAATAAATAATTATACAATTTTTCTTATATGCATATGAAAGAAATATGTAATTGTTATGAATTTTTTTCCTGTCATAAATTTTATATGATAAAAAAAATCCGTATTTCAACATTGGCATACAAATGACTTCTCATTTAAAAACTTATTTTCAATTTTACTAACACTTTTTTCTTGATAAATTGACGTAAAAAAAAAGAGCTTAGAATCACAATGAACATTTTTTAAATGAAAATGCAAACGAAGATTTTCTGAAAGAGAAGAACATAGTTCAAGTATCAGATTGAAGAAATTATAAACACACAGACTTGACGTAATAGATCAGTGTAGACTCAGTATGATATTGTGTGAGTAGCCCAACACTTTCGCTCACAAGGACGTCCGGTTTGAATTTAGTGTTTAAATATGTATGTTTTAAAGAGAGAAAATATATAATAATAAAAAAGAATGTTTTTTTTCTCCGAATAGCGTGACAAGAATACTTGGTATAAAATCCACAAATATGCCGCAAATAATTAAAGGAAGTAAATGTACTTACGAGGATTGAGGGAGTATGCGAGTTTCTTGATGAAATTGGTTATTCTAACAGCAGCAATAATTACAGGAAATCCAACTAATTGAACTGGCAATTCGAATGCTGGTTCCTGAGGACTTGGCGCCGATATCACATGTCCTACCGCCAGTAGACAGCACACCAGTAATATGTACACACGTGATAGGTGCATCCTGACATATACTCAATATCACAGTGCAATCAAAATAATCTAATGAGACTGCTTGAGCGTGTAATCAATACTTTGCACACTGTATCGGATAAAATTTCATCAGACTGAAACAGTACCAAGTGAATATGAATTGAGTGACAAAAAGCTATGTTAATTGATGAAAAACATTTTTTCAAACTTTAAACCAATGAATATTTGAATTGCGAATGGAGATTAAAGAAACACCGTGCAAAATAGAAACAAAGCTGATTTGAATGAAGATAAGTAATGAGTTAAAAAATACATACGTGAAGTGTGTCAAGCCTTTGGAGACTTAGGCAAACATCGGAACACTTCTAAGCCCGCAACAATGTCCACTGACTGATAAAAACTGGTTGCTGAATGTACCTTTCGGTATTCATGCTTGGCCAAGGCTCGAACCAGAGAGAAAGTAAACGCCCCACTCATGAGTCCATACCAAGTGGAATTAGCTTATAAGCACGTTGGTATTACCGGGATTCTTATACCCAATGCACGCTGATTACGAAACAGACAACTTGGGTATAGTATACGTGTGCTGATGCACGCTCTCAAGTCTAATGATAATTGTTAGCTTATGCCAAGAAGGTCGTGAGTTTTGTCTCGAAACTTAATGAAGAAATGGTTATTGTAGATAAGCTACACGTGCTTGAGCTTGCTATTATTGTTTATATGTTTTAATAATGCTTTCTACTGACTTAATTTAATCAATTATTTAGTCTATCAATGTGTATTAATATGCAAGTATCATAATACTATTGAATTTATTTCAATTAATTATTATCACCGATCGCTGATTATTAATTACTGATAATCTATTTTGTGCTATCGTTGATGGATATACCGGTTCGTGGTCAGGTTTTGAATTGTTTTCAAGCTATTGATTTTATACTCGGCCTTTGAACCTCATAGTTAATGTCTGATGCAAAAAATATCCTTGATGGAAATGTCTGGTTAAAAAATTCACTTGACTCCAAAAAACTTGCATGTCTGGATGTTATTATTAATGTTGAAACAACAGATTGATGTGAAGAAATTTATTTGAAAATTCTTATAGGTAAGAATTGTTTTTAATCTTGGAGTTAAATTGATGATAAACGTGTGAGAAAGGCATTTAAGTTAATTGCTACTTTGAAGAAGAAGATAAAAACCAGGATTTAGTTTAATAATTATAATGAGTAACATTTAAATTAAAGAATTACTTTTATTGTTATGTTAATTTAATTTTCGCAATTATTTTTACATGCTCGTGTTGCATAGAATAATCGTACAATTGAACAAATGAAAATTAAAAAATAATACATGAAATATAATTTTAAAAAATTTAATATCAAACAATAATTAATGTTGTATTAAATATTATTTATGTATGCTTTGTACTTTTTTGTTCTAAAGCATTAATTAGCTAGCCTCAATTATAATTCAAAAGGTTCAGAATTGTTCTTCGGATTAAATATATAACAAACTTTCTCTAAACAAATTGATAATAAATTAATTGATAATGATAAAAAATATTTATAATAAACTCTTTCATATATTTCGACATCGGATATATAATATTTACTATTAAACGAGAATGATAGAAAATACAAACACAAATTCCAATACAAAACATTTACTCAATACATGAACATCCACATTACATCATACACGTATTGCTGTTATCGATGTGCATGTCTTCCGCAATAATCTTTTAGGATTCACTTTCTATCACATCGCCTCAACCCAACGACATTTGATGAATAAACATGACGTTATCGGATAAGTTTACCAGAAAAAAACATCACGAAAGTTTTTTTTAATTAAATGAATGTTTTTATTACAGCAAAGCCAATATGAATATCTAATTAGTAATTATACTAAAGAAAAATACAATAACTTGAGAAAATCCTCTCAATTTTGCTTTACATTCCATTTACTTTGTTCGTTGACTTGAGTTAAACTTTAGCTAGATGGTTATTCCTAATGACACTACAGAACACACCGATACTGTCGTCATAGTCGTTGACATGCTTGTGTTGGTTATACTCAAGTTGCTGATATCGTTTGAACGACGAACAAAACTCGTATTCACGCGTACTAGAACCTGTACCAATGGCTCAAATACTGCATTAAACGACTTACTTTACGTTGTACACATTCGACAAAATAAGGAAATTCTTTTGATCCTTATTATGTCCATCAAAGTTTCTCAATTAACCTAAGAGTTTAAGTTATCAAGGAGTCTTCTTCAACATTTAACATTGATGACATTGTCCTTCATTCTCTTTCTGATATAAAAGTAATTGCAAAATTCTTTCATATGAGAAGCTAAACATGAGCTAAGAGGATCATCAAACAATTGGAAATTGGATACCATCAAAGTTCCAAATGATATCATAACAATCAGATAGTAATATGATTTTTTTAATCGTCATTGTTATATCTTGTAATATTTTTTTATGGAATTGAATTTGAAAAGAAAATAATTTTTATTATAAATTATCTTTAAATTTTTTATTATCATTAGACCTTATACAATTAATTAATTAAAAATATAATTTTATAGCCTAGACTAGGTGGTACTGATAATGATTAATGAGTATTGGACGAATTTATAACGAAACTTAATATGTTCCAAAAGTACTACACCATTTGTTCTTCCATTAAAAAAAAATAGCAGTCACAATTCTCTCATTTGTTCTGCAATTTTCATACTTTTTCTTTGTCTTTCAACTTAATTTATACCTCATACAGTATCACAGATACATTTTTAACAACCTGAATCAGGAATATAAATAAAAATTACCGTTCATAATACTTTCTAGTTCACTCTATGATGTCTACTTATACTCATTATTTAATAACTCATGTGTTAAAAATTTTCTTCACCTCAATGAGTTGAATAATAAAAAGATTAATCCTAGCAAACCGTCATGTTTTCTTTTACTTCAAATGAATTCTCATGTTCTATCAATTTTAAAAATAGAAATCATTCAAATTTCATCTAGTCCACCGAGTGAACACATCCTGGATAATTATAAACGGCACTTAATATAGATAATTTCAAATAATTTCAACTTCCAGATTCATTTTCATCCGCATCCACCACAAGAAATTATCGAAGCCGGATCTTCTTCATCATGTTGAGAACACTGGAACGAGGTAGTGGACAAGTAGGATAAAAATTGTGGCAGCCTTGACCTTCGATACCAGCGATAAGTTGACCCATATGAGCGGCAAAGTGATACCTTGAGGCAACTTCCGCCATCGTGGACAGACTCGTATCTCTGTAAACAATATCCAAGTGTCAATAATTGTTTAAATACACTAAAAAGCATAATAATTATTTTCCTTTCTCAAGCTTTATTTATCCATAAAATATTTAAAGAGAAATTGACTTCATTAAGAAAGAGACTTTATGAATATTTTTATAAAAAACAATCACGTTCGACTGAGACTAGAAACGTTTATTGCAATTTGCGCAAGTTATTACGATAGACCAATTGATCTCCCGGCATACTCAAGTAAGTTCAAGAAAAGAACAGGGACAAGGCAAGTTGCCTTTTACTTTCCGAGTCAATTCTAAACAAGTTCAGTTAACAAGGCGAGCGTGATTGCTAGATTTTTCCTCATTTTTTGCCTCACATTTTTCAACACTTGCCACTTTAAAGCGGTCGCAATAACAATCACTTATTGTGTCCGAGATGAATGCAAATGCACAAAGAAACTGCTTAACGGAAGTGCAAAACTTAATGTCTGGGATTGTATATTTTTACAATAGTTATGAAAATAATAACAATTGTAGTTGAGTATTTATTCCACGTGGAAAAAAATTAATCACTGTTTCGGAAGAAGAGGTGAAAGTTTCGTTGGATAATCGATGAAATGGAGAGTGGCCAATCCTACATTATGTAGGTTATGCAAAAAATGAGAGAGTCGTAACATAATGGCCAGACAACCTGAATTTTGGGGCTAAGACGTTGTGTAATACGATCACCATACTTTCACATCCAGATCTTCCTTTATTGTCTATATTGATTGCTAATAGCCACTTTATTATTCTTTCAACAGTTCAACTATCAAGAAAGTCTACTTTTTTTCAAAAAATAAATCTGATCCCTTTCCTTTTTACCACAGAGACTAGTAATAATACAGAATGCGATGAATGTCGGGTGAAATTACATGTTCTGGTTAACATAAAAAAAGTGGTTTAGCTGAGTGAAATACATCTAGCACTTCTATCTTCAACAAGATATTAATTATTGTAATAATTAACTGTCCATTCCAATGATATTATATCACACATTTCATCTCAATAATCTGTTCTTTAGAGAATACTAGATAAGGAATAAATTATGGTATTTATAATGAAAGTAAATATTTTGACAAGTCTGGCGGATTGTAAATGTTATTCTACATGAACGGGTTGGCAAACGAAAGTTGAGAAAGTCACGGAGAGTGCATCGACCATAAAGTTGAAAGTAGGATGTAATGGGCTTCATCAAGACTTGTATCAGAGAAATTGGTCAGTTCAAGCTTCCTTTTGGTTATCAATTAAAAAACCATAATCAATAATAATAATAAAAATATCGAAGTTATCTTGTAATCATCATAAAAGTTAAATAGTAAGTATAATTATTTTCCTCATAAACTTGTCATAATTATAATTTATAGCAGGTAAATGATCATAACCATAAACTCGTACCTAATCAAGTTTAGAAGTGACTTTTCCATCTCACTCAGCTGATCATGATGAACTGAAGACGTCAATTCACAAATAAGTTTAGGTAAACATGCTGTCTTGATTGTAGCCATCATCTTGGCCTTGCGACTCATACCTGTGTAATAAACATTATTACCAAGTAACAATCTAAATCAAGATAATTGCAATAATAGTAATTATTGTAATTTTCTACATTGTTGTAATCATTATTGTTTCCATAAATATTTTAATGATAATTTTATGATGTAATACCTAGATCTTTAACGCCAGACATCATTGCTAATCTTTCAATATCAGAATGGCTTTTTCCTGGATCATTTAAACCTCTGATTGTTGAATTAGCACGATCCATGTTATTTCCAAAAATAGAATTAATTAGAGCGGTATAGTCACCAGCAAAAACGAGGAACATTCCAATAAATATCACCAAACGCACAGTTCCAGTATCTACCACCATAGTTGCTGATTTTTACGTCAACACCAACAATCACCTTGAAGTAATTTTTTATTAAATTGATAATTTTTATTCTCAGTTTTCTCAGAACTTGTTTTATCAAGGATGACTTCCTGATTGTTTAATCAATTATGATGCTTCATGTAATTATTTTTTACGCAAAATAACCAAAGTAAATTTGAGATGTTCATGAACTCTACAGAACGTTTGCACACTACTGAACATGAAAGTATTTATAACTTACAAGGGAACGCAGAACTCTCGCTTTCTTCGTCCTCCCACCTTAACTCAGAGTAAAAACTCCTTCTTGTTGCTTTGCTCAATGAAAAAGATCTGAATTTTTTGTGAAAACTTGTAATCAATTATTCACGATGAGTAATAATTTATAACTGTAAATAATCACTTAAAAAATATCAACAATGACTTTTCTTCAACTGAAAGCCCGCGAGAGTTCAATAATGCACTCGATTTCACTGCGTCGTACCGTCAGACTGATCGTTAATGACAAGACTGTCTAAGACTTGTTCGCGGCACCATTCAAACCAGTAGTGACGTCGAATACTTTGCATCGCTTGTTAACAAGTGTACATTAATAAACATCCAATGTCAGAGGTCTTGATAGGTGATTTGCAAAAATAGTAAAATTAGATTAAATATTTAGAACAATAGTGTCGTGAGGTGACCGGCACACTGCAATAACTGCGAATGGTACGAAGCTACAGCAAGTTAAGAGCCGTAGCCTCTCTAATTCTGCTGTGGAGTAGTCAGTGAAAGTTAAATTGAAGCTGGGGATATGTTGGAATAATATCGGATATCTGAAAAGGATTAAGAGTAACTCGTATTTACTTCGCATAATGATACTCCACTATTTTTATACCCACAAACTCATTAAAAATTATTTAAACTTGACTCTGAAAAATTTGTTAACCAAAGTCAAGAATTTATTTATCATTTAGCTCACTTTAAATCAATTTTTAAAGCTATGTAGAAATATAAAGAAGTTTCCACATTGTATTCCAAGATGTTTTGATTATTATTTATGAAATTCACCGAACAATCGCGCTTTTTTTTTGTCAAGTCGTTCTATCAATGCAGCTGTTAATGACCTCACTGTGTATATTGAAATTTTTTTAGTTCGATTTTATTAATGTCCTTGTATTCGATTTAATGGATTCGTTTTTTTTTATCAGCAAGACTTCTAGATTTTTCGTTGGACTCTTGTCTTCTCCTCCTCGCTAAAATAATTGCAAAAAATTAATTCAAATATTATACCTGCGTAAGCTTGTAGTAATAAAGTCTATAATACTGCAGCAAGAGAAATAAATTATACTTTATAATCTATGTAAAACTGAATTAAAAATTCAAGGGTAATATTTCTGAGTGGATTTATAACCAATTAGACAATAATAATAAATTATACTTTACTTCCTCGAGATGATGCTACGGAGGATGTTTCGGCTGAAGCATCGCTACTTGAATCCGATCTTTGGCAACGGAGTGCGGAATTTAGACGGTCGAGAGACAGAGATACCATACTTTTGTTGTGTCGGAGTCTTCGAGAACGACGGCTGGAGTATCTTGGATTTTTATTTTTGTAAATAAAAAAAAAAGAAGATAAAATAGTTGAATAAAAAAAAAAATTAAATCTGAATTTCAATATAGATTTTTGTTGACTGACAAATATGGATTGAGTACCTTGACATTTTCGAGCGAGTCTGTGACAAAGTCCGTACCTTCTGGACATTTATCTTTCCCAGTGAGTCGGTCGACTTGGCAGCTTTCAGGCTTTTCCCGTAACATTCGCTAAAATTTATCTAACAATTTATTATGATGTCTATGGAATGTGACAGTTAACATTCATAAATATTTACTTTTTTAAGAATTTTTTCCAACGATGTAAGTTTATCTGCCGTCACTGATAATTCGTTATTTAATCGATTTATCTGTAGAGTATTTTGAGAATTTATTGATCAATAAAAACTGATAATAACTTTTAAAAACTTGTTAAATGTCTACCAAACTCGTATTATGATATCAAAAATAACATTAAATACGTACTTCATTTTCCAACCATAGTGATGTTGCTTGCTGTATGCCTCTCTGGATCGTTTAGTTCAAAATGATTGTTAATAAAACATTTTTCCAAACTAAAATTCAATTGAACTCATCTATTGCACTGTGAGCACATTAATTTTTTATACTTTGCTTCTTTCATATTATTTTTTTACTCTTTTTTCCACTCACAAAGTGAATAGAAGTTTTTAAATTTCCTGTTCCATCAACAACAGAGCGAAAAAAAATGTAAATGCAATTTTTGATTTTCCATGCGTAAGAGAATTCAATTGAATCTTTCATATATAAACGAATTATCGTATTTTTCTTTTCTACAACTCACCGCTTTCATGACAACTTCTTGATACTCTTGACGTTCATCTTTTAACACAATCACATCTGCAAGTTTCTAAAATGAAAATAGTTAGTATGTTTAAAGTACATAAATGAATAAATGACTTCTCTAAATGTTCTTACGGTTTTATTATCCTCAACGATTTCCAATAATTCTTTATTTGATTTATCAATCTTCTTTATAACCTGAAATGCAAAAATGATCTCATCAATATTTCAAAAAAAATAATAATTTACTAAATAATTATATTCAATTTCAAATTTAACCTTTTACGTTAAAATGAATTTTTTCTATTTTTGAATGACAAATTAAAATACTTACTCGATTAGCATACCAAAGTGTGAGATAGAATAAAACATATGCAAAGACGCAGATAAAAATATTGTCCAGAACATATTGACGTATGAAAGACTGCAAATAACGAAATTTCAGAGGAATAATGAAATATTAATAAGTCATAAAGTGTAAATGATAATTAGTTCACCTGACGATCATAAACATTAATGAATTTTAGTATTGGATGTGACCTGGCGAGCCGAGAAAAATAATATTGCCTTTGCGAGAACATGGTGGAATCGACAATCCATTAGCGTGATAAACGACTATAAAGTGCATGGAATATTACTTATGATCTCGTTAAATTCCGTTTGTAAACGCGATGAGTGAACGACGAAAATTTGTTGCTGCTGACAGTAGATATCCATGAATTTAGCCGCGAGCAATCCATATTTTGAATGTATAATCAAACTCTTTACTCTAATATATGTTCACTATGTGTGAGTCCTTGTCTGAATAACGATGGAAGACAATGCCAAAATATTTGGAAAAATGACCATGTCAAAGTACGTATAAATATTTAAATTAAATTCATTAAATGTCATTGAAAATTTAATTACTCTGTCAATTAATATTCATAATGGTGTACATTAAGTGAACTCAGAGTTAATTAAAATTTTTCTGAAATTCTTTTATTTCAATATTTATTCAATATTATTATTATTATTTATAAAAAAAAACGTAGTAATTACATTAAATGTGTCAACAAACGTGATTAAAAAAATTCTCTTTAGAAAGCAATAGCAATTATTTTGACAACATAAAGCAGTATTCATACGTTTAATTGACTACGACACTCTTCATTATACGTGTTAGGAGACTTTTATCCCTACCAAATTGCTTAGAAGCCCGAGAGAGCGAGAATGACTTTCGACAGAAAGAGAAGATAGTGTTCAGCTGGTAGGCCAATGACCCAAATGCGAATATGGGTCAAGCGCAAACATTTGAGGAGGACCAGGAAAAGTATGTAATTAAGATAATTCATGCGTAATAATTGAATCATCATGAAAAAGGAAGCGTTTCTTTCCTTATCGAATTTCATAAACATACCAGCTATGTAGACCCAAAATCATGAGGAATGACAGCCTACAGCTGATCAGTCAATGACCTCAGTGCGAATATGGGGCGAATGAGAGAGTCTGAAGATAGTTGATGAAGATGTATGAAGAGTAGCATTTGTTTTGTAACATTTTCAACACAGAAATTTGAATTTCAATAAAGTCTTAATTATAGCAAGCATTAAATTTTTGTTGATTTTTTCTGAAGTATTTTTTTCAAGCAAATATTCATTTTATTTTATAAATAATTTTATCAAAATTTTTTAAAACATTGAGGGTTTATAATGATTCTATACAATGATTTGATTATTCATCATGAATAAGTACTTCAATTTTGATATTGATTTCTTAATAACAATGCATTCATTATTATTAAATAGAGTAGCTATAAAATGACATTTTAAGTATTTTTAATGACATGAATTAATTAGTTTACAATCTTTGAAGCATATCCAACGCTAATTAAACTAATCGGAATTTAATCTTAAACTTCATAACAATTTAAACAAGTATAAAACCTAACAGCACCTCGTAAAACCATGCTCATATCAGTAGTACTTTTACACAAGTCTCTATGAATATGAAAATCGTCTAGTAATTTTCGTCAACGGTGCAAGCTATTCAAAATTTTATTATATGTAATTTAACAACGCTTCATTTTCTGCTGATGACATGGTCGTAAGATTAACGTGTTATCGAAATTCTCCAGTGAATTATTAATTAAAAAGTTGCGACAGCATGTAAATATTATGAAAACTTTACCGGAATAAATACACGCGGTGAATTAATGAAATTCATACCAATATTTTTCTACGTGATCCCTTTGCTGATCGAAGTGTAGGGTAGATGAAAGGCATAATAAATAGGCTAATCGTCAGATATAATAATTTTGAAAAAATGTAGAAGGGTTGTAGAGATGAACGAACTGTGTGCGGCTTTCAGGAGCCTTATGCATTAGCATTCGATCGAATAAACAGAGATTAGCACATGAAAGGCCTCAGTAGGAATATAGTAGTCGATCGATGATGGACCGAGAATGGCGTGTGAAGTGAGACAGAAATTATGAGACATTTGGATTCACGCAAGAGATATATACACGTGTATCTGCTGTCGCTTGTGCTCCGTTCGCCACTTGTCATTTCCCATGACGCCTTGCGGCCGGGGTTGACTAACTAAATACAGAGTTAGTCAAACAAACCTGGAGCTAGGGTTAAACCATGCTTAATACTACTTCTGTCGTGTGCTTACATACCTACAGAGCTGAACAAGGACATTCGATACAAACTAAACAGATGAATCAACTGTAAAAATAGTTCAAAGCTACTTTCCTACTTAAATGTAAGGGCAAAAAAATCTTTGCTAACTGGACGATTTATGTCCCATCATATTCAAGCCACTATGGAGATTTAACTCGAGGAATATTTATAGAAAATATAGTTATCCCTTGGTAAAGTGGAGATAAGCTTGAGGAAGATTTAAAAAAATATTTACCCTACTGCCATAGACTATGACGGCTGTGATGAAAATGTGATGGCACACATTTGCACTGGCTATATATAATTTTTGGAAAGAAATCTATTGTTAAACTTGAGTAGATATTCATCAGACATTTAGAGATTTAATTAAGACATTGACCAGTAATCAAGACAAGGTCTTGGTCAGAATTAATTAAGATTTTAGTTAAGAACTGACCAATACTAAAAAAAACTTGTATAATCAACTTTTGTTTTGTTGCTTTATTCTCACTACTACTCTATCATATATATATATTGTTACGCCGTGACTACCTCACACCATACGTGTATTTAATTTTTGCTGACTGTAATATTATTACGCCTGTGTCTCGAGACTCATGGCAACTCTCTTACTTATTTTTCTCAAGCGCAGTAACACATTAGTAGCACTACTTTTGTATTTTGATATTTTTTCATCTTTGTTATTCAGTCAGTCGACAGGAAACTATCATTGAAGTAGAAACAGAAATAAATAAAGTTTTCTCGATTCATGTGAAGAATAAGAATCAGAATATTGTCAATAAGTTTAGAATATTCAGTAATAAATAGAAGTGATTAATTAACTGTACTGTTGTTAACTATAATTTTAGTGCTAAACATTTAAGTGTAATTAATATTAAAAGTGACAATAAATTTGTGATCACTTAAAATAAATTTTTGTGTATTTAAATTGACTGAAATCCTGGAATTTATCCACGGCATAACAAAATTGGTGGCAGCGGTAGTATCTCAAATCAGTTCGAAATTTGAATGCTTGGATTGATAAAGGATAAAATGATAATAACAACACTTCTGTAAGTACAATTACTTATATATGGAAACACATATGACGGATAACGCATTTTCGGAATACAGAGAAAATAATAAATACGATTATTTTAATACGGACGATTCTAACGAGTCTACGGAAGATTTTAAACGAATATCGAAAAATTCAAGTAACAGAAAACACGATGGAAGCTCGAATTACAGATCTCGTAAATTCAGTACAAGCATTACAGAATCAATTAACTACATTACATGCAATAATAGAAAATATAAATGCACCGGCTAACAATCACACGTCAAATCACGATACAGTCGATCACGCATCTACAACGCAAGACAGCGTCGCGACGGCAACTGATATAAAAATCTTAAACAACAACTCGAATTAATTACGGAATTCGAAGGCAATAACATAGCAGTCGAAACATTTATTTTCGAAATAAAATCTATTATTGATGATTTGCCGGAGGAGCAAAGAAATACATTTGTTCGATTGATCATTTCAAAAAAGATTATTAAGGGCGCACGGAAAGCTATCGACGGGCACGATATTCGATCGTCAGATGATCTATATCAAGTTTTACGTAACAATTTTGGCGAGTGTAAATCTTACGATATCGCTATTCTTGAGAGAAGCCAATGTCAACAAGGATCAGAAAAAGTAACCCTTTACAATAAACGATTCACTGAATGTCATCTTAATATTAAAAGAGCAATAAATAATAATGTTGATTATGATAAAAGAGATCGCGCCGTTATATTAGCAAATGATGAAAAACAAGGACTGATACAGTACATTCGTGGTTTAAAGCCGAGTGTCAGATTATTCGTCAAAGCTGGAAAACCTACAACTATTCGAGAAGCTCAAAATTTAGCATTAGAAACAGAGAAAGAAGAAGAAATATCGCGCGTGGTTTATAAAAATTCGAATCACGAAAACAAAAAAACCTATTAACAAAAATTTGAATAGAAACCCGAAAAGCATCGATAATGAAACGCAGAAAAATCTGGCGCAAACAAAAAAGCGATTTCCATGTCATGGATGTGGCAGTTTAGACCATTTTATTCGAGACTGCCCACAAAAACCTACTAATGCAAATTTTCCGTCGCGCCGACAACCAACCGTGCCCAATCCCATCAAATACACAGAATGTCAAGGAACTCAAGAAACCCAGGAGCAACCTTTATGCTCAGAATCAACAGCCAATTCGGACAGCGATACTATTCGTTCTTGGCAGACACAGGAGCAGCCGTCAACGTCATCAAATTAAAGTGTACTGTCGGACTACCAGTCAGGAAAACCTGGGCGCAGCTAACGGGTATCAATGCTACGCCTGTGAATTGTACTCAGGAATGTAAAATTGAAATAGATAACGTTGAACACATTTTTCTCGTAGTTCCTAACGAGTTCCCCCTGGAAGAAGACGGTATTGCTGGTCGTCCATTTCTTGAGAAAGAAGATGCTATAATATTAGCGAAACGAAGAACAATAATTTTTAATAGGAAAATACCAGAATTAAAAATGTTGAAAATTGAGAATAGAGAATCAAACAATTACACAATAGAGAGAAGTAAACTTTTAGAGGAAAATACACGTCTAAATCATATTTTGGACGAGAAAGCTAAAGAAAATATATGGGAAATAATAGATTCATATCAAGATGTGTACTGTTTGCCAGCAGATCCGTTACCAGGCACAGATTTAGGAGATCATCCACTTGAAACAACAGACGAAATACCGGTTTTTGTTAAACAATATCGATATCCACCTGGACAACTTGAAGAAATTTCGAGACAAGTGAAAGAAATGAAAGAAAAAGGACTAATTACAGACTCGGACTCTCCATATAACTCACCTTTGTGGATTGTCCCCAAGAAAAGTGACGCTTCAGGGAAACAGAAATGGCGAGTTGTAGTAGACTATCGAAAATTGAACGAAAAAACTCGCGCAGATGCTTATCCTATACCAAACATAGAAGAAATTTTAGACCAGCTTGGTAACGCTCGCTATTTTTCAGCTTTTGATTTAGCAAGCGGGTTTCACCAAATCCCGATGAGAAAAGAACATCGACATAAAACGGCTTTTAGCACTCCTCAAGGCCACTACGAATTTGTCAGAATGCCATTCGGGTTGAAAAACAGTCCTTCAACCTTCCAAAGAATAATGGATAAAGCTTTAAGAGGGTTAATTGGAAAAGTATGCTTTGTTTACTTGGATGATGTCATCATATATGGATCAACCTTGGAAGAACACAATAATAAATTACGTATCTTCCTACAGAGAATGAGAGATGTTAACCTCAAACTGCAGCCTGACAAGTGTGAATATTTAAAACCTGAACTACAGTTTTTGGGTCACGTCATCACAAAGGATGGTGTAAAACCTAATCCTGAGAAGTGTAAAAGTGTTCGAGAATTTCCTCGTCCAAAAAACATAAAAAACATCAAACAATTTTTGGGACTTTCAGGCTACTATAGAAAATTTATCAAAGATTACAGCAAAAAGGCTAAACCATTGACACAATTGCTAAAGAAGAATGCACCTTGGGTATGGGAAGTAGAACAAGAAAAAGCATTTACAATTCTTAAAGAAGAATTATGTAATAGTCCAATCCTTGCATACCCAGATTTTTCAAAGGAATTCACCTTAGCTACTGACGCATCTGGCGTTGCAATAGGTGGAATATTATCGCAAGAAAAAAATGGAAAGGAACACCCAGTGTCTTATACAAGTCGGGTACTCAATGCAGCCGAACAACGCTATTCAACTATTGAAAAAGAATTATTAGCAGTGGTATGGTGTGTAAAACACTTTCGCCCATATTTGTATGGTCGCAAGTTCAAAATAATAACCGACCATAGGCCTTTGGTTTGGTTAATGAATCTAAAAGATCCTCATTCACGATTAGCCAGATGGAGAATCATGCTAGAAGATTATGATTATGAAATTGTCTATAAGAAAGGTGTTTTTGAATACAAATGCAGATGCATTATCAAGAAACCCGGTACTGGCGTACCGAAAGAAGAAGAATGTAAATTCAACTAGTAAAAAACGAAAAGAAATAGAACGAGAAGAATCAGAGAACCAAGTTAGGAAACGGAAGAAGTTGAGTGAAACTCAAACAAAAAAGAAAGAAGAAAATGAGGAATCAGTAACTCATGATAAGAAACGAAAAAGAATAGAAGTAAACATAGAACAAAATAAAGAAGAAAAGTAGAGGAAGAAAAGGAAGATAATACAGAAGATTTAGAAAGACCAGAATTAGCCTCACGAGCGAAGCTAGGAAAACAGATAATATTGACGAATGATCCAATACCTGAGGGTAGTGTGGATGTATCGTTCATTGAAGGAGAAAATTCACAACCCATAGAAGTCTACTCTGAAGAGGACAACCAAGAATATCACATTATTGTGAGAATTAATTTAGAAGGAGAAATTGAAGAATTGAAAGAAAAAATTCAAGAAATAAAACAAATAGCAGTTAATGAAGAACTTGAAGAACTCCACGTTGATCACGATGGATGTATCCAGTTAAGTGGCTTTTCGAGTAAAGCTTTGGAAAAAATTTGGATAAAGAATTTCGAAATAAGAAAATCACAATTTATCTTCATGATAAACGTAGAATGATTCCAACAGAAGAAGAGATACCGAAAATATTAAAAGAAAACCATGACAGCCTTACTGGAGGACATGGAGGAATTAAGAAAACCTACTACAGAATTGCAGAGAACTATTTTGGGAATCGTTAAGGAAAGATGTTGATAATTATGTAAGAAATTGTATAACATGTCAACGAAATAAAATCAATCGCCATCCAACAAAAATGCCAATGGTGATCACCGACACACCCAACCAGATTTAATACGAAAATTGCCATGGATATTTGTGGACCTCTACCTTCGACAACAGGGGAAATAGATACCTTTTGACCTTGCAAGATCAGCTCACAAAATATCTCGTCGCCGTACCCTTAAAAAATTTCACAGCCGCTACAGTTATTAATGAATTTTTGAAACATTGGGTCAGCTATTTTGGAGTACCACAAAACATTTTAACAGACAAAGGAACAAACTTTACAAGTGAATTAATGAAGAATTTCGAAAAATTGTTGGGAATAAAACAAATAACGACAACAAGTTTCCACCCTCAAAGCAACGGAAGCCTCGAACGTAGTCATCAGGTATTAAAAGACTTTCTGCGACACTTCTGTGATGAAAATGCTCAAAACTGGGACGAAGTAATCCATTTTGCAACACTATATTACAATACATCGAAACATGAAGGAACTAAATTTACACCCTGTGAACTAGTATTCGGTCAGAACGCAAGAGATGTATCATCAGTCAAGAAACGTCATAATATACCATATACTGAGTATCTCAATGAATTAAAACGCAAGTTATCAAAGAATCTAGATGAATGCAAGAAAATGATATCCGAGAGTAAACAACGATCCAAGGACAGATATGATAGAATGAGTAATCCTCAAGAATTCAAACCGGGCGATTTAATTTGGTTACGGAAAGAAAGTGTAGCTAACAATAAAACACATGCACTCAATCTACCATGGGAAGGGCCATATCAATATCTGACAAGACGTCTGACGTCAATTATGAGATAATAAAGAATAATAAAAAAATTATCGTTCATGCAAATAGATTAAAATACGCTAATATAAATTTGTTTCAGAATTTTCCTGATTGAATTTTCTGATGGTAATAAAGGAATTTACAGAGAAACAGGTTTTCCTGTATTACCAAATATCTACATGGAGTATTGGGGGGACGTAAGATTCTTCCACGAGACCTACAACGTAGTATCATATATCAACTTGGATGAATTGACATTCCAGGAATCCGAAATCATGAAAGGACTCAACATGGTCAACACGTTTTGTAACGAAAATTGTACTGAAGCGAATCTGATAAAGAAAATACGTAATCAATTTGAGACATTTAGACAAGATAAGTATAAACTGTTTTCTGCTATAGGAGTTCCAAATCTAGTTAGAGAAAAGAGAGGTCTATTCAATTTTGTCGGTCAACTTTCCAAAATTCTATTCGGAACTATGAGTTCAGATGACGCAACTTATTACAATAATGAAATTGATGCTATTCATAGGGATAATAAAAGAATAGTGAATTATTTCGAAATCAAACATACATATTGCAATTAACTATTCATAAAACTGAAAGCCTCTTTAGAGAATATAGTGAAAAGTTTAATAAAATAAATTCTAATTTTCAAAGTATTGATAAAAACATTCAAAAAATCTTAGAGACTGAAATATCATTCAAAAGGATACTGTAATCACAGATATTTGCTTAGAAATTGAGTTAGCCCTAATTGAGTTTAGTAGAAATGTGAATATGATAGTTCAATCTATTAGTTTTGCAAAAATTGGTCAAATAAATTCCCAACTATTAACACCAGATTTACTTATGAGTTCAATAAAATTGATAAGAGACGAAAGGGGAGCAAACGAAATGCCAATTGCTCTTCATCAAGGCAACTATTTTGAATATTTAGAAATAAGTGACGTATCAATAAGTGTAATAGGATATAGATTTGTTTATGTAATCAAAATACCGATTTTAGAAATAGGAAATTATAAAGCATACAGAGCAATTCCTGCTCCTAAATTAATAAGAAGTAATCTATTGGCTTATATATCAAATCCAAACGATTATATAATTACTAATAATGAAAGACTATTATATACCCCTAGCGATAAATATTTTTTAGAAACTTGTAAAAACCCACAAATCACTTTATTTCTGTAAAACGATATACCCAAAATACTTTATTCAAAAACAAGACACATGTATGAGCAAAATTGTAAACGAACCTGTAAATTTAAGCGAAAATGATTGTGATATTAAACTGATTAGTGTAAAAACTTCTATTTGGATACAATTTAAAAGTAATGACAAATGGTTATATTCGGCCCCTAAACCTGAGACTATTAAAATTATTTGCAATAATAAGGTAACAGATAAAATTATAAACGGAACAAAAATATTGTGGATCGCACCTGGATGTAGTGTTGTCTCTAATAGTGTCATACTAAATTCTTACAAAAGTACAAATTACGACAATAATCAAACTTTTATACCATTGATTAATTATAACTTCAACCAAAATTTCCAGATGATCAATAATTCAATTATGAACCTCAGTTTATCCAAAATTTATTCAATAGAGACACCTGATGTAAAAATTGAGGATTTAACTAAATACGGAACTAAATTAAATGAAATTAAAAGAGACGCAATTGCAATAGGTAACCATGAACGAACAAAAACCACTTATGAAAAAAATAATGTTTTGGCTAACTTATGCTATGTACGCTTTAGGTGTGTTAGTTATACTATATTTAGCTTACAAATTAAGAATCTTTCAATTGATTAAATTCATAGTAAATAAGTTCTTTTCACTATACAATAAGTTAATCATCTATTGTGTTTCACCTCCTAAAACTCAACTCAATAACGACGAAAATTATTCCAACGAAATTCCAATGAGGACAATATGTTACGCAAATTCTATTTCTTCAGATTTAAATAGCATTTCAGAAAATAGTAAACAAAACCATCATTCAAATCAGAGAAGAAAACTAACTAAATCAAAATTACGCATATCAGAATTTGAAGACTCAACTTAACACTTTTTGTTTTGAAAATCTTTTTCTTTTTGGAAGATTTTCCAATCTAAGGGTGGGGGGTGTTACGCCGTGACTACCTCACACCATACGTGTATTTAATTTTTGCTGACTGTAATATTATTACGCCTGTGTCTCGAGACTCATGGCAACTCTCTTACTTATTTTTCTCAAGCGCAGTAACACATTAGTAGCACTACTTTTGTATTTTGATATTTTTTCATCTTTGTTATTCAGTCAGTCGACAGGAAACTATCATTGAAGTAGAAACAGAAATAATAAAGTTTTCTCGATTCATGTGAAGAATAAGAATCAGAATATTGTCAATAAGTTTAGAATATTCAGTAATAAATAGAAGTGATTAATTAACTGTACTGTTGTTAACTATAATTTTAGTGCTAAACATTTAAGTGTAATTAATATTAAAAGTGACAATAAATTTGTGATCACTTAAAATA